>NC_133658.1:588450849-588778349 GCF_037893015.1 Macrotis lagotis
GAGAGCACTAGGAATAAAGTAAAGGTACATTGCATTCTCACATTGTCTGCCCTCCAGTTTGGACAGAGCACTGGGATTTGTGGGAGCTGGTTAGAATGCACAACATTGATTTCGGCTTGTACACTCAGCTCATCTCTCACCTCTGCCCTCTCCACTTTGTTTGCATAGCCACATTCTTAAACAGGAAAGTTCTGGTTATTATCCCAGTTATGGGAACCATTTCCTTTTCTGTTTTATTTGCCCTTATCCTCACATTTCTCTGAGTGTCCTTTCATCGGCTGCCTTGATCTGCTCCCACTGAAATGCAATTATCAGAAATCAACCTCTCTTACCCATTTCTGCCCTAAGCAGCTTTTGCCCACTGGTGAATTTTATATTGTACTGGAAAAAGTCAGCAACTAATACTAATAAAAATAAAATATGTTTGTATTTTTTAGATGACTTTTTCCATTGGGGACTCCCTTGTCAGAGCCAGGCACTGAACAGAGTACGTATGTATATGAGCTGGAAATAGAGAGAAAGAGAGAGACCCAGCCTGCTGAAGCCTTTCTCTGACAGCTAATTTCCATTTTTCGGTATCAAGGGGTCTGTGCCAGTAATTGGCATGCAGATTGTGTCTGATGGGCCTGTTATACAGAATAAAAGAATCTGCTAGTTAGAATAAGCCAACCTCAGGCTGATGGATGGGGCATAAGGAGGTCATTGCAAAAGGGAAATTTTATATATTTATATATAATATATGTATATGCATATATGTACATATAATGATTACATATGTGCATATAAAATCATATGTATATGTTTCACATGAATTCTGTTGCCCCTCCCTTCTCCTTTATCTAGAAAATTCTAATCTTTTTTATTTCATTGAAACAAATGTTGCTTTATTTCTCTTCCTCTCTGTTTTCCCTTGAAGGGATATTTGATGGAACCCACTCTTGGTTTTAATAAAGTGTTGGGGCAAAGGAGAAATTAAAGCCGTTTCATGGTTCATTAGTAGCATAGGATCTTGCAGGATGGGTCCAGGCTATACATTATACTTCAGGAATTAATTGGTAGAAGGTATTTCTCTCTTCCATCATTCTTAATCCAGAGGCCTGGAAATAAGGAGCTTTCAGAGCACCAGAATACATACCACTTACGATTTTTCTTTAGTTTTGACTAAGTCATTCATTAGAATTTTGTTTGCTTTTATTCCTCTTTACATGTTGGTCAGTTGAGGAAGTGTGACATTTGTTGTAATTTGTATATTTAAGTTTGTAAGATTTAACCATTGTGAATAATCCTATTTCTCTACTGGATTGCAGGTGACTTAAAACACAAGCTGAGAGGAAGGCTAGCCTGAGGCCAGTCCTCTTCACTGGCCTCTGACATTCAAATATCTTCATCAATTCAGGATCCACCTCCCAGTTCCTTCATTTATTTGTTCACAGAGAATTAGAGGCTTGCTAAGGGAATTTTGCCCTTCAGGAGACATCAAAGTGAAGCTAAGTCTCTTCTGAAGCATAGCCCAGAACCCTGGTTATGAGTAGGATGCACACATACAAACACACACACACACACACATACACACACACACATCTTAAATACATACATATGCTTATTACAGTAGAAAAGAAAGATGACCATCACATGCATGGTTCCTTGGGTACTGGTTTTGTTAAGACCTCATTTATTATGCAAATACCTATTAACTACTCAGTAAGAAACTGTCCAGGTAAACTAGACTGTGGTATGATAGGTGTAAAATAAAGGCCTTGAACTCCTTAATGTATTTTTATAGTATAGTTATAGATAGGCTGTTTTTGTACAAATGAGATTGCAGCTTCACTAAAATAGCTTGAGGTACCATGGAAGACAGGAAACATTTCTAATTCTGCTTGGCCCCAAAGGTCAGATAAGTTGTGGACCTAGGCAGCTTCATTGACTTTAGTATAATGTCTTTAGTGAAAGTGGTGACTGATGACAGGATAATAACAATAATAAGAAAGTCAAAAGGAATAAATCTAGAGCTGGAAGATCGAGGTCAAAGAGTTTAATCTTCTGAATTTTATGAATGAGGAAACAGGTCAAAGGGATTAGTCTGCCCAAGATCCCACAGAGAACCCAGGTATTCTAATGCCAGCATCCTTGCTCCACATCACTCTTCTTCTGCATTTATCTCTAACCATGGCTTTTGGTTATAAGGTTCAGATGGCCAGGCTTTCCATACACACATAAATATTGTGTGTTTCCATATACAGATAAGTATTGAGAAAGTTTATTTCATTTTCCACAGAATCATAGATTTTTAAAATTGGAAGGGACTTTGGCAATTATCTCGTTCAACTCATACTTAAAATCTTGGAGTTTCCTCATTCCTGGCAGTTTTGCTTCTTAATGCTGTGATCATCCAGGCTCTGCTTGGTGACTTCTCAGAAGGGCAGTCTACCACTTACAGAGGCAGCCCATTTCAGTTTTGTACAACTCTATTTGTTAGGAAGTATTTTCCCTGACATCCTGACATCAGATGGAAATCTTCCCCTTTGTAACTCTTCTCTGCCTCTGGGACCAGACAAATTAAGCTAAATCTCTCTTTCATGGGACAGCTGCTGTGTGACCTCAAGTCCTCTTCTTCATGGTAAACATCTCAGTTCTTTCAAGTGATCTTCATGTGATAAGGATTTGAGTTTTGAGAGGCAATATGGTACAGGGGAAAGATCACTGACCCTGAAGTCAGAGGACCTGATTTAAAATATGACACTGGACAAATCACTTAACTTCCATGGGCCTCAGTTTCCTCATCTGTAAAACAAGTTTCCTTATAGCTCTTGATCTGTTATTCTACAATTTCTTCCACCATTCCTCTAGATATTCACTTAGCTTATCAATGTCTTTCTTAAACTATGGTACCCAATAGAACACAATGCTCCAGGTGTGATATGAACAGAACAGAATGCAGAGGGAACATCACTTCTTACTTGCTGGCATCTATTTTTTTTAAGGTAGCTCAAAAATTACATTAGCTTTCTGCATTGTCATGTCACAGTGTTGACTTATATGGAGATTGCATTTTCCTAAAACTCCCAGATCTTTTTAAAAATAAAATGCTGTCTAAACTTGCCTTCCCCATTCTATACTTAAGAAGTTGATTTTTTTTAAAAAAGTATGATACTTCATATTTATTTCCATTGAATTTTGTCTTATTTGATTTAACCCACTGCTCTAACATGTCAAGATCATAGACCTTGACTCTTTAACAGCTTTTGAAAATTTGATGAGCACTTCATGCAGACCATTATTCTAGACATTGAAATAATATTTTTATTTTTAGGTTTTTACAAGGCAAATTGGGTTAAGTGGCTTGCCCAAGGCCACACAGCTAGGTAATTATTAAGTGTCTGAGACCGGATTTGAACCCAGGTACTCCTGACTCCAAGGCCAGTGCTTTATCCACTATGCCACCTAACCACCCCTGACATTGAAATAATATTAAAGAACTCTGGGTCAAGTGCAAATTCTTATAACTTTTTGCTTTAAGTCATTTGATTAAAGAGAGTCTATTAAACTGACATTAAACCTTTAAAAATTCAACCTATTTTAATCTGATCATCCAGTTAGTTTTGAATCCAATTAATTGTATTATCATCTATTCTAGAAGTAAGCTCTTGACTGTGAACCATAAGCAGTTGCAAAGCTCCCTTATAGGTTGAGTCAGATTAAAATGTAATTGGGAGATGTTTAACAAATAAATAAACATTCAATGCAACATGGGTAATATTAATTTTTGGTTTTCTAAGTCAATATTACAGCCCAAAGGAACCTATTTCTATTTGAGTATGATGCCATTGACTAACCCATGGATCTCTATTTTTTCCCCACAAGAATGGCATGAGAGAGTTTAACAAACATCTGATAAAAATCTAGGCAAACTGTGGCTATAGCACCACTATTTGATCTACTAACCTGTCAAAAAAAAAAAAAGAGAAATAAGACCTGGCTTGTTCTTAATAAAACCACTGGTTCTTTGTAATTATTGTTTCCTTTTCTAGATGCAAACTAACCATCTCTTTAATATTTTGTTCCAGGTTTTCTCCTAATTTTCAAAGTTTACTGGCTTATTCTTTGTAGATTCAATTCACTTCCTTTTTTTGAAATTCTGGACAACATTTGCCCTTCTTTCTAATAGTTCAGTAATCATACATATGGTTGAATAATCATTCAGTAATCATATATATCTTTTGTTCATATAATGGTTCAGTAATTATATATATATATACATATATATGTATATATATATATATATATATATATATCTCAATTCTTTCAGTTACCCAAGAATGTTGCCCATGTGGGCCACTAGATAAGAGGATCTGGGTAGTCTTACAATCTCCTTGTTTATCTGGGGTATCAATTCTCTTCTTTTGTTCTGTCACTTCTGTGCAAAGGTCATTTTCTGTGGTATAAAACAATCAGCATAGGAGCCTATAAAATCTCTGCCCAAAAAGATTTCTTCCAAATTATTATAGAATCCTGAAATTCCACCATTGAAACAACAGTACCAACAGAGGAATCCAGGTGTGTTGATCTACTAGTATAGATCCTATTAAGAATTGTTGGGCACTTAACTCCATTGCCTTGCAAAAAAAAAAAAAACCTAAAAAAAAAGAATTGTTGGGGCAGCTAGTTAGGTGGTGCAATGGATAGAGAACTAGCCCCAGAGTCAGGAGAACCTGAGTTCAAATCCAGCCTCAGACACTTAATAATTACCTAGCTGTGTGATCTTGGGAAAGTCACTTAACCCCACTGCCTTGCAAAAACCAAAAAAAAAATTGCATAAATTAATTGAAGCAAGAATGGTCTAATGGTTACAGAGTTGGCCTCAGAGCCAGGAAGACCTGACTCTTAAATTTTTTCTCTGACTTTTACTGGTGGTATGATCCAGGACAAGTCACTTAACTTTTTAAGTCCCTGTTCCTATACTTAATGGAGGAAGAAGTAATTAGAGGATGAAAAAGATGAGAAAGAAGATGGAAAAGAATGGGCAGTAAGAACATGGTGTAGTGAACAGAATATTAAATCTACATTTAGGATTCTGGGTTCATAGTGCTCATATTTAATCTGGCTCAACATCCACCTGGGCTACCCTACTGCAGTCCACTAGAAATAGCAACGTAGAGTTCTATGCAAACTTGACTAGAATTCTCTCCTCTCTCCATATTCCTCTTATCATATTCCACTCTTAAATAGATTCTCTCGGTTTTTAGATTTGCCTTGGTTTAGTTGTCAGGATCACAGAGTGAATGAGTCACGACATTATTCTATATCTAGTCAGTCCCAGCCTCTGATGCTTCATTCTTTCCAGTTACCTAAGAGAACACCAAGGCTTACATAGGGCCCCTAATTTATGACACACATACTTCTCCACTCATGCTTTGATTTTCATCTCTTTCTTAGGAAACAACAAACAAAAGAGATAGCTGAGGTTTAGTGGATAAAGAGTCTGTTCTTAATTGGTAAGATCTGAGTTCAGACCTAGATTCTAAGTTACTGGCTTAGTGATGCTGGGAAATTAATTTTACTTCTTCAAACTCTGAGTATCTTTTTAAAAGAATTTTATTTTTTCCAATTACAGGCAAAAAAAGTCTTGAACCATGAATATCTTGATAATATTTTAAGTTAGAAAGCAAGTGCCAGTGTGCTTCAAGAATTTTCTCACTGATTATTTCCTATACCAATGAAATTACAAGTCTAATTTTAAAATATTATTGTTATTTAAAAGAATATGGAAGCCCACTGCTCTAGATCTCGACCCCTATGATTGCCTAGACCAAAGCTCCCATTCCTGGCCTCCCTTTCCTGATATCTGATGTTTTCCTCTTATAAAATGTATTATTTTTTTTTGAGGATATCAACAATCTCACTTTTATTTTTGTATTATCATGGTCTTGAACAATGTCAAGCACATGGAAGTACTTAATAAATACTTGACTGATTATCATTTATTATCTGTGTAAAATTTTACTTTTTTGAGTGTCAGGTTTTTTTCCTTCAAAATAAGAGTTGAATCACTCTAGAAGATTCCTTCTAATGTATCATCTATAAGTCTATTAGAAGGTTTCAGATTCAGAGCTAGAAAGGAGCTCAAAGAGCATCTAATCCAACCTTTTCATTTTCACAGTTTCCCACAAAGGCTAAATGACTTAGCCAAGGTCAAATGGCTAATATCAGAGATGTAATTTGGACCTAGGTCCTTTAATTCCAAGCCAGTGCACCTTGTATTAAATCACTCCAAGAAGAAGGGAAAGGAGGATAAAGAAAGTGAGGGAGAGGGGAAAGAGTGATGAAGATGATCCATTGAATTGCTTTATCTTCTCTTAAAGTGAGTTTAGAGTCCTTAAGATATTACAAGAATTTGTCCCCACCTCCCCACTCTTTAAGATATTTCAAGCATTTGCCCTCCTCCCCTACTTTGTATATTGGTTGTGTGACTCTGGGCAAGTCAATTAACCTTTTGGTATTCTAGGAAACACTATAAATCTTTAAGTTGGGGAGAAAGTACCTACATGCACTGATTTCTACTCCAAAGAGTTCCTGATACTAATTAAATTACAAGTCTCTTTGTCTCTATGATAATCATATAACAATGATACTAATAATAGTAATAGCATTGCCCTCCTATGACATTACTTAGAAAAATTTATCATAAACATCATATTATTAAAAAGTTGAAAGACTGCCCCTTTTAAGAAGCCCCCAAAGGAGTTTAACCAAATTTACCATTTTCTACCCCATCACTCCAAATTGTAGTTGTGAGACTCAGAAGTCTTGAAGCAACTTTCCTGTAGGTCGTAGCATTGGTGACCTATACTAGAAACCAGAGTTAGAAATAAAGGTGGAGCAAATGGGAACTCAGCTCCAGTCTCTGGATGCCAGTTCCATGTGGTTAATTTAACAGTAAGCACAGGATGTTATAGCATTACCTTCCAGGAGTCCCAGGGGAAATAATTTCCATTAGCACCAGACCAGTAATGGATATAGAACCTTCTGATCAGTCTGGGCAACATAAACACATAATTATAATATTTATCCCAGTATCTCCCCTGAGTCTCAAACTCAACAATACAAGAAAACATCATCTTTCAATTTTTCTATGCAAACTTGATTTTATGATTTCAGGTCACTGAGTTAATAAAAAGAAAGGTTCCTTGAGGCAAGATCCCTTTTTTTTCTCTTCCTTAACAGCATACTATCAGATCCTGGTCAATTTTCAGTCATTTTAGGAAAGAATCGATCTCTAGAAAGTATTTGATACAAAGGTGACAACAAAAACATTTTATATAGCTATTTGTTTTTTGTTTTAGGTTTTTGCAAGGCAAATGGGGTTAAGTGGCTTGCCCAAGGCCACACAGCTAGGTAATTATTAAGTGTCTGAGACTGGATTTGAACTCAGATCCTCCTGACTCCAGGGCCAATGCTTTATCCACTATGCCACCTAGCTGCCCATAGCTATTTGTTTTGGAAAAAAATGTTATTGTGTTCAATCAACAACTCATTTATTTAGCACGTTATAGTTTGCAAATGTTTTTCTCATGGTAATCCTGTCAAGTAGGTAGTAGTATGTTATTATTCCCATTCTACAGTAAAATAGCTTACTTGGAGTCATACTGCTAAGTTCAGGATTGTGGCTCAAACCTGAACCACATTAATCCAAATTTGGTTAACTGCCCCTGTTAAGTAGCATTTTACTGTTTGTGAGATTTTTGCCATAATTTATGTATACAGATTGACTGGCAACTCCTTCCTCTTCCTCATCCCCATTATACAACATGTTATTTTGAAAACAATTTGTAACTTATGAAGACATATTTGAGGAAAGAATACAGGAGAAAGGGGCAGAAATCTTTAAGAATAAGTTCCAATGGTTCTTTCCCTCGAAGGTCAGCTAAATCCATGCTTCACTCCCAGCAGATGGGACATAGGACCCAGGGGATCTTCATACTTTTCCATTCCCATGAATTCCTTAGATCACATTCCTCAAATCTTTCAAAGTTATACAATATGTTTTGTTCATGTGTCTGTTAGGGAATTACTTCCAATGTATACTTGAATATATTTTTATAATATTATCTAAATATTTATTGATTCTTTCTACTTAATCTGTATAAGTTCTGAAACTCTATTCTCATGTCTTATAATATTCCTTATCTTCATATATCACAATTTGTTTAGACATTCACCAATTAATGGGAATTCAGTTTCCAATTCTTATATTAAACCAAAGAGAACTTCTCTAAATTTTGTAGATATCCATTATTTTCTTCTTTCTTTGATATCTTTTATATATAGGTTTAAAAGTGATCTTACTTGGTCAAATGATAAGTATTCATAGCTTAGTGATTTTATGGGCACAGTTCCAAACTGCACTCTACAGTAGATGGACCAATCCATCTAGTAGGTCTACTAAAAATTCTCTTATGTTTTATGTCACAGGTCTACTAATAGTGCTCTTATAGATCCAAAGTCCCTCTAACAAATGTCAGGCTAAGACCCAACCAAGTGGTACAATGGATAGAGTGTGCTAGACCTGGAATCAGGAAGGACCTGAAATCAAATCTAGACTCAGACACTTCTTAGCTGGGTGAGTCTACTCAAATTTTGTCTGCCTCAGTTTATTCATCAGTAAAATGGTCATAACAGTTTGTTATGAAGATAAAATGAGGTATTTATAAAATACTTTGTAAACCTTAAAGCACTATATACACTTCAACTTCTATTATTATGATTAAAGTCTAGTCTAGCTAAGGATAGAGAAGCTGCTCATCCCTCAGAGTCTGGTCATCACATTATAAATTCTTTTGATCACAGAAATTCATGAAGATCATCTATGAAGACAAGGGGGATGTGTAATCTGCACTGGGGAAGGGATCGACTTTCTTGATGAAATCATTACTCTTTAGAAGTCAGTTGCTCTGTCCAGCCTTTTCCTCCCTAGTCCAGAATATAACAGAGGCAGACTTTTAAAATTAATTTTATAGCATCTCTTTTATAATTAAATATCTTAAGTGGCATGTTTTCTAGGGCAAGTAAAACCACATGGCAAAGGGCATAATTAAATTTAGCAAATAAAATTCTTTATGACAGCATTCCAGTGAATCAGTTTGTTTTGGTTCATAAATTCCCTATACAACTCTGATCAGACAAGTCCAACAGGGATTGTAGGGCTAAGTAAAACCTTCTTTCCAACCTCCAGGAAGCAGTGAAATGATCTGAATGACAGCTAGCTGCAGTAAAACATCTCTTATTTACTGACACAGTGATCTAGGTCTCTTGCATGCAGCTTTATGAGTCTAGGTGCCCATCATTCATGTAGCCACTGGGTTTTCTGTGTAATTTAATTTGTATTACTCTTTTCTGAGAAACAGGGTCACATTTCCAGAGACCAGGATTTACCTGTCTGTGCCTGTTTCTCTCTGATTGAGAGACAAATATAGAAGAATTTACTTCTAGATGCTTGAAGAAGTATGTTGAGGCAAAATCTCACTGTATCTTGGTTAGAAGACCTGTCTAAGTCTGAATTCTACCTCTCACTAGTTGTGTGACTTTTGGTAGTCACCCCAGCTCTTTGGGACTCAGTTTCCTTATCATGAAAATGAGGAGGCTTAGAGATAATTTCTAATATTCTGAGAACTCTAATCCTCAGGATCACAGAACCACAGACCACAGGCAATGTCTGCAAACCTGTAATTCACAAAACTCCTTTTCATAGTTAGACAATTCAATTTTACTATCAAAATTTTTCTTAAGGAGCATAGAAGTAGAAATGCATATTTAAAGAAAGTTATAATTTTATTCAAATAATTAGAAAATAGCAATCTTATACTTTGGAAAGAAAATTCTTTTATTTCTTTGTTCAGTGCGGACAATATTTAATGGTTTTTTTTTTTTTAGGTTTTTTGCAAGACAAATGGGGTTAAGTGGGTTGCCCAAGGCCATACAGCTAGGTAATTGACAATATTTAATGTTGCAGAGTAACCTGAAGAATAGTTTTGTATTAACTTATATTGTATAGTTTCTTCCTAACTATATAACTCAGGAAATACTTTGTTAAAATTTTAGCAACAATTTAAAGATCTTAACCTAAAATGGAAATTATCTTGACTTAAAAGGGATTTACAAAGAATTTTTACAAAGAGATTTACAAAGGCCTTTGTAAGCTTTAGTTCTAGTACTGCTGTATCTTTCCCTTCCTCAAAACATTTCAATCTTTTAAAATTTCCTTTATTCATTAAATTTTATTGTTAAGACTTTACCAGAGAGAGCTCAGACCAATCAAGCCAACTTATTTATTTCTTACTTTACTCTTAGATAAATTAAAAATTATGGAAACTTTACAAGAGCAGAATATTTGTATTTTGAAATGAAATTCCTTTAACTTACTGTTTCAACCCTTAGATTCCCCCTTTCTCATTGTATTACTGGGAATAGTTAAGTCGTTTGGAGCTGATCATTTTACAATATTACTGTTACTTTGTACACAGTACATTCCATTTTGTATCAGCTCATATAGATCTTTCCAGAATTTTCTGAGAGCTTCTGGCTCATCATATAGCAGAATGGCATTACATCATTATCATATACTATAATTTATTCCCCCCTTGATGGACATTCCCTCAGTTTCCAATTTTTTGCCACCAGAAAAGAGTTGCTATAAATATAGGTCCCCTTCCTTTCTGTTTTTTGTCTTTTTTTTTTTTTAAGATTCAGATCTAGTAGTGGTATTGTACATGTTTCCAAATTGCTCTACAGAATGGTTGAATCGGTTCACAACTTTACTACTGTACATTAATGTTTAATTTTTCCCACATTCCCTTCAACATTTGCTATTTTTCTTCTCTGTCCTGTTAGACAATCTAATAGGTATGAGGTAGCCCCATAGAATTATTTAACTTGTATTTCTCCAATCAATAGTGAGTTAGAACAACTTTTTCATATGGCAATCTCTCAGCATCAGGGAGGGCAGTCCAGTTTCCCAGCCATGCAGGGCTAGGTTCAACAATGCAAAAAAGATTTTTCCCCATTTCCCACAATTGGATACATTTTTTTCCTCAAAAGGCAGAAATTGGATAAGACCCATAATTAAATAGAAAGAGAATTGAACTAGTGCCAGAATTGAGTCACAAGATGGAGTCACTGTGGTTCACTCAATTCCCACAACTAACCACACTTGCTTGCTTAAATCCAATTTATGTGCAAGTCATCAATCCATGATTTTATTAGTCTTCTTAAAATGAAGGATGAATAACAAAGGAATTTGTGGCAGGAATTTGACTAAGACTTTCCCTACTTTTTCCTTTTGAAGTTAGCATACAAAAAGAACTTTTCTAAGTATAACTGATTTGACAATTTGTTAAATGAGCAATTCCAGATTACAAATTTTGGGGCAATACAAAGGAAATAATAGACAAGGCTCTTATTCTTAGAAAGCTTACAGGTTGACTGGAAAGATGCATAGTATTTAACAACTATAAAGCAATTCCAAATAAGAAAAAAAAATCAAATTTTTGATAACATGAAATCTTCTTTATATCTACTTGTCTGTCAGTCAGTCAGTCAGTCAGTCAGTCTGTCTGTCTATCTTTCTATCTAATCTAATCCTCTATCTATCCATTTATCCATCTATCCATTTATCCATCTATCCATCCATCCATCTTCCATTCGTTCATCCATCAATCTCTCTGTCTCTGTCTCTCTCTCTATCTGGGGTAGCTAGATAACTCAGTGACTAGAGCACTAGCCCTGGAGTGAGGAGTTCAAATTTGACTTGAGTAAATCTGTGTGGTCTTGGGCAAGTCAACCAACCTGCATCCAGGGCCCCCTTGCATCTAGGGCCATCTCCAGTCTTCTTGATCCATATCTGGCCACCCTCCCAGATGACTCTGGAGGAGGAAGTTAGACTCAGGACTTAACTCAGCACCCCCTCACTCAAATCCAGTTCACATGTATGTCATGGCATCATCTCCTTGATAGCATGGTCTTCTTTGAAAATGAAGAACAAGTATCATCTATTTACATGTCTGTTTATAACTATATATAAACATATAGTATATATATATTTTATAGGTATGTATATGTCCATATTGACTAAACTTTTACTTCATAGTACATAGACAAACATTATGCTTTTCATCTTTGGATTCCAAAATTTTCTAAACTTTCTTTCCTGTAGTCTTCTCCTCCTTTCTCTTTCATCAGTTTAGCAACAGTAGTAAGGCTCACTGAATGGGAAGTTAGTAAATCTACTACCTGGTCTTAACTCTGTAGCTTTCTAGTTATATTACCTTGTTTTTTGGTCAGTAGAATGAGGTTGTCAGCTAAGTGAATGAGTGGGGTTAGTCAGGCAAAGCTCTATGAAGTTTGAAGTTACTCTGTGGGTATCTACCTCAGTACCTCTCTAGTATGCTCCATCAGAGTATAATGTCTTGGCAGTAGTTTATGTGACATTTAATTGACTTCCTCCTTTTGAGGAGTGTTGCATTCAACTCCCCTCTTCCTTGAGTGTCAGTCTATGTGTCCTGCCCAGGGACAGTGGTACAGCATAATAGGGTCATAGATTTAGAGTTGGAAGGGATCTCAAAGTGCATCAATTCCACCTCCTGCTCCCATTTGATAGATGAAGAAATCAGATCAAGTGATATGCTCAGGGTTGAATAATCAGCAAGTATCCAAGGCAGAATTTAAAATCAGGTCTTCCTGACTTCAACCCTAGCATTTTATTCACTATGCCATCTAATTGCTCTGGTAATTCAGAGAAAGTTGTGGGGTTATTTCTTTCCAGGGCTCTATTTGTTATGTCTATACTGGAAGGGAAAGTAAATATATTTAGGAGGGGAGACAATAATTTATAGTATGGCTTTGTAGACAGTAGTTGAGACAGTAGTTTCTGGGCTGGACATCTAGACTGGGGTTAAGAATGGGATGATTAACATATGCCTTGTTCTTTTACCCTCCTTCCTATTTGAGAATGATCTGTGATTACAAGCAAAGGAGCAAAGAGAAATGAAAGGAAGTGATGCTGCCCCTAGGTTTCATGAGGACATTATGACCAGGACTTAAAGTAGTTATGTATAAGCAAGGTTAATGTGCATTTTATTATAGGTTGGCTTTGAGACACTGTTCTCATTTCCAGTCCCAAATGGTTGTGTGGTGCTGCTTTTCAAAGTCAAGACAGATGTCTTCTGTCCTCCAGGTTCCTTTGTATACCTACAAAGACGACTGTGCAGCAGGGTCGGGTGGAGTGATTGATACCTGTATGCTTGTGTTTGAAAAGAGTCTGGGGGGAGGGGAACAGAATGAATCCTCTGGCTTCAAAGGCCAGAAAGAGAAATGAGGTTATAGTAGTTATTACCAACCTAAGTGCATATATTCTCATGAGAGTGTAAGTGAGAAAGCCCATGAATGGGGGTGTAATTAGTATTCACATTTATCTGCAGATGAGTTCATTTTCAGGAATGTGTAGTTTTCTGGATGAGCACCTAAGCAGTTTCAAAGGGTCTGGGCAGGGATTGGAGACAGGAGGGGGAATAATAATTCATCACTGGTCAGGTAAGAGGCTAATACATTGTACACTAGAGCAGTGCATTTGGAGTCAGGGAACCTCTATCTGAATCTGGATTTTGCCATTGTCTTACTTTGGGTCAGTCACTACTTTTACCTGAGACTGTTTAATGTGAAGGTGGATGTTTAAAGGCATTTTTCAGTCCTCAATCTATGATAATATGGCCTGCTATGCATTTGGAAATGATACTAGCCCACAGCAACTGTAACCAGTGTCCCCCATGCCTCACGGTATACATACCTCTATGACGAGACAGTTGGATTGCAAGATTTCTTATTTCTATGTGTTACATATAAAACGTTTAAGAGACAGACTTTATGGGTAATTAATAATTTAATTAATTTTGCTAGCATATATTCAATAAAAGGAAGGTCATTTGGTCATCTTTATTAAACCAAAGCCTCCTCATGGATCCCATTCAATGCATATATGCCTTTGGAAGAGTGAAGATTAACTGGTGAGCTAATAATGAAGGAATGGAGAATGAATAATAGAATGAAAGGAGGGCTTATTCACCAGAAGGGTTGGATGAGTTCACAGCTCCACCAACAGTGCAATAGTGTCCCAGATTTCCCACAACCCTTTTAACAATGATTGTTATCCTTCCTGGTCATATTGGCCAATCTGAGAGGTGTGAGGTGGTACCTCAGAGAAGCTGCAATTTGCATTTCTCTAATAATTAATGATTTAGAGCATTTTTTTCATATGACTATGGATTGCTTTGATCTCCTCATCTGTAAATTGCCTTTGCATATCCTTTGACCATTTGTCAATTGGGGAATGGCTTTTTGTTTTAAAAATATGACTCAGTTCTCTGTATATTTTAGAAATGAGTCCTTTGTCAGAATCATTAGTTGTAAAGATTGTTTCCCAATTTACTACATTTCTTTTGATCTTGGTTACATTGGTTTTATCTTTGCAAAAGCTTTTTAATTTAATGTAATCTAAATCATCTAATTGGTTTTCAGTGATGTTCTCCAATTCTTCCTTAGTCATAAACTGCTCCCCTTTCCATAGATCTAGTCATAGATTAGGTAGACTAGTCCTTGATCTTCTAATTTGCTTATAGTATTGTTTTTTATGTCTATGTCCTGTAACCATTTGGATCTTATCTTGGTAAAGGGTGTGAGGTGTTGGTCTAATCTAAGTTTCTTCCATACTTAACTTCCAATTATCCCAGCAATTTTTATCAAAGAGGGAGTTTTTATCCCAATGTCCGGACTCTTTGGGTTTATGGAACAGCAGATATAATCATTAAGGAGGGTTTATTCTAATGAAGATCTGAATGATGAGCCCTCATCACTTAGTCTTGGACAAAGAAACTCTCTTCACAGACCACTTCAGTCTAGGGCAACCTAGACTGGGAGGGAGGGGTATATTTCTAATTAGAGCTGTCTGACTAAAACACAATGAACCAACATTCTTTACCTTTTGATCAGATCTAAACTTTCCCCATTGAGTGTGTCTCACCCAATATTTCATCACCTTAGCAACCCTGCACTTCAAAGACTATTGAATAGTCTAAAAAGGTTGGTTTCTCAGAATCTGAATGAATACTATATTTACTTTTTAAAAACTGCTCTTATATTTTTCCTTCCTATCCCATAGTTTTCTTTTCTATTCCATGATTTTCTTTCTTTTCCCTTAGTCCTAAATCCTCAGACACAAAATGACTAATATGTTTATATGTTAAACACAAATATACATGCACAACTTTTACTAGACTGTTTACCACTGAGAGTGGGTTGGGAAGGGAGAGTGGTAGAAAAATGTGTAACTTATAAATATGCAAGTGGATGAATGTTGAAAAATGTTCATTAACTTAATTGGAAAAATTCTAAAAAAAACATTGATATCTAAATGAGGAAAAGGAAGGGGAAAACTTTAGTTCTAATTCAATAATTGGTTATTAATATCGGAGAGAAATAATTTCTCTTTTGGGTCATTCTAGAATTTATCATTTAATTATAAAAAATTGATTCTTAATCTTTTTTTATAGGCCATTTAGTCTCTACTTGCAGGTTTATAGAGCCTAAACCAGCTTATTCAAGTGAATATTAATTCTATTCTTAATGATCCTTGCATTTGTCCCCCCTACTTCCACACTCTAGTTAGATGTTACAGTGGATAAAATGCTAGCCTAGAGTCAGGAAGACTTCTCTTCCTGAGTTCCAATCTGACTTCAGATACTTATTAGTTAGGTAACCCTAGGTAAGTCAATTAGCTCTATTCACCTCAGTTTCATACCTATAAGATGAGCAGGAAAAGAAAATGGCAAACTACTCTGGTAACTTTGTCAAGAAAACCTGAAGTGTGTCAGAGAAATCTGAAAATGACTGAACAACAAAAAGCTGCTTCCCCTCCCCCTAATTTCTAACTATATGTTTATATACTGAAAATAATACTAGTTATAGTTTTCTGTAAACAAAATTTAGTGAAGGAGGAGAGTGGGTATGTATTAAACCAATACGGTACTTTCCTTCACATCTATTCTATATATTGCTTTCTTTTTCTCCAATATTGATACCTAACTAGGAAAATTTAGATCTGATCAAAAGGAAATGAAGAATTCCAGCCCATTGTGTTTTAGTCAGATAAGTCTGATAGACATGTATTTCCCCTTCTAGATTGCCCTAGCCTGGAATAGTCTAGAAAGAGATAATTTTCTTTGTCAAACTCTGAGTGATCAGTCATATTGATCCTCTGTGGTCTTGTTGAATAAGATTTGCTTTCATTAAAGAAGCATATATGCATCTACATAACTATGAGAACCATCCAGCACCTAAGGGCATTCTATAGGTATTCATCAAACCAGAAGCTGGTTGTCACTCATTCCTTTGCTTTTCTCCTTCATGGGTTGTGTTAACCTTCTTACCTTGATTTAGGAGTTGTGTTACACCCTCCAATCAAATATCATGGCCCATTTAATTTGACATGACCCTTAATTTTCTCCCATTTATGTTCCTGTCTTGTGCCTCATCCAAATTCATTTTTTTTAGGCTTTTTGCAAGGCAAATGGGATTAAGTGGCTTGCCCAAGGCCACACAGTTAGGTAATTATTAAGTGTCTGAGACCAGATTTGAACTCAGGTACTCCTGACTCCAGGGCAGGTGCTTTATCCACTGTACCACCTAGCTGCCCCTCATCCAAATTCATTTAAAAATATTCTAGAATAAGGATTTAAAGTCAAAATACTGGCAAGAAATAAAGGTAGAGTTAAAAGTCAAGAAATAAACTGGGAAAAGGAGCAAATAACAGAAAAAATTCTAACCATAGAGAGTTAACCTTCTGCTGACAAAGAAGATCAAAACACACTCTCAGAAGATAACAAAGTCAAAGTTCCTTCATCCAAAGCCTCCAAGAAAAATATGAATTGGTCTTAGGTTATGGAAGAACTCAAAAAGGATTTTGAAAATCAAATAAGAGAAGTGGAGGAGAAATTCATTCAAGAAATGAGAGTGATGCAAGAAAATCATGAAAAAATGAGTCAACAGCTTGGTAAAGGAGACATAAAAATACTGAAGAAAATAAAACCTTAAAAATAGATTAATTCAACTTGTAAAAGAGTATATAAAGCCAATGAGGAAAAGAATACTTTAAAAAGCATAATTGGCCAAATGGAGAGATACAAAAATTCACTGAAAAGGAAAATTCCTTAAAAAGTAGAATTGTTTAAATGGAAAAAGAGGTACAAAAACTCACTAAAAATAATTTCTTAAAAACTAGAATTGTAAATGGAAGCTAATGACTTAATGAGAAATCAAGAAATAATAGAATAAAACCAAAAAAATTGAAAAACAAAGAAACCAATGTGGAGTATCTCATTGGAAAAACAACTGACCTGGAAAATGGATCCAAGAGAGATAATTAAAATTATTGGATCACCTGAAAGCTGTGATCAAAAAAAAAAAAGCTAGACATCATCTTCCAAGAAATTGTAAAATTATCCTGATATTTCAGAAACAGAAGGTAAAATAGAAATTGGAAGACTCCAACAATCATCTCCTGAAGCAGATTCCAAAATGAAAACTCCCAGGAATATTAAAGTCAAATTTCAATACTTTAAGTCAAGGAGAAAATATTGTAAGCAGCCAGAAAGAAGCAATTCAGGCATCACCAGTCAGGATAATATAATATTTGGCAGCTTCTACATTAAAGGACCATAGGTCTTGAAATAAAATTTTTCTTTTAGATCTTTTTTTTTTTTGCAAGGCAATGGGGCTAAGTGGCTTGCCCAAGGCCACATAACTCTGTAATTTTAAGTGTCTGAGGCCAGATTTGAACTCAGGTACTCCCGAGTCCAGGGCGGATGCTCTATCTACTGCTCCATCTAGCCGCCCTGAAGTAAAATATTTTCAAGAGAAAAAGGAAATGGGATTCCAACCAAGAATCACCTACCCAGAAAAACTGAGTATAATCTTTCAGAGGGAAAATGGATATTTGATGAAATAGAGAACTTTCAAGCATTCTTAATGAAAAGACCAGAGCTGAACAGAAAATTTGACTTTGACATACAAGACATGAGAGAAGCATGAAAAAGGTAAACAGGAAAAAGAGACCATAAGGGACTTAATAAAGTTAAAATGTTTATGTTCCTACATGGGAAGATGATACTGGTAACTTATAAGAACATTCTCATTATTAGGCAGTTAAAAGGAATATACATGTTCCTTTTAACTAGCCTAATTTTATATATACATATATATATATATATATATATATATATATATATATATGTAGGCAGAGGGCAAGAGTATGAGTTGAATATGAAGGAATAATATCTAAAAAAATAGAATTAAGGTGTGAGGAGGTTTGTACTGGGAGAAAGTGAAAGGGATAGATAGAATCAGGTAAATTAATTGCCATTAAAGAGGTGAGAAAAGCTTTTAAAGTAGAAGAGGGGGAAGGTAAGGGAAAGTAAGTGAACTTTCCTTCATCAGAACTGGCTTAAAGAAGGAATAGCATACAACTTCAAATGATTATAGAAATCTATCCTATCTATCCTACAGAGAAGTAGGTGGGGAAGGTGATAAGAGAAGGGGGTGTTGATAGAAGAGAGAATAGATTGGGGGAGAGGGATAGTGAGAAGCACTTTTCAAAAGGAACAAGGTGAAAAGAGATTTTATAATAATGGGAGGGTAAGTTGATTGAGGGAAATGTAGTTAGTAATAGTAGCTGTGAAAAACATTTGAAGTAGTTTTTCTGATAAAGACCTCATTTCTTTTTTTTAAAGACCTCATTTCTCAAACAGATAGATAACTAAATCAAACTTATAAAAAAATAAGAGCCATTCTCTCAATTGTAAATGACCAAAAAGATGATTTTTTCAGTTTTTCAGATGTAGTTATCAAAGCTGTTTATAACCATATAAAAATGCTCTACTTCACTATTGATTGGAGAAATGCAAATTAAAACAATTCTAAATTACTACTCATACCTATTATATTGTTTAATAGGACAGAAAAGGAAAATGGTAAGTGTTGGAGGGCATGTGGGAGATAATGTATTGTTGGTAGAGTTGTGAACTGATTTAATCATTCTGAAGAACAATTTGGAAATATGCTCAAAGGGCTATAAAACCCATGCATATCCTTTGATCTACCAATACCACTAATAGGTCTGTAGCTCGAAAGAGATAAAAAAACAAAAAGGAAAAGGACCTATGTGTCAAAAATATTTATAGCAGCTCTTTTCTTGTGGCAAAGAATTGGAGGGAATGACTAAACAAATTGAAATATGTGATTGTGATTGCTATAAAAAATGATGAGCTGGATGCTTTCAGAAAACCCTAGAAAGACTTACATTAGCTGATTCAAAGTGAAATGTGCAAAACTACATCAATATTATGAGATAATTAGAGATATTCTGAGAAAGAATAATCCAAGATAACTCTGAAGGACTTATTATGAAAAATGCTATCCATCCCAGAGAAAGAATTGATGTATCTTGAATACATACTGAAGCATACATTTTTGCTTTATTTTTTCTTGACTTTTTTTGGGGGGGGGGATATATGTTTTCCTTCACAACATAACTATTATGGAAATGTTTTTCATGACTACATGTGTTTAACTTATATTGAATTGCTTCTCAGTGGGGGTTGAGGATAGGGAGGGAAGAACTCAAAGTCTTAAAAATGAATGTTCAAAATTGTTTTTACATGTAATTAGGTAAAAATGAAATATTAAATAAAAAATTTTAAAGAAGAAATAATCCCAGAACTTGTATGCATCTCATAGAAGAATATATATGTTCAGCAGCAAATGTGGTTATAATGATGAATTTTTTTATAACAATAAATATGGATTTTAGAAAAGGTGCTTTCTTCACTAAAGATGCTAGAAGAATGGTTTGCTCTAATCATATTCTGAGATGATTGGTTTAACAAAAATTATGGTTGAAATAATTTTTGGCATTGCTTTGCCATCATTTGCTTTATTAAAGTCCCATCATTCAGCTACACCTTCCACTTTCCTCACCTGATCACTCTCCCTATCTCTTACTTACAGGTATATTTTCCTGTCTTATGCCCTTCCCTGTCTTCATATCGTGATGTATTTTTAAAAATAGAAACTAACCACAAGGCAATGAGAGTATTGTTCTAGTGGACTAGCTGGGTAGGGTCATCTAAGCTGTTTTTGATTTGATTTTTGGTGGAGAAATCTTTTGACTTGGCACCAGGTCATGCCAACCCAGCCCCTGAATTTGTTACTATAAAAATCTGTGATAAAGAGAAACTGAGGCACAGAATTCCAAGCACAATCAATTTATGGAAGACTAGAAAGCTAAAGGTATCCAAGGCTCCTCAACAGCTAAAGAGAACCTGAGGTGTTTACAGAGAATATTTTCATAGTCAATATAGAGGAATCAAAAGTTTCAGAATCTTGAGTAACATGTTTTGATTGATTTCTGATAGGCTAGTAGTTAAGATTAGAATGAGAAAATTATTTATTTTCTTTTTTTTAATTAAAGATTTTTTTTTGAGTTTTACAATTTACCCCCATCTTACTTTCCTCCCCCACCCCCACAGAAAGCCATTTGTCAGTCTTTACATTGTTTTTATGTTGTACATTGATCCAAATTGAGTGGAATGAGAGAGAGATCATATCCTTAAGGAAAAACATAAAGTGTAAGAGGTAACAAGATCAGACAATAAGATATCAGTTTTGTTTTTCTAAATTAAAGGGAATAGTCCTTGGACTTTGTTCAAACTCCATGGTTCTTTATCTGGATACAGGTGGTATTCTCCATCTCAGACAGCCCCACATTGTCCCTGATTATTGCACTGATAGAATGAGCAAGTCCATCAGGGTTGATCATCACCCCCATGTTGCTGTTAGGTTGTACATTTTCTGGTTCTCTTCATCTCAATCAGCATCAGTTCATGCAAATCCCTCCAGGCTTCCCTGAATTCCCATGTCTCCTGGTTTCTAATAGAACAATAGTGTTCCATGACATACATATACCACAGTTTGCTAAGCCATTCCCCAACTGAAGGACATTTACTTGATTTCCAATTCTTTGCCACCACAAACAGGGCTGCTATGAATATTTTTGTACAAGTGATGTTTTTACCCTTTTTCATCATCTCTTCAGGGTATAGACCCAGTAGTGGTGTTGCTGGGTCAAAGGGTATGCTCATTTTTGTTGCCCTTTGGGCATAGTTCCAAATTCCTCTCCAGAAAGGTTGGATGAGTTCACAGCTCCATCAACAATTTAATGGTGTCTCAGATGTCCCACAACCCTTCCAACAATGATCATTATCCTTTCTGGTCATATTGGCCAGTCTGAGGGGTGTGAGGTTGTACCTCAGAGATGCTTTAATTCGAATTTCTCTAATAAGTAATGATTTAGAGCAATTTTTCATAGGACTATGGATTGCTTTGATCTCTTCATCTGTAAATTGCCTTTGCATATCCTTTGACCATTTGTCAATTGGGGAATGGCTCTTTTTTTTTTTTTTAATATGACTCAGTTCTCTGTATATTTTAGAATGCGTCCTTTGTCAGAAACATTTAGTTGTAAAGATTGTTTCCCAGTTTACTACATTT
Organism: Macrotis lagotis; assembly: GCF_037893015.1. Classification (NCBI taxonomy): domain Eukaryota; kingdom Metazoa; phylum Chordata; class Mammalia; order Peramelemorphia; family Peramelidae; genus Macrotis; species Macrotis lagotis. The sequence continues at coordinate 588,472,498 of NC_133658.1, forward strand.
CTTTTGATCTTGATTACAGTGGTTTTATCTGTGCAAAAGCTTTTTAATTTAATGTTATCAAAATCATCTAGTTTGTTTTTAGTGATGCTCTCCATCTCTTTCTTAGTCACAAACTACTTCCCTTTCCATAGGTCTGACAGGTAAACTACTCCTTGATCTTCTAATTTGCTTATAGTATTGTTTTTTATGTCTATGTCCTGTAACAATTTGGATCTTATCTTGGTATAGGGTGTGAGGTGTTGGTCTAATCTAAATTTCTTCCCTACTAACTTCCAATTTTCCCAGCAGTTTTTATCAAAGAGAGAGTTTTTATCCCAATAGCTGGACTCTTTGGGTTTATCAAACAGCAGATTACTATAATCATTTCCTGCTACTGAACCTAGTCTATTCCACTGGTCCACCACTCTACTTCTTAGCCAATATCAGGCAGTTTTGATGACTGATGCTTTATAATGTAATTTTAGATCAGGTAAGGCTAAGCCACCTTCTTTTGCACTTTTTTCATTAAGTACCTGGAAATTCTTGACTTTATATTTCAAATGAGAAATTTACATGATTTGCAATATCAAGCTACTGGGCATGTTGTGGGCATTGCAATCATGAAATTAGTTATACCATAACAAAAGTTATGACAAGGAGGATGATTGACATCATGAAATTCTTTTTTTTTTTTAATCAGGGGTTGATTAGGACTGGTTGAAAGATAAATTTAGCTCATAAATTTATTTCTGCAGTTTCTCAGCTTTGTACAAATAGGAAAGGTGGCTACAGTCATGCCCTGCTATCTTCTAACATGATTTACAAAAACAAACCTACAAAATCAATTGATTAAATGAAATAGAAAATTGATTACAATTTCCTAAGTTTAGCTGAGATACTTCTGGGGGATGTCACCATATGACCAGTGGAATCAAGATCAAATTGATACAGGGGTCACTAAACCATAATAAGGATCCCTATGGGCTACATATTGACCTAGAAAACCATATATTAACATTCATTATGTTTTATTCTATTTTAATTTATTTTGTTAAATATTTCCCAGTTACATTTTAATCTTGTTCTGACTGTACTTGGGAGTGTTTTAGGCCACCTATTTGACACCTCTGCTTATAAGTATAAAAAGTTCTTTGGCACCAGTTTTGAACAGAGTGAACTAAAAATAAAAGGTAGGATTCCTAGTCATCAGAAACTATTCTTAAGTCGGACTTGTCAGTGAGTTGTGTCAGTGACTTGGGTGCTGAACTTAGCTGGTTTCTCTCTCTTTATAATTATTTTGACCTATACATATGTAAAGTATACATATAATAGAATGTTGAGGACAGGCTTAATTCATTTTTTGTCTTTGCATTTCCTATACCTAACACTTAAGATTAGGATGAGATTAGAATTAGAGATTGATCTAGGGCTTAGGTTAGGGTTGAACAGGCACATATGACTCTTAGAGTACATGTACAAGTCTTTTAGTCAGATAAATTATTGAACTTTTATATTGATATATTTCAATGTATATCTAAATAGACAATGCATCTGAGTTCAGCATGAAGGATCTGAAGAAAAAATGAAAAGTCAGGAGGATATATAGGAAGAGAGGAAGAAATATGATGGGAGGAAGAAAATAGAACTGTAGAAAAGGCAGTAGTAAAAAGTGGAGAGAGAGACAGGAGAAGGGGAAGAGAAATATGACAAAGGACTTTATGTTAAAGAAAGGGCAAGGATGAAACATTCCAAGAAATAAGACAGAAAGCAGTGCATTGGCATAAACATCTCAGTATATGCAGTAAAAGATAGTCTCCACTGGACCTGGTTGAAGAGAGATAAGTCCAGCTTGACTTATTCTGAATCTCTTCCTATAGTTGAACCTCTTCTGTTCTTTCCATCACCCTTACTGTACTCATTTCAGACACATTTTTTTATCTTTAATCCTAGTTTATTCCCTTCTCTTTTGTTCCTCTCAGCTCTATATACCTCTTCGTTTCCCCCAGCAATTCCTCAGATTTCATCTATGAAATTCTCTTCTCTTACTTCCCTTGAGTTTTCAGTTGCTGGATCATCTTCTCTGGTTTTCTCCTGTTGATTCCCAGGTTCAGTCAGGTTTCCTTTCAAGGCAAAACCCCAAAGTTGCCTTTTTCCCCTCTTTTTTTGCAAGACAATGGGTTTAAATGACTTGCCCAAGGTCACACAGCTAGGTATTTATTAAGTGTCTGAGGTCAGGTTCAAAGTCAGATCCTCTTGACTCCAGGGTTGGTGCTCTAATCACTGTGACACCTAGTTGCCCCTCCTTTTCTCCCTCTTCAAAAAATTACTAAAGAAGAGAAATTCTTTTTATATATAGAAAAAAGAAAGATTGAAGGATAGTATCCCAAATGGCTTTGATTTCTAGAAGTATTGCTTTTGTTTGTCTTAGTTGGACATAGATGTTTAGTTTGAAGGATTGACAAAAATTAAAAGAAAATTACAGGAAAAGTTGGAAATGTCTTTTTTGGTTACATTTTATTTTTGGTAAGGTGAAGGTTGTGGGTATTGAGACACAAATTCTAGTAATTTTTAATTTATAGTTGCTGATGATAGATTGTAGATACGGGTGCCAAACAAAATGGTTAAATTGCCAAAGACATATTTTTAGTTGAATAGACTGAAGCTGGAAAGAAAATTTTGATATAGTGGAATTCCATCATAATACTACTGTTAGAGGGCCTTTAACACAGATGAACAGGTAGTCCAATGGAAATACTTTTAGATTTGGAGATCCAAATCTAGCCCCTGTTTTATATTATCTGGGTGGTCTAAGGATGGCTATTTTAATCTCTTTGGGTCTCAGAATCCTTATCTACAAAATAAGGTGGTTGGAATAATTGACCTGCATGGTTTCTTCTAGTCCCAAGTCTATGATCCTATGATGAACACTTAGAATTCCTAAGTCCCCTCAAGATTCAGCTCCAGTGTCATCTTCTCCATGAAACCTTTCTTTATTTTCCATTAGTGCTTCTGCAACTTGTCCCATTTACCTTGTACCTGTTTTGAATGAAGCATCAGTGGACCAGGCTATGGATACCAGTCCTTGAGGCTTGCACAGAATTCCTTGGCTGGGTTCAGGACAACAGACCATGTGGGTGATTCAAGAGTTTTATACTGTGTGATATCTTCTAATTGTCTGTGGAGAGAAGGAACAAACATTAATTAAGCACCCACCATGTGTTGGATATGATGCTAAGTATTTTACTGATGACTTAGGGGTTGCTGCATGGGTTTACAAAAAGGTTCACTCTCCCTTTTGTTGCTCTTTGCATTTGTGGCTGTGAGGTTATCAGTTTATTGTGCCAAGTCAGTAGTCCTGACTCCTCTCTTTGTGTTTGTTTTCTAAGATTATGGTTAAGCAATAGCCTTGAGATAGACAAATGACCTTGTGAACATCCAAGGTGAGGAGACATTGAAGGATGGTACTGGCATTTTTCTGTTCCTTGATGCTTGAACGAAAGAGTAAAAAAGCAGTATCAGCAGCTGAATGTCCTCACCCAGTAGAAATCAACCTGGTCCATTAGCAGATTGACCAACCCCAGTAGAACTATGGGATGGGCCTATTCAGCAGATATTCCACTCTATGAGGATTTGTTCCAACTAAAAAGCAGAGTAATAAGACTATGACCAATGTTAGATCTCACATCAAACTTTTGGATGAATCCACAAATTTCTGAAGGCTACTTCAATTTGGTGGCCCCTACTACTTCTGTCATCTGTCTCTGATTGCCAACATGATTCTAATTGAACCTTTGGAATGTCTAAACTCATCAGGACTCTTGGACACTTTTATCTTGGAATACTCATTTGCTTAGCATCAGGAAAGAATAAACATCAACAAAAGGAGTCATGTACTTACTGCTGCCATAGCTGAGTGAAAGATAGGGTTTCTGCCTTCTCTCACCTGACTTTTAGGACTAGCCTCATGTAGTCCTCCTTATCTGAAGTCACTGAAGAAAAAGAGTGAAACTTATGAGGAGGTGTTCTCTTTTTGTATGCCCATTCATTTCCCACTCGGCATCTCCTGAGTCATTTGTTCCTCAGGTTACACTACCAACTAGAAAACTTTTCCTTATCACACAGATTAGACTCTAGACATATCCACATTTTTGTTTGGACTGAAACCCACACGAAATATCTACGCATGCCTCAAAAACTGACCTCCAGAGGTCAATCTACTTATGCTATCAAGTGTATCTAACTAAATATGACCGTGTTATTCCCTCCCATAGAATAATGGAAGAACTATTTTTCATCCCTTAGTGTCTAACAGAGTGGAATATAGTAGGTTCTTAATAGTCCAACTGTGTTGTAGCAGGTATTAGTATATTGTAGTGATGCTGGTGGAGAGGGGAACATGGTTTGGCTAAATGTATATAAGAACAAACATTATGGTATAATGGTACTTTCTGGATTTGTACTTTATGGATTTTGATAAGAAAGAGGCAGAGTTGAATCAAAAGGCAGTTTCTTAAGCACAATCCCATGTGTATGATAATCTATGTGATATTTTATAATGTTAAGTTGGTCAAGTGTATTCTGTTTATCCAGTGTCCTCTCAATCTCAATAGCTTTACCACCTATCATTTTCATGATCTTTATCTCTGCAGAAGTGAGAATTGCAGTATGTACAGGATTGCAAAGATATTTTCTTCTCTTTTTACTTCCTCAAAAAGTATTAATTTTAATAAGTATTTAGGGAAGGTTGACCATGATCTACTGCCCTGGACAGTACAAACAAGCTATAAAATACCTTTAACTTTCTTTTGAAAATCTCATCTTCCTCTGCCTAGCATCTCATCTTTTTCTTGAAAGAGAAAATTGACACATCAAGCTGTGGGCCAAGCTAAAGCACTATAAAATGAAGGAGGTATGCAGCCTATTACATGGGTAAGAAATGAAGACCTTTCTGATGACATAATGAGTTTCTGGGCAGGCTTTTATCAGTGATGGTCACAGGTGTTGTGCATTTGTTCCTCTGCCAACTATCTCTAATCATCTTTGGTACCTACTAGGTACCTTTTACATTTGTCATTCTTTAGGGAAATAAAAATTGGACATGGTGGGATTAGTTTGTATTTCATTATTCATTCTCTATTCTTTGGATATCAGTTTGGCTATCCCAAGTTTCTCAGAGTCTGTGGGCCATGTCACAGCTGCCTGAATTCACAGAGTGAAGATATATCCATATAAAACTTGCCCAATAAATATTTTGCTGGGTGAATTTTTTGAACGAGAAACAGAGGGAGTGAAAATTTTATTCTAAACAGAAACTCTTAAACATAGTAATGGGATAGTGCTGTCCAAGAAATTAGAAGTCTGGCTAAGCAGAAAAGGTTTGGGTCTATATATCAAATTTAGGGACATCAACTAAAGAAGGGAAGAGCAACCAGATGGACAGGTAGTCAGCACCTAAAATCTAGGCAACTTGGATAAGTGACTCCATCTGCTTCCCCCTTCCCCCCCTTCCTGGGACTTGGTTTACTTCATTGTGAAATGAATTCAGATAGCATTGTTCTCAGGTATGATATCCCATGTGACAGCATATCTTCCTTTTCTTTCTCTGGGATGCCTCACTCACCTTAACTTGCATTTATACTGACACATCTGCAAGGTTTTCCTTAAGAGTAAGGTGTAGCATGAGTCTAATTAAATTGCTGCAACTAATTTTTTCTGGGTCCTAGTAGTAACCCTGGAGTAAAGGGGGAAGAGTGTCATATACTCTTTTTTTTAAAAAAAACATTTTATTAAATATTTTATTTATTTTTCCAACTACATCCATTGATAGTTTTTCAACAATTGCTTTCCTGCAAAGTTTTGAGTTTCACATTTTTCTCTTTCTCTCTGACCCCACCCTCCACCTCCATTAGAAAGTAATCCAATAGAAGTTATACATGAATAACTATGCTAATTAATTAATCATGCTGTGGAAGAAGGGGCAAATCCAAGTGGGGAAAAACAATAGAGAATAGCAATATATAAGACAGCTTTTAAAAATTGCTTTGGTCTACATTGGAAATCCATACACTTACTTCTCTAGATATGGATGGCATTCTCTATCACAAGTCCCCTAGAACTGTCTTTGATCATTACACTGCTGAAATGTGCAGAGATCAACATAGTTGATCATCACCCAATGTTCTGGTTCTGCTCAACTCACTGTGCATCAGTTCATGTAAGTCCTTCCAGGTCATTCTGAAGTCCCAACCCTCAGGATTTCTTACAGGAATTACATGAACTGATACACAGTGGTATTCTTTATTGCAGACAGCCCCAAATTGTCCCTGATTGTTGCATTGATGGAATGAGTGAGTCCATCAAGGTTGATCATTGTTCCCATGTTGCTGTTAGGATGTACAGTATTTTTATAGTTCTGCTCATCTCACTCAGCCTCAGTTCACGCAAATCCGTCCAGGCTTTCCTGAATTCCCATCCCTCCTGGTTTCTAATAGAACAATAGTGTTCCATACATATACCACAGTTTGCTAGGCCATTCCCAATTGAAGGACATTTGCTTTATTTCCAATTCTTTGCCACCACAAACAGGGTTGCTATGAATATTTTTGTACAAATGATATTTTTACCCCTTTTCATCATCTCTTCAGGATATAGACCCATTAGTGGTATTGCTGGTTCAAAGGGTATGCACATTTTTATTGCCCTTTGGGTGTAGTTCCAAATTGCTCTCCAGAAATGTAATAGTGTCCCAGATTTCCCACAACCCTTCTAACAATGGTCATTGTCCTTTCTGGTCATATTGGCCAGCCTGATAGGTGTGAGGTGGTACATTGGAATTGTTTTAATTTGCATATCACAATTTAGACAATTTTTATATGACTACAGATAACTTTAATTTCTTCATTTGAGAATTGTCTTTTCATATCCTTTCCCAATTTATTAACTGGGGAATGACTATAAATCTGACTCACTTTTATATATATATTTTAGAAATGGCTCTTTGTCAGAAACACTAATTGTAAAAATTGTTTCCAAATTACTGCCTTTTAATCTTGGTTGCACTGGTTTTATTTGTGCAATAACCTGTCAATTTAATGTAATCAAAATTATCCATTTTACATTTTATTATGTTCTTCATTTCTTCTTTGGTCATAAATTGCTCCCCTTGCCATACATAAATCTGATAGGTAAACTATTCCTTGTTCTCCTAATTGGTTTATGATATCATATCACTTTTTATGTCTAAATTCTGTACTCATTTTGACTTTATCTTGGTATAGAGTGTGAGATATTGGTCTATGCCTAGTTTCTGCCATACTCCCTTTAAGTTTTTTCCTGTAGTTTTTTTTTTTTTTTATCAAATAGTGAGTTTCTCATCCCAGAAGTTGTAATTAATCTTTGGGTTTAGCAAACAGCAAATTACTTTAGTCTTTTACTACTGTATTTTTTGTACCTTATTTTTCCACTGATTCACTCTATTTCTTAACCAGTACCAAATAATTTTGATGACTGATGCTTTATAATATAATTTTAGATCAGGTATTGATAGGCTACCTTTCTTTGCATTTTTCATTAATTCCCTTGATATTATTGATTTTTTTGTTCCTCCATATGAATATAGTTACTATTTTTTTCTAGTTTAATAAAGTAATTTTTTGGAAGTTTGATTGGTATGACATTGAATAAGTAATTTAATTTAGAGGAATTGTCATTTTTTTATTATATTGGCCTAGCCATGAGCAATTGACATTTTCCCAGTTATTTAGATCTGATTTTATTTGTGTGAAAAGTGTAATAGGGTTGTTTTCACAAAGTTTCTGAGTCTGTCTTGGTAGGTAGATTCCCAAGTATTTTATGTTATCTACAGTTATTTTAAATGGAATTTCTCTCTCTATCTCTTGCTAGTAATATATAGAAATGCTGATGATTTATGTGGGTTTATTTTATATCCTTCAACTTTGTTAAAGTTGCTAATTGTTTCAAGTAATTTTTAGATGATTTTCCAGAATTCTCTGTCGTCAAATCAACTGCAAAGAATAAGTTTTGTTTCTTCGTTTCCTGTAATAATCCTTTAATTTCTTTTTCTTATCATTGAGAAAGCTAGCATTTATAATACAATATTGAATAATAGAGATGATAAAAGGCATCCTTGATGCCTTTCACCCCTGATCTTATTGGGAATGCTTCTAGTTTATCCCCATTACATATGATGCTTGCTGATGGTTTTAGATAGATACTATTATTTTAAGGAAAACTTCATTTATTCCTAAATTCTCTAATGCTTTTAATAAGAATGGGTGTTGTATTTTGTTAAAGGCTTTTTCAGCATCTATTGTGATAATCATATGATTTTGTTTATTTGATTATTGATATGGTCAATTATGCTGATTGTTTTCCTGATATTGAACCATCCCTGAATACCTAGTATAGATTCTATATTTTCATAGTGTATTATTCTAGGAATAACTCATTGTAATCTCTTTGATAAAATTTTACTTAAAATTTTTGCATCCATATTCATTGGAGAGATTGGTCTATAATTTTCTTTGTTATTTCAGCTCTTTCAAAAAATATCAGTGCCATGTAGATGTCATAAAAGGAATTTGACAGTATTCCTTCCCCTATTTTTTCAAATAGTATCTATAGAATTGGAATTAATTGTTCTTTAAATATCTGGTAGAATTCACTTATAAATCCATCTGCTCCTGGAAATTTTTTCTTAGTGAGCTTATAATTATTTTTTTTTGTGTGTGAGGCAATGGGGTTAAGGGACTTGTCCAAGGTCACACAGTTAGTATGAAGTATCTGAGATCAAATTTGAATTCATCCTTCTGATTTCAGGGCTGGTACTCTATTTATTGTCCCACCTAGTTGTCCCTTAAGAGAACTGTTTGATGGCTTGTTCAATTTTTTTTCTGAAATTGAGTTAAGTATTTTTTCCTCTTCTGTTAAACTAGGAAGTTTTTATTTTTGTTAATATTCATCTATTTGACTTATATTGTTAGATTTGTTGTATTACTTTGATTACCATATTGGTGAGAAGAGTTCACCCTTTTCATTTTTGATCCTGGTAATTTGGTTTTCTTATTTCTTTTTGTAAAAATCAGATTAATCAAAGGTTTATCTAGTTCATTATTTTTTTTTCACAAAATCAATTCTTAGGTTTGTTTTTATCAGTTTAATAGTTTTTTAGCTTTCAATTTTATTAATTTCTAATTGGTTGTTTAATTAGGGGTTTTTAATTTGTTCTTTAACTTTTTTTGGTTATACACACAGTTCTTTGATCTCCTCTTTCTTTATTTTATTCATGTTAATATTAAGAGTCATAAAATTTCCCCAATAACTGTTTTGGCTGCATCCCACAAAAGTTTTAGTTTGATGTCTCATCATTGTCATTGTCTAGGATGAAATTGTTGATTAATTCTATGATTTGTTGTTTGATCCACTCATTCTTTATAATTAGGTTATATAGTTTCCAATTAATTTTTAGTTTATCTTTTTTTTAAGGTTTTTGCAAGGCAAATGGGGTTACATGGCTTTCCCAAGGCCACACAGGTAATTATTAAGTGTCTGAGGCTGGATTTGAACTCAGGTACTCCTGACTCCAGGGTCAGTGCTCTATCTACTGTGCCACCTAGCCACCCATTCCACTCACTCTTGACCAAAAATGTTTCTGTCTTTGAACTATGCCCCAGAAGTAAGTATAGCAATAGAGTTGCCAAGCAGTACTTGGTCCTATGCCTGCTAGCACAGGCATCTCCTCTAGTCTCTGCTCAGTTGCTAACTACTCTTACTGTCTATGACTTGAGAGCTCCCTAAGCTGCTGCATCTTCTGTCACCATCACCTAATACTACCACTGGTGTTTCATCCATGTGGGTTCTGGGTCAGCTTCTCTGTTGTGCCATAGGTCTCTTAAGTTGTCTTAGACTGGAATCATGTCTCATTTTTTTTCTTGGTTCTGCCACTCCAGAATTTGATTTGAGGCAGTATTTTAAAGTTATTTGGAGGGGAATGTTGGGAGGAGTCAATTGTGTGCTCTCTTTACTCTGTCATCTTGGTTCTGCCCCGGATACATCTTCTTTCATATTCTTCACATCTTTGACTTTTCTTATTCTCTCTTATTCATCTTTTAATACCTCAATTTGGAGGCCCTTCAGAAGGAGGTACCTATTTCTAACCCCAAATCATAGATCAATTAGATATAGCAAAAATAAATCATTTGCAATTTTTCCAACAGTTATCTAATCATGATTGATTTATTTTCAAAGTGACAGCCTTCAAAAGTCTGAAAATATTTGTAAGTAAATGACCTTATTGACAGGAACCAATGCCAGACAGTCATCCCCACTCTCAGTCAGTAAATGTATTTTTGAGATACTTTCAAACATATTCTTGCAAGTACATTTATTTGATGGACAATTTTCATAGAGATCTTTAGAATTGTCTCAAACAAATGTCCTTTTTCTTACTCTCTTTGGTAAAAAAATGTCCATATATGAAAGGGACCATATCTTAGAACCAGCTAGAATATAATATCTTGTATTTTCTTTTTTTTTTAAAGTAGAGAGTTAGGAGGAGGGATTCGTGTTATTGGAGAGGGATGACTTCAATAGTTCTGATCTGTTTGCCATAAGGTTTACAACTCCTTCCCCCAAATAATCAGTACAAAAACCAACTGACTTTAATACTCGATTATCAAGAATAATTCATTAAAATAGGAAGCTACTAAATGGGGTAGTAGGGTTACTCAGCCTCTTTACCTTATGGTGCTCTATCTCTGCTCAGAGGTGTCTCTTGAGCTGCTTGCCTCAGATACTTTTGCACGCTTACTCTTAGTGTGAATATTCCTGTTATAGTTGTATAGCATATTATAGTGTGATTTCAGGGTCACTGGTCAATAATCTCAGAAAAAGCATGCAGATAGAAGAATTCTTAGAAGACAGAAGATGGGCAAAAACTCTGATTTCCTCCAAAGAATGGATATGGGAAACTGAAAACATGTAAGCTTATTATTGACAACTGGAAAAACTCTGAAATGGATTATTTAAGCAAACAGTTGGTGATCCTTTAGAAAAGAAAGGGCTCATCATAGCATGGGTTCAATAAGAATCAATCAAGTTAAACTAAACTAATTTTCTTCATTGTAAGGGTTACTAAGTTGGTAGCCATAGACACAGTGCTTGATTTCAGTCCAGCATTGGCAAAATCTCATAATATGCTTGAGGAAAAGACTGAGAAATGTGGGTTGGTTCTAGTACAGTTAGTTGAGATCACAGTGTTTAAAATAACTATACTTGCAAAATGTTGATTAATGGTTTTGTATCAACCAGAGGCAATTTTTCTAGTGGTGTGCCATGGGCTGTCTTGGCTCTATCTCATTCAATGTTTTTATCAACAGCTTTGGATACAGAGGGTATGCTTATCAAATTTGCGGGTGACAGAAAGCTGAGAGGAATAGCTAATAAGGTAGGTACTAGACTTAGGATTCCAAATGATCTTGACAGGCAGGACACTGGGGCAACAAGATGAATTGTATTCACTTTAAGGAGTTGTAATTTCCATAGGTGTGGGTTCCTCCTCTACTGGTCTAGATTGCAGTTCCTTTATGTTCAGGTATAACTCATTTGTTTATCATATAAAGCTCTTCACACTCTTGTTTCTTCCAAATCTCCTTATACATTATTTCCTACTTTGTGTTTGACATTCTAGTCTCATACTGCCCCACTTGCTGCTTTGCATACATTCCATCTCCCATCTCTGTACTTTTGCTCTGGCTGATCCTCATACCTGAAATGTTACCTATCTCACTTTGTTTCTATGAGTATTTGTCTTCCTTTAGGAGTCAGCTCTTCTACAAAGAGACATTCTTGACTGTCTAGTGGCTCATGGCTAAGTTTCCCAAATGACTTACTTTTTTTGTATATACCATATTTATACATATACAATGTATATGCATAATGTATTTATATGAATACATGCATACATATGAATAGTCATAGAATAAATATGCACACAAACATAACACACACGGACTCTTGTATAAATATAATTTATAAATACATGTGCACTTATGTGTCTATGTATGAATATAATCTATGTATATTTTTATATGTCTTTATCTCTCTTCTTCTATATTCCCCATTCCTTGAATATAAGTTGCTGATGACAGGGAATGTTTCATATTTCTCCTTTTATTCATGGCATTAAATGTCATTCTGAGCATTTAGAATGTGCTTTATAAATATTTGCTGATTGATTGATATCTAGATAATAAATGAGCTTTAAAAATAACTATGGTCATAAAAATTTATCCATTGTCAGTCATCCTGGAGATGAACTCTCCCAATATTTTTAGGATAAGCTTAGGACAACAGACTCAGTCCTTGCACCTGTGCCTACAATCTTTTAAGTTGGTAGGATTTTCAAGGACTCAGGATCATACTCACATCATGATGAAACCTTGGAATAGGACTTCAACAAAAGAAGATCATATTTGTTTTTGAAATCAATTTTATTACTGTTTAAACAAATATTACCAGTTACAGTACCCAAACTCTGCTTTGTGGAACTGAACCATCTCTTTTAATAAATAAAAATAAGTAAACAAGAACAAATATTACAGTGACCATGTTAGCTTAGGCAACATTCTTCCTCATAGTTTCTCATCTCTCTGCCAAGAGGAGGGAATTATATTTCATTATCTTTTCTCTGGGAGCAAGATTGGCCATTACATTTACTCTAGTTTCAACTTCCTTTTAAATATTTGCTTTAACTTTTTAATTTTATTGCTGCATTTGTTTTGCATCACAATGATTTTCTAAATTTAACTCTATCTTCCCCCTTCTTAGTGAGATGTTCTATATAAAAGAAATTCAAGAAGAATGTGAAAAAAAGGTTAGCAAAACTAATTACCATATCAACTACATCAGATTGTAATACATGCAGCATTCTATGCCCTTAGTCTCCCCACCTCTCCAACAAATCATTGTTCTTGTTTGTCCTTCTCCAATAAAGGGAGAAAGATTGACTTTTTTTATTTGTGTTTTTGGAGCATTGTCTATATTATCTTTCTGGTTCTGTTTATTTTACTCCATGTCAGTTCATTTAATTCTATATTTCTTTGAAAAGGAACATGAAATTCAACAGGGAGAAAGGCAAAGATTTTTTTGATTGATATTTTATTTTATTTTTTCAATTACATGTTATAAAAGTTTTTCAACATTTATCCACTTGTAGATTTATGTTACACAATTTTCTTCCATTCTCCCTTCCCCCCCAGTGAACATTGTTTGTGTACATTTGTGTTTAAAATATTTACAAATTAGTCATTTTTGCATGAGGAATTAGGAGTAAGCGAAAAGAAAGGAAATCATGGGATAGGAAGGAAAAGTATAAGAGAAATTTTAAAGAAGTGATCATAGTGCCAGAGTCTATATTTTTTTTTCATCTGGATGTGGATGGCATTGTCCATAACAGATTTCCCAGGGTTGTCCTAGCTCTCTGAACTGCTGAGAGGAGCTCATTCATCTTAGTTAATTAGCTCACAGTGTTGTTATTAGTGTATACTATGTTCTCTTAGTTCTGATCCCTTTAGCTTAGCATCAGTTCCTATAATTTTTTATACTTCTCTAGAGTTTTACCATTAATATTTTCTTATGGAATATAGTATCCTGTAATATTCATATACCATAACTTATTCAGCCATTTCCTAATTGATGGGCATCCCCTCAATTTCTAATTCTTTGTGACTATAAAAAGAGTTGCTACAACTATTTTGGAACATGTGAGACTTTTCCCATTTTTTAAGGTTTCTTCTGGATATAGATCTACTATTAGTATTGCTAGTCAAAGGATATGATTAGTTTTATTGCACTTTGGTCATTGTTCTATCCAACCAGAATGGTTGGATTAGTTCACAACTCCACCAGTAATGCATTAATGTCCCAATCCTCCTATAACCTCTTCACCATTGATTCTTTTTCTTTTTCTTTTGTCATCTTAGCTATTCTTATAGATGTGAAGTAGTATCTCACAGTTATTTTGCATTGCAGTTCTCTCTAATCAATAATGATTTGGAGCATTTTTCCATATGATTATATATAACTTTAATTTATTCATTTGAAAACTGCCTGTTCATATCAAAAAGCAAAGTTTTGGACTTAGTTTCACCAAATCAATAACAAATATGCAGGATAGGTAGGCCTGACTTGGCAGCAGTTGGTATGGAGAAAAATTACCCAGGTATTTTAGAGGACTAAAAGCTTAATATGAGCTAACAATGTGATATACTCACTCAAAAAAGAGCAATATTAAGTGTAGTATCTTTACCTCAGCAGGTTTCACTCTACCTGGCATAAGACAGAGACTGGTAAACTACAACCATGGGCCAAATTCAACCCATCGCCTATTTTTATATATCCTGAAAGTTAAGAATGATTGTAGTTTAAAATGAAAAAACTATTTTTCAGTAGTCCTGTTGCCATCTAAAAAATAGGAGACAGTCACTGTTTTGCCCTCAGGCTATAGTTTGCTGGTCCTCCAATAATGGTTTGAACAATAGACTTGGGATCCAAAGACTTAGTTTCATTTCCCACACCCATTCCTTACTGCTCCAATTCTGGATCTTATGGACTCTCTCAATGAAGCTTACTATTGTACTGTCTTTGCTGCTATTGGATACTGTTGACTCAGGCTAAAGTTGCAGTTCCATTAAAATCCCATCTTTATCAGACAAATAGTTGTCAAACCACACTTCCTTCACTTTATACTTGAGAGGTTGATTGTTTTGAATCAATGTGTAAGACTTTGCTTTGACCTATACATAAATCTATAACTTTTATAAGCTGTGTTTAGGTTTTTTTAACGAGTCAGATTTTAGAGGATGGGGAATGTGCAACCTCTATTCAGACCAATACTGTATCGATTTATATATTTCTACATAACAACTATTTAAGAGGCAATGTATATTTTGTAAGTCTAAGTAAGTTCAATTGATATTTAGTTCTGTTAAATGCAATAATTACTAGTTTTTAGAGAAGAGTCCCCCCCCCATTCTTCAATATGGGTTGAGTGGTATCCATTTTAGGAAACTCTTGTCTGTATTAACTTCCCCTCATGCTCTGTATTTTTTCTTTTCTCCTCTGTCTGAGCTGATATGATGTCATTTGTGCTGTATTAAATTAAAAAAATAGCGAACATCATACATTTCATCCGAAAATTCTATTTCTGGGTCTCCAATTCATCTCTGCCACTGTATTCTCCTAGTTCCTAAAGGAATCTGGTACAAAGTTATCCTCTTCCCCTCCCCCTTTTCACCTTGGATTCAGCACTAAAAAATGTAAAAGACATTAATAAGACAGGAGGTATTTTATGCCATAGGGTATAGATGATACCGTTGGAAATGAGGAATACTCTTTCTGAATGTTGTCAATTTGTTACTTTTCAGAGACCGCTGGTGGCATCTCAGGATGGGGGGTGGTTATCTCTGAGCCAGAGTATCATAGCCCTGGGTCTCTTGTCTGGGCAGTCAGATATTGCTTCATGGCCCCAGTGGGGCATTTCACAATTTTCTTTTCCTTAAGAAACTTTAAAAAATCATGAGATCCACTACCTGTGTACTTTATTTAGGAATTGTTACCATCTGACACAGTATAGGGGAATTTTTAGTGGATGAGTGCCTTGCCATATAGAAGATAAATTAAGGTTGAGTCTGAGACTATAGGTGGTAATGAGTTTCTTGGAGTTGTTATGGGAAAAGCAGATTACAGGGTAGGACATAGTCATGGGAATCTTATGAAGGGTTGGAAGGATAGTGGTTACCAGAGGAATGGGGTCACTTATTTGGCTTAAAAGCTGGAGGGAAGTTGAAGGTGAGAGCTAAATGGAGAAGGACCAAATCAAGGCATAAATAAATGGTCAATGCAAGCACAAGGTCTGGAGTTCAGGTAGTATGGTAACACTTAGGTATCAAAAGCTAGAAGAGGAAATGGATTCAGAATCCAGGGAAACAATCTGGGCAGTGGGAATCAGAACCTTCCTTGATTTGCTCATCAGGAGCTAGAAGAATGGGTTCAAATCCTGTTTCTGTTACTAAAGTCTGAATGATCTTGGAAAGTCAATTATTCTTTGGGCCCTTGGATCCTCATTTGTAAAATGACTAGGATGAATCAGGTATGTCCCTTACAACTTTAGATCTATGATCTTGTTAACAGTTCAATAGGTGTAGCCAACTGCTCATTCTAATCAATAGAATATAAACAAACTTCATTAGGATTGGCTCTTTGCACTTATGATCTCTGTGCATACAAAGTATCTGACATATAATAGACGTTTATTGATTGACTAATTAAAAGCCCAGAATAAAAGGCAGTAATCTGTTTCCAATATCACTTTGACTTATATCCTAATTTTACCATGTATTATTTGTATAACCTTAGGAAAGTCACCTATGCTCTCTGGTACTCAGTTTCTCACCTGTAAAATTAAAGGAATTTGAAGAGAAAACTGTTGGGGAAGGGATTATAAATATCTTCAAGCATTTGAAGAGCTGCCAAATGGAAGAGCAAATGGTGGAGGGCAGAGCAGGACAATGGGAGAATACTGCAAAGATACATATTTACTTTTGAAATGAGGGAAAAATTTCCTAACAAGCAGAGCTGTTCAAAAATGGAATAGGTTGCCTCAGGAAGGAAGGGGGGCAGATCAGGAAAGACCTCTTATAAAGGTGGGATTTGAGCTTAGTCTTGAAGGAAATTTAGGGCAACCAGGTGTCAGGGCACTGGCCTTGGAGGATGGGAGTTTAAATCCAGCTTCAGATATTTACTTAGCTGTGTGGCCTTGGGCAAGTCACTTAATATCTATTGCCTCACATTCAGGGTCATCTCTTAATTCATGTCTTAATTCACATTTGGCTACTGTGTTTGTCATCACCTCCCTGATGTCATGGTCTTCCCTTCTTTGAGAATGAAGGAAAAATACTATGAAAGAAAGTAAGATGGAGATGAATAGGTAGAGAATTCCAGGCATGTGGGTGTGGGGTAGCCTGAGAAAAGACCCAGGCATGAGTTGGAGTTTAGTGTGAGAGGAGTAGCAGGAAGTCTAGTGTGGCTGGATACTAAGGGTCTTTAGACACTGTCTCAGCAAACATACATTTGAAATCCTTGCCAAGTTGAGAGACATGTTAGCTAGGGTCAACATATGGTTGAGAATATGAGCTTGTTTGCAAAACATTGCAGAGAAAAGAGGAAGGATGAAGAATAGAAGTAATAGTGAAAAGTAAGTAAAGAGAGAATAAGCTTGAAGGGAGTTTTGTATGAAACCCAGATAGGTCAGATCATTTCAGCTCTAAATTATATAATCTTTATAAGTTTATAATGAACAAATTAAATAAAGAAACTGAAGAAAACAAAAACAAGCCAAATCAGGAATTAACATTCTTGAATGTTAATTATTTAAAAACATCACCAAAGAAGTATAAGATGAACACATATGGCTAAGGAATTCTAGTGCCTTCCCACTCTTAATTATTTCCTATTTCCTGTTTATATGTGTGTGTATTTATTTGTGTGTCTCCCCCATTATATTGTGACATCCTTGGGCAGGAACTGTCTTTTGTCTCTGTTTTAATCCCCAGAACTTAGTAGGGGGCCTGGCATAAAGTGGGTGTCAAATGAATGTTTATTGATTAATAGTTCATATGAAAAAAGAGGGCACTTTTTTTTGTAATGAAAGTTTAATGGGTCAGTAGTGTGATAATTGATTCAATTCAATTGAATTTACAGACTCATAGAATCTAAGTATCTGGAAGAGACCTCAGAGGCCATCTTTTCCAAACCTTACTGAATAAGAGTTCTTTTGGAATATATGCAAATGGTCACCTAACTTTTATTAAAACCCCACCAAATGAGGAGAAACATACTGTCTCCAGAGGGAGCCCCTTTCATTTTTGGACAGTCAGGGATGTTTTCTTCTTTCTTAAATCTTAATCTGCCTCTTTTCAATATTCAATTTAGCTCAAAAAAAGATGGCATCCCCCAAAAAAGCTAATAAGATCTTTCAATCAATTAATCAAGAGATACTGGGTCTAGAATCTGGAAAGTTTTAGTCTTGCTGTTTTCTGTCCTGGTTAGAATAGTCAGTTGAGTGCCACCTTTGAGGAAAGATATTGATGAATTAGAGTTTATCTAGCTGAGGATGATGAGAATGGGATATGAACCTATACTCATTTCATGGAGTGATTGGTTAAATGACCTGGGACTATTTATCCTGAAGAAGAAATTGGGGGATATTTGACTGCTGTCTTAAAATTCTTGAAGAACTGTAAAGTAGAAGATCTTAAACTTATTCTGTTTAAGAGAACTAGGAAGAATAAGTGGAAGCTAAAGGGAGGTCTCCAATAATGCAGAACATGTACATTCCTTTCACATAGAGTGCTATGAGATTGTAATGAACTGCTTTTGGGGTGAGTGAGTTCTCTGTCACCAAATGGGGAAGAAGCAGATTGAATAACTGTTTGACGGGGTTGGGGGGATTCATGTTTCAGGTTGGAGTAGATGACTCTTCATTGCCTTTCAAATCTGAGATTCTAGAATTCATCAGACAGCCTCTATGAAATAGCAGCTGTCTCAAGTGGGTCTTTGAAAATACTGGGTTGCAGTCAATTTGTTGTTGAAATCTCTGGTGAGTGCCTACAGTGCAGATAGCCTGTACTCTTGATTAAAGAGACAGTCATAGACTTTAGATGCCAGATGTGTGGGAGGTAGAGTTGACATTCTGCTGTGAAAGTTGTATCCTTGCCCAGATGGAGGGCCGGTTCATTTCCTCTTATAAGTCTGCTCATTTTTCTTTCTCCCTTCCTTTCTCCCCATCCCAGATACATGTTTATTTTCCTGCAAATTTTTAATAAGTATTCATTTTGAGATATTCCAATCTAGTCTCACCTGACTAGGAAGAAAGGAAAAGGGCAATTATATGATGGATACTATGTTAAGTCCTTTATAAATATTATCTAATATGATCCAATCCCAGGAAGTAGGTGCCATTCGATACTCATTTTACAGCTGAAGAAACTAAGGCAGACAGAAGTTAATACTGTGACTTGTACAAGGTCACACAGCTAATAGGTATCTGAGATCAAATTTGAGCTTACATCTTCATGACTATAAGCCCAGAACTCTATTGTCTACATCAACTAAGGGAAAAATAATTTTAGATACTTCAACTATTAATACTGAAAGGGAATCAATATACCCTGAGTAGACAAGTATAAAGGCAACTGCTTCAAACCAACTCTGGATCTAGGGAGACTCATTGGACCTGCTTATAAGCAGTTCAGTCTGAGAGAGCCCTGAATACTGATTATTTCTTGTTTGGGTTACTTTTCTTATAAATTGTAACAATGGTAGGACTAAACTTCTTAGAAAGCTAACTAGAGAGGTCAAAGTGGGAATGATGTGGTAAATTGAATTTCACATTGATCTTGGAGAGACCAAAGAAATATTTAAAGGGACCTGGACCTGGAAATTTTAGTGGACTAAAACTAAGGATGAACCTTCAGTATTAGATGGATAAAGGGAAAAAACCAAAACCAACCAATCCAAACAAACCTTAATTGAATTCTAAATCTTATTAAGGGAGACGTTGTCCAGGATCAGATGGGTGATGGCACTGCTGTGCTTTTTTGCTCTGGTTAGGATGCATTATTCCATTCCTTGGGTAAGTCACTTGGCAGTCTCTTGAGGTCTCAGTTTCCTCACCTCTGAGATTCCTTTCAACTCTAGTTCTGTGATTCTATGGTTTGGGGCACAGAGGTTTGATAATATTTGCCCTTCAAAGAATAGAACTAACCCAGTCTTAACTCCTCCTCACCTCTCCATTTGCCATTAGACTCTTCCCCAGAACCACACAGAGTTAGTTATGTATTGTATACTTTTAAGGAAGTTCAAAGACAATTCTCTTTTCTATAGGGAAAAGACCTTGGCATTAATCCCAAGATTTCTCTTTTAGACAATGACCCTCAATGGAGAAGAAGCCTCAAGGTTGTCCTGGGGGGAGGGGAACAGCTGCAGATCTCTAAGGAATATTGTTGAATGTATATCCAAATTGCATAGTTAACCCATTGGATTCTGTTCCAGATGGTGAGCTCATTGTCTTTTCCCTGTAATGTCTCCCATAGACACTGATTCAATCACACTAGCTGGGAAATTCCCTTAACCAATGATAGTTGGCCATTCCCCTGCAACTTAGAATCTCAGAAGTCTGACTGGAGCATTGAGAGGGTAAGTGACTTGTCTAGGGTCCCTCATTTAGTGTATGTGTGAGGCAGGACTCGGACCTGGGTCTTCCTGATTCCTAGGCTGGCCCCCATGGAAAGATGTCACTCATTTTACAGGTGAGAAAAAAACCAAACTTGAGAAATGTTAGGTTAATTTTCTATAAACATTCACTATGACCTATTAATAGCTAGGTGCTGTCCTAAGTGCTTGAGAACAAAATACAAATAAAATAAAATAAAATAAAACAAAGAAAGGCAGTTCCTGCCCTCAAGGAGCTTACGGAAGACCATATACAAAAGGCATCTAAAGAGGAATGGGTGGGAAGAGATATAGAAAGGGGCATGATGAAGATGTTAGAGAAGACCAAGATTAGTGAGGTAAGAATGAGGCAATGGTATGAATTGAGCTTCTTCTTTAAATGGAGGTTTGGGGATTCATTGCTCCATCCTCCAATTAGAGGAACTGAAGATATTGATGAAATGGAGTACCAATGTTGATGAGATTTTGTCCAATGTCACGCAGCCAATAAATGTCAGAACTGGCTTTTGCACCAGTCTTGTAAATTCAAATACAATGTTCTTCTAATAAACAATACTGCTGTTTCCTATGCTCAAAGCACTTTTTGAGTTACTGGGGCACATAGGATACATTGCAATATGGGCCTTGCCCTCATATTCAGTTCTAAGTAATCAGAAATCTCAGAATTTAGGATTTTTTTTAGGTAAAAACAAATTTTAAAAAGTGAAAACAGTAGTCTTTTATTTGCATTCAGATTCCATAGTTCTTTCTCTGAATGTGAATGGCATTTTCCATCTCAGATGTTTTAGAATTGTCTTTGATCACTTATTACTGAGAACTAAGTCTATCATAGTTGATCATCTCACAGTGTTGCTGTTAAGGTGTACAATGGTCTCCTGGTTCTGCTCATTTCACTCTACTCTAGTTAATATAAATCTTTCCAGGTTTTTCTGAAATTTGCCAGTTCATCATTTTTTTCAGCTCATCATTTTTTATAGAGCAATAATATTCCATTATATTCATATATCATATCTTGTTTAGTCATTTCCCCAATTAATGATCAATATTCAGTTCTTTGACACCAAAAAAAAAGAATCTCTGAATATTCTTGTTTATATGGATCTTTTCCCCTTTTTGTGATCTCTTTGGGATACAGACCTAGTTGTGGTATTGTTGGATCAAAGGGTATGCACAGCCTTATTGCACTTTGGGCATAGTTCCACATCAGTCTCCAGAATGGTTAGATCAGTTCACAACTCCACCAACAGTACAATTAGTGTTCCCTCCAATATTAATCATTTCCCTTTTCTGTCATATTAACCAACTTGATAGATATGAGATAATAGCCCAGATCTCAAATAATAATAATTCACATTTCTTTTGTTCTTTAAGGCACTTTTTCAAAAAATCAAGATTAAGCATATTCTATTTCCTCATCAATTTAGTTTGCAAGGTACTAGGTTCTTGATACAGTATATACAGTTTCAGTGTCACATCTGTTAATCATCTGAACCATGAATTAACCAGACAGTGCACAGAGGAACCAAGTTTAGAAGAAATAAAATTGGTTAATGTGTGTGTATATATTTTTGTGTGTGTAAGAGAAACAGAACTTTAAATGTTATACTAGTTATTGGTTTAGGTTTAAACTGAAACTAATCATTTTGGGTCCCATAATAACCACTTCTAAAATTCCCCTTCTCCCCCCACCCCATTTCCCCTATCTTTGGGGAATCTTTTTGTTGCTATCTTTTGTTATCATTTCCACAGTTGTCATCATGGTCCATAATTCAGATAAAAGCCAGACGATGCTAGTCCAGATAATTTTGATCTTTGTGTACATTGGTACTTCCATTAATATCTTACTATAGTGTGGTGAAGTCAGGATTCTTGAATAGTGCATTAGTTGAAAGCAAGCCCTGGCTGGTTATTATGGACTTTGGTTATTATTTTAAAACAAACCTAGAGGATTTGAACTAGAAACCAGTCACCTGAATGTTAGTTTCAGGTTGATTTGGGGGGATGGAACCCCAGTTACTTGTGAAACTGTTTCTCAAGGGTTAGAGGAGGAATAGTTGAAATATTGCATGAAGTACAATATGGTACCATGATCTAGTGGAGATAGCTTTGGGAGTAGGGGTTTGAGTAACTTTGATCCCCCATGCTACCTTTCAATTAGTTTCTTATCTAGAAAATGATTTTCCAACTTTAAGATCATAGGTATCATAACTTTAGAGCTGAAATATTGATGTATTGCTTAGCTGTGTATGACCTGGATAATATGTTTATCTCACCAGCCTGAGTCTGTTTCTTTATTTGTTAAGTGAGAAATGTAACATCTAGCTGATTTATTTTGTAGAATTGTGATGAGGGTCTGTTAATCAGGCATTATTAAAGGTCTATAATATGTATTATGTATACTGTATTAGGTACTGGAAATACAAAGACAAAAATGAAATAGTTCTAGACGTCAAGGATTTAACATTTTTTTCAAGGGACATGCATATACACAAATCAATAGAGTCAAAATAAATACAAGGTAATTTTTTTTGGTGGGGGAGGACACTTATAATGAAGTGGGAAATCAGAAAAGAGATTATATAAAAACTCAGTTATGTAATCAACTAGCATTTTTTAAGAATTAGGGATGCCAACAAAGGTAATTAAACCAAAACCAAAACCCCAAAACACCAGTTTCTATCTTGAAGAAGCTTATATTCTTTTTTTTTTTATTTCACTTTTATTTGCACTCTAATGTCATATTTACTCTTGTACCATAAGCTTTTGTTTCTTCAGTTTCTTCTGGGATATCTTTTTCTTTTGAGCAACTTCCTCTTCTGGTTTAGGAACAATTTGTTCCTTTTCAGTAAGTATCATCTCAATATGGCAAGGAGAACTCATGTATGGGTTGATTTGGCCCTGTAAGTATGCTGTCTCATTTTGGGAGTCTTGTTAACCTGGATATGCTCAATGACAAGAGAATCCACATCCAAACCCTTTAATTCAGCGTTGCTCTCTGCATTTTTAAGCATATGCAGCAAGAACTCAGCACTCTTTTTTGGCCAACGACCCTGTGTCCAACCCCACTGCTTAGCCTGGGCACACCTGCCAACGCCACCATTATATCGACGGAATGGAACACATTGTTTCTTCAATGTGACGTCTTTCAAATATTTGGTAGCTTTTCGGATGTGCATGCCCTTGATGGCTTGAGTTGTTTCATGGGTGTTCTTGAAGTGGACCTGGAGATTTGAACCCCTTGACTTGCATGATTTTGTGGGGTTCTCTGGATCAAGAGAATACCTCACCATTTTAAATGATTACCCAGGACGGCTCAAGGGAAGAGCAGAAGCTTATATTCTAATAGGAGATAAAATATGTAAACAATAGAGGTAGATAAACTATATACAAGGGATAAATGCTATATAAAAATAAAAATATATGAAATATAAGGATATATATGTATATATAGGTGTGTATGTATAAATGCATATGCATAATTTATGAGTGTATACATATGTAAATATATATGTGTATTTGAATATATATATTCTAGAAACTGAGAACTGAAAAAGACCATCAAATTGAACTCACTCATTTTACAGAAGAGGAAACTGAGGCCTAGAGGTAAGTGATTTATCCAAAGTCACATAGTCTATGGGAGAGAATCAGAACAAGAACAAGA
The DNA here is from genome assembly GCF_037893015.1 of Macrotis lagotis. Taxonomy (NCBI): domain Eukaryota; kingdom Metazoa; phylum Chordata; class Mammalia; order Peramelemorphia; family Peramelidae; genus Macrotis; species Macrotis lagotis. Next base: position 588,496,451 of record NC_133658.1, read on the forward strand.
ACTCTCCTGAATTCAGTTCATTTCCATTATTGCTGATCTAGGATTAAGAAAAATGTTTTAAAGTTTATTTATTTATTTCTCTATTAATCTTTTTACCTATCTATGTCTTTATCCATTTGTTTGTTTGTTGATTTATTTATTTTTTAACAAGTTTATTTTTAGCCAAACCAGAGAAGAGAAGAAGTGGGATTATAGAGAAAGGTGTATTGGTATGCATTCAAGAGTAGCTGGGGGAAGGACTAAATTAAGCCTGGAAATTTCAAACCCTAGGAAGTTCATTCAGGAGAGGACTTGTATCTGGCATTCAGCCTGTCTCCCCATAAACAGGATGATGGCAGTATGTTGGCCTGCCCAGGCTTTTATTTATAACCTTAGGAACAAACTGATTGTGACCTGAGGAATTTGTAATTGTGCCTGCTCCAATTTCCATAACCTCCCCTTTACAAGCCTCCATGTCCAATTTGGAATGCCATCTTTAAAATGTTAATTGGAGCCACCGCTCAGTTAGTTTAATCAGCTCTGGCTCAGAATGACATTAAACTCGACAGATGTGAGGTGACTCTCCAACAAACCCACAGCCCTTGATGTTTGAGATAATTATTGTGCTCTTGTTGTAACTGAGCCGCGAAAAGGGATTTGGGGAAAACTTTCCCTGGCACCTGGAACTTCCTTTTTTCCTTCCGCAAATAAAAAAGGCACTTTCTACCAAATTTTGCTTCTTTTAGAAGGACAACAGTCGAGCCAATACTCTCTGAACTACTAAAGAGAGAAGCAAAGATAACTAGCATTTCTGTAATGTCTTGTTAGTATTGTTTTTTTCCTTCCTTCTTAAAGAAGTTCTTCCAATAATCCTGGCAAGGTATTCAGAATAGACAATATATTCTCCTAGGTATCATGCTGGGTCTAGTGTTTACTCAACCATATCAGGATAGCTCCAAAGAAAAACAGCTTTTATAAGTGGTGCTTGGGAGTCAGGAAGACCTGAGTTTGAATTTTGCCTCAGACATTTACTAGCTCTATGATACTGGACAAATCACTTAACCGCTGTTTGTCACAGTTTCCTCATCTCTAAAATGGAGATAATAATAATAGCCTCTACCTCCCAGAGTTGTGAGAATCAAAGGAGATAATATATAAAGCACTTTGCAAACCTTAAAGAATAAAAAAAAGACTATTGTTATTAATTATTATTATTATTAGTGTATGTAAAGTCCTTTTATAGTTATGATCTAGGAGTCTTATCCTAGGAGATTTTATGACTACTCTGATGCTCACAATAATTCAGTGAAATTATTATTGGGAGACAGCTATGATGTATATTAGATCTACCATCAAGAATCCTGGGTTTGAACTCCTCGTTTGTTGTATGGTTTTACCCAAATCATTTTAACTTCTTTGATTATCTTTTCCTTCTTCCCAAAATGGAGACTATAAATACTAGTTCTATCTTTCTTATAGTGTCCTTGTGAGACTCAAATGAGGCAGGAAAGTGTAACAAAAAGAACATTGGAGTGGGAGTCAGAAAATCTGGCTTCAAATCTTTGCTGTGCCTCTTACTCCCTTTGTGACCCTGGGCAAGTTATTTAAACTTTATTGGGTCTGTTTTCTTATATGTAAAATGGAGAGAGAAGGAGTAGAATTAGATGATCTTTTTGAAGCCCTTTCCAGATCTAAATCAATGATACTATGAACTGATTTTGAAATATATATTAAACTGTACATTTCTACACAAATGTCAGCTTTCAGAAGGTACTATATTAGTGGGGAAAGTGTTAAATTTGAAGTCAGAGGTTTATGAATGCAGGGCTTACATCTGCTATTTAATAATGAGAAGATCCTGGGCAAGACATTTAACCTCTCTAGGTTGCAGTTTCTTGAATCAATAAAATATGGGTAATTATATTTGCATTATCTTCTTTTCATGGTGGTTGGGAGGAAAGTACTTCATAAAACTTTGAGTGCTATTAAATGAGTCATATTGTTCTTATTTTACTGATGAGAAAGCCTGAACTCAGGAGGCTAAAATGGCTTCCCCATAGATTGTATACAAAGAGTGATAGTTAAGCAAGGGAAATGTGTGGAATGGCAAAAAAAAAAAAGATGACAGGAAAAGAAAGGGAACTAGGAAGAAGTGTAATTAGTGCAGGTAGGGGCAAGAATGAAGACATTTTTATTCTCTTTCTCTTTAAAACATGAGAAAAAAGATATGAAAGGTGAATGAAAAAGCAAATTTTAGTTAAAAAAAGAAACAAAGGTAAAGTAGTAGTGAAAAAAACAGCTAAACAATAAATGGAAGGATAATCTCTAAGTTCCCTTCCAATTATGAATAGCCACTATAAAAGTGTAGAGACTCACACCTTTTATCTTAGTTTAATATAATATTTTTACAGTTTATGAAATATTTTCATGACTTTTTTATTTGATCTTTTAAAAAAACTTATGAGATTGGCATTCCAAGTGTTATTTTCTTATTCTGTAACATCCCTTCTAGGATAATTTTTATTCAGTTACAGGTTAGGTCCCTAGAGGTTGGGCACTACCTGCTCTCTTAGGATTCTAGCAATAAAAACTAAGAGACCAGGTTTCTGCTTACTGTTACTCACTACTCCCCTTTAACTTACTACTAAAATAAAAATCAATCACTGTATATCAGTTATCTTTTATAAGAGAGATTTTATGAGAGGTAATAGAAAGAATGGTTGGTTCAAAATCAGGGATTCACTCTTCCCCTTGTAATAAAAGATCCCCAGACAGAGTGGGACTAAACTTAAAAAAATATATAATCAATCTGGCATACATTTAGAGAACTTGTGTGATGAAAGAGTACTTCATGACTCTTTCTGTCTTCATGGAATCCTAATGAAATTTGCTGGAGGATATGGTGATGGATGTGTTCCTCTGATGTCCAACTAGGCTGGCTCCTCTCAGGGCACAGATCTTGGCTGTATTGGGTTAGTTGGGTCATTGCTGGATTGGGTCAGGTTACCCAACTGCTATTCTCCACTGGGCATGGCTGTAGGGACTAGGAATTGGATATAATCTCTCCAGACCTTATAAGGTTCACAAATTCGCTGGCTGTACGTGTCCATTTCCAGGTTGTTGATGGTCTCCTCCCTACTCCAGTGGCTACTGCCATCAGCTTCAGTGTCCAGTGGGACCTCAGGACCTCTTGAACCAACAAAGTTGTTTGGGTACCGTGTCTATGATCAGGAAAGAATAAACACAAAAGGGACAGAGTAACTTTGTGTTTGTTAATACATGGTGGCCAGGTGGGGGAATTTGACCAGCTATCCTTCTTCCACTTGCCTGTTCAAAGTACTTTCTTCACTCAAAGTTACTAAGAAGGAAAGAGTGAGAAATAGGTGGGTTTCTCATTTTGTATGTCTATTTTGTTTCAGTTTAATGACTACGGGTCCTTCAGTTTTTCTGACTCTGCAACCAATTAGGAGACTTTTCATCCTCTAGCAAATTCTTCCCCTTAATTATCATGGCCAGAGACTAGGTCCCCAAAGATTTCATATAGTTGGATTAGATAGCTATACATACTCTAAGAAAGTTCCCCACCTCCACATTGTGCTATCAATCTCTTTATACTTTTCTCCCCTGTAAAATATTTGCTAACCTTATCAAATTGGCTGTGTATTTTGAACTTGTTATCTAAGTTGCCTAAGTTATTTTGAAAATGTATCAAAAAAGTTCTCTTGGGCACTTTCAAACTATAAGGCAATTTTCTTGGGAAAAAATATAATTTGTACAGTGGTATGTTGTATTAGGTAGTATGCCTCCTTTTGAAAGTATCAACATGGATCTTGAGAAGAATCATTTAACATATCAAATAAAAAAAGTCACAAATACCCACAAAGGATCTTCTAAATGAGAGTTTAAAGAGAGCAAGAAAAATTTTATTTTGAGGAAATGAAGCCAGATAGACCTGCTAGTGGTGTGTTACTTAGTTTGTTAATTCAGCAAAATTTCAAGTAGTGTATGAGACAGTAGAACATTTTAAAATAATACAACCTTGCTCCAGATGAAAGTGGCAAGAGCAAAGAGGTCTCCATGGATCTTTGCTACGGGAGAAGAAAAAAAAAGAAATTAAAAACCGTCCACTAATGTGTTGGCGAGTAGTGAAATAAGAATCTGACACTTGCTTGCATTGAAATGCAAACAAGATGTCCCTGTGTTACCCTGGCAATTCATCATAAAGACCCATGAATTTCTGCTCATTATACATGAGGCACAGTGAATTATTACCAGGCTGGTTCTTCTAACAAACTTTTCAAAATATGTACATGATGGGGTCAAAGAGAGATTTATATGTGTGTGTGCATGCATGCATGTGTATATGTATATAGAGCTGTATGATATTGTTGCCAGATCTACAGGATGCCAAAATATTTGTATGACAAATGAAAGATTTGTTTCTTCAATGTTTTAAATATTTTGTCAACACATCACTGAGCAGAGGGGTGTTTACTCATGTATATTTGCTTTGAAATCATCCAGGGAGATGCTTTTTTCTATTATCACCTAGATGCATCAATTTTGTGTGGATCTCACCAAAGATGGACATTTCTCTTCTGCTGGGGGCACCCAAACAAGTATGCATCTTGAATCAAAGAATGTCAGTAATGGATGGAAAAAAATTGACTGTGAGCAACAATTTCTAGAATAATACCCAGAAAAAAAAAGTAAAGGTGACAGAAATGAAAATGAACTGAAAAAAAATAAGAAAATTATATCTTACTAAATTACTTTGGGAAAATTCATTTTTTAAGGAAATCAAATACACATTTCATTTGTGTTTGTTAGTGTTTAGGGAGTGAAGAAGAAATAAAAAAAATACATTGTAACAGCTGTTTTGACAGACCCCTGGTGGGTGAGGCTATGTTTAGGATCTAATGGGGAAAAAATTTAGGTTTCTGCTACATCTGCTGTCATTTATAGTTTTGGCTTATCTTGCCCTTAAGAAGTCTCAATAAAGTATGAGAGGGATGGCAGTATTGACTTGGGGATTTTCTTTTCTTTCTGTCTGCTCTTCAGACCATGAGCCTAAACCTTTTTTCCCTTTTGTGATCTACATATCTGACTCTCTGTGAGCAGTGGGGCCTTGACACTAATCGTTTTTTCTCCCCTTTTAATTGTCTACTTCCCAGATACTGAGGGAGAGGGGGGAAAAGAAAAAGAAGGGACAATAAGGAGATCCTAGAAAGAAGTCCTACCTCTAAACAATTCCTGATTTGTGAAGATTTTGATACTGTATTTTTCTCCTTTCTCTTTTGAAGGGGCAAATGAAGACCTGAAATCTATAACAATACCTGAAATTACAGTGCTCTAATTGTATTTTATAAATTTTCTATTTTAATGAACTATGAGATTTATAAAAATGAGTTTCTTAAGATTGAATTTTACTTCTATATTTGATCAGGAGAGGATGAGTCCAGAAAGTGAGCCTCTGGACTTTTGCAAAGGCTGTCCTCCATACCAAGAGGGTACTTCTTCCTCATCTTTCATTTTTTTAGAATCCTTTAAAGTGTGGCTAATATACCACTTTCTCCAGAAAACCTTTCCTTGGTTCTCCTAGTTCTTTCTTCTCTTCTCTACAAATCTTATGAGTATATATAACCTTATCTTAGCATATGTCCTTCAGGCATTAGAATCAAGGTAAGAAATAAATGTCAGGGATTTTCCAGAATCTTCCTTCTTGACTCTAGGAAGAGATTTTAAACATTGGTGGATGACAAAGAGAATGTTGGAGTTTGGAGCCAGAACAGCAATTCAGATGCAGTCTGTAGACTGAACATTGGCATTATGAGTTAAACAGATGACCTGCCATTGTGTTGATTCTTAATGATGGAGGATGGAACATCTGGGGTGGCAGAGACAGACATTTTAGTACTTGCCATTGACTATTTGAGATGTAGGAAAGGGTTTGTTGGTGATGTCACATTGTAGAGTTCCTCCTCTCCTCTTCTGTTCATTTGAGATCTGCTCCCCTTTTATTTACTGTCTTTACTTCTTTACTAATTCTCTAATACATGGAAATTACTTAACCAATGGAAAGGAAATGGGCCATGTTGTTGCTAACTCCTCTCTTTCCTTCCCTCTTTTGGTAGCAGAGTTTGGCCTCTTTAAAACTGCTGTTTTTGTTATCAGTGTTTTAAGTGTTTTCTCAGTTGTTATATAACAATGTATTAAAGTCTGGATAGTCATTTGAATTTGTGCCATTTCAACTTCCATGAATGCTTGGGAATGGAGGGAGGACAAAACCAGAAAGAAAGAAAATTTAAAGTATCGGGGTTTTATAAATTCAACTGAAATCTTGCCAATGCAAAGTGGCTGACATTCAAATCACATTTATTTAAGATTACAATGGATTCAAGAAGTTTAGCACAATTTGTGGACAGGAGGAAGATTACTCTTGAGATATTAACTGACAAGAAGACCCAGTCTGCAAGCAGTCAAAGCAAGGAAAATATTTAATTTCAAACTTCTGGTGGTTGATTTTTGTGATACTTGGTTTTTAGTCATTTCAGTCATATCTGACTCTTTTGTTACCTCATTTGGAGTTTTCTTGGAAGATACTGGAGTGGTTTGCCATTTTCTTCTCCAGATCATTTTGCAGATGAGGAAACAGGTAAAAAAGGTTAAGTGAATTATCCAGAGTCACACAGTAACTGCATGTCTTAGACTAGATTTCAACTGTGGACGAGGAAGCTCCAGGTCACTTTATCCACTGTGCTACCTAGCTGCCCTAGAACATATTAGTATATAGTAAATAATGTGGGATAATGGAAAGAGCAATGGACTTGAAGCTAGAAGATTTAGATTTAAATCATGGCCCTGACACTTACTAGTTGTGTGACTTTGGATGTCACATTATTTATATGAGATTTAGTTGTTATATTTACAAAATAAGGATAATATTACTTGCATAAGCTAGCTCACAGGGTTAATTTAGGGAACATTTTAAAAATAAATCTTAAAGGGTGGTAAAAATGAGAGCTGTTATTATAAGATCATTTTATTAATTCATTTAAATAAGTCCCTTATGGACTTCTTCAAGACTGTTGGAATGAATGACTTTTGTTTACCACTTAGTACTAATCAATGTATTTATGTACTTAAGTAGGACTAGGTTGAATTTCCTTAAGAATAATCTACAATTTAGATATGAATTAATATGATTAATTCAAAAGAGTGAAAAAAGAATGATTTCATTCTTTTACCATTATTACTTCTCCCCAGATGAAAATATATTTTAATGGAAAAGTTGGGTCCAGCTGTGAGTCAAATAAGGAGCCAATATAGGAACAGAACTGTTATTAGGAATTCTGGTCCCAGGCAAAAAAAAAATCCCTCACCTCTTATTCATTTCTCTGTCTCTCCTCTCTCTAATTCTGCTCTGTCTCTCAGGAATCTCTCTTTTGCTCTGCCCCCTTAAAATCTATCTGTTCTATTAACAATCTTCCTTTTATCTCAGACCTCTTCTTTTCATGCTCCTTCCTGTTTTCCTGATTTCAAGGTAGTCTGGCTTCCCCACAAGTCAGTCAATAACTGACCACTGCTTCCAGCCCTAGGGGCTCTTTTCTTTTACCTAAAAGGGGCCAGAAGGAATAGGTATTGTCTGAGGCAGTTAGGTGGTTTTTGTCGTCTATAAAATGATGGGGTTGGTGTAGTGGAAAGAGAGCTGGGTTTGGATTCAGAATGAATGAATGAATGAATGAAAAAGCATGGATTAAGTGCTAACTATGAACTAGGTCCTATGGTGTGTGCTTAAAGTAAAATTTAAACAAGCTTGAAAGTCCCTGCCTTCAAGGAGCTCTCTCTTAAAGTGGAATACAGAGCATCCATGGGAATGCTAGCCAGGGAGGAGTGTTTTGGACTGGGAAGGCAGATGAATTGATGATGTGAGTCATTAGGCAAATGAGTGACAGTTTCTTTCCAAGAATGGAGTGCTTCCAGACTTTAAGATTTTGAAAGCACTAGAGATAAAGAAGAAAAAGGAAAGGCATTAGATATCTGCTTCTGTATTTCAATTGCCTTCCCCAAACACTAATCACTTCCTTTAGCTCTGCCCATATTGGCCCTTGTTGACCTCATAATTCCTGCCTAGGTCCCAGGGAACCCTATAACCTCTACCCCATTCTAGGACACTCTTCAAGACAACACTTAGAGAGGACTGGGAGATAGGATTTTGGACAGGGAAGTTGGAGGGAAAGGTGATTAGAGTCACAGTGCAAATTTCTCAGAAGTTGCACAATTTTTTTTAATGACTCAAAGCTTCTCCTTGTCTCTGTCTCTCCTTTCTCTCTTACCTTCTCTTCCACTTTTCTCTCTCTTGCTCTGTCTCTGTCTCCTTTTTTCTGTCTCTCCTTTCTTAGCCTGTGTCTTCTCTCTTCTCCTCTTCTCTCTCTTGCTCTGTCTTTCTCTGTCTCTCTGTCTCTTTCCCTCTCTCCTAACAGTATACATCTAGGAAGATGAGTGCTTGTAAGTCATGGAACACCATAATTTCTGGATAATTAAAGCTGAATGGCACAGAGGAGGCAGGAGTAGGAGTGAGTTTAAAGCATGGGAAAATGGAGATGATATTCAGGTTGGGGATGGGGGTAGGACAGGGATGTGTGTTGTGGGGCAGCAGGTGAGGCAGAACTAAGCCTCACCTGTGATTAAAAAGAGTTGAGTGTGTACATGCCTTCTTCTCACTGCACATCTCTGGGTAGGAATTGTCATGATAAGGAGATAGCCAGGAAAAGACATGGCAGGTTGAACAAGATTAGATTTAATGTTCACCCATCAGAGACCCAGGGCCAAAGAGGTGTGAGGATCTAGGTTCAAATTCCAGCTTTTACTACTTACTACTTGTATGACTATGGACTTTAGTGGAAAAAATATCATATTTGGCATTGTATAGATAACCTGAATTTTGTCTACAACCTGCATTAATGAAAACCCTTTAGACCTCTCTGTAAAATGCGAGAGTAGGATGGGGTGGACTCTAAGACCTCTTCTAGCTCAAAACCTATGATCCTGTGATTCTTTATGCTCTCTTGGCCTCAGTTTATCTATCTGTAAAATGAGGAAATCGGACTAGATGATAATAATAATTTCCACTTATATAGTACTTTAAGATTAGTAAAACCTTTTGCATACTTTATCTTTTTTTAATAAAGGAAAGATTTTATTTGTTTTGAATTTTATAATTTTTCCCCAATCTTGCTCCCCCGCCCCACAGAAGGTAGTCTGTTATTCTTTACATTGTTTCCATGGTATACACTGGTCTAAATTGAATGTGATGAGAGAGAAGTCATATCCTTAAGGTAAATTATTTTATTTTCACAACTACACTGAGGAATAAATGCCATTATTATTTCTTACAGAGGAAGACAGGCTGAGAGAAAAGCCAAGTGATTTACCCAGGATCACATAGATGACATTAGCTTCAAACCCAGGATTTTTTGGTGTCACTTTCTATGCCCACCATGTCGCCTCATGAGCTTCATAGTCTCTTCCAATTCTAAGTTTTATGCTTTGGCTAACCTGAATCTATGGTGGAATCTAAATTCTGAATCTATGGTGAAATAAAGCATATAATGAGATGGTAAAGGGACACAAAATTTAGGAGGACAGGAGGCATCATGGACTGATTACAATGACTTATTTTGAAGAGTACAGCAATTTTTTGAGGGCTGATTATGTTGGGAGTGTCTTATTCCCAGGTCCCAGCCATTTACTTTTTAGAGATATAATAATACAGTTCAGATAAGGAGCCATGTTTTACTAGAGCCCTTGTATTTTCTTCAGCTACAAATCTTTTGTCAGTTTTGTCAGGAGGAAGAAAACTCCATAAAATATACCTAGCATGATTTCTTTATAGTTTTTTCCTTTTAATATGTGTCTGATCATTTTGCTAGTAGTTGCAATTTGATTTACATCAAATAAATCTAATCAGGGTACTGTAATTTCCCAGGGCATATATATTTCTTGAAATGTGTATCACATCTGTTTTGATATTTCTGGAACATCTGCCTTTTCCCTTTCAATGGGATCTCCTGCCATATGATTTTTTTTCAAAAGAAAGCATCAGTGACTGAGAGTTTATTAAATACTTTTCTTAGTACAAATGAAATGTCTTGTAGGTTTTTGTTTTGTGTGTGGTATAACATCTTTATTAAAAATTTTTTTTTCAGACCTGTGATTTCATTGGTGGGAAACTCTTGGTATGGATATGCCCTCTCCTGATACAGAGTAACAATGCATCTATAATTTATAATCTTAAAGAGTTTCTTAGTCATCATTGAAAGCTTAAATGACCTGCTCATTGTCCTTCAGCTAGTAGATGTCATAGTAGGACTTGAACCAACATCTCCCTAGTGCCAAAATCTCTGTAAGTTTCAAAAAGTCTAAGCAATGACTTCCCAGGGACTACTGGGAAATTTAAAACAGAGGGAAGTAGAAAAAAAGGGAAGAGAAAGAGAAAATCAAAGTCAAAGTGAGAAATGAAGCTAAGAGAGAGGAAAAAAGATTACCAAAGAAAAAACAATGAAAAAGAACCATAGAATATTAAATCTGAAAGGAACTTTAGAGCCAAATTCCTCACCTGTCTTCATTTGACAAATGAGGAAACTGAGGTTTAATTCTAGCTACTGGTAGAAGAAATGCTTCTAGTTCTGAGCTGCAGAATTCCTCCATTAATTGTCTCAGTTTCCATCCAGTTGGTACAAGAGAGTTGGAAGGAATCCTAATAGTAAACTTAGACCAATTCTACCCATTCTTCCATTTTATCTATGAAGAAACTAAGATCTGAAGAACAAAAGTTAAAGGGCATAGAGTTAGTAAGAATGCTAGTATTCAAATTTAATGTCTTCCCTCTTTATCATACTGTTTCTTCAAGAATGCTCTAAGAATCAGAGGGCTTAGTGGGGAGGGAATAACATTACAATATTCTTACCCTTAATCCTCTCCTCCCCAGGCTTCATGTAACTCATAGGTTAATGTTATCTTAGACATTTAATCATTTGAATCTTTGAGATTCACAGCCAAGTTTCTTGGTTTCAAGATCTATTGTGATAGTCCCTAAAGTAAGTAGATACAGTATATTCTGAGCTAAGATTTCCAATTAGATGAGTATCTCCCACATCTTAATTCCAGTCTTCATTGTTTATAGTCAGAAGACAGTAGATTCAGAAGATATAGACAGAATTTAACCTAGGAAAGTAAAGATCCCACCATAAAATTTTGAGGGAAGAAGGTTGTGGTAGTTCTAAAGTGTCCAGGCTACTTTAGTTTTAGTTGGGACAATAGAAAAAATGGATGCAGATAGAAATGTTGATTGGGAATTATGTTGGATAGAGCAGAAGAGTAAGTTATCTAGGTTTAGTGGGGACTTGAGGGGGGTGTCTTCAATGGAAGGCAGGGCCTAGTCAGAGGGTTGGGTTGAGGCTTTAGGGACTGACACAGCCAGAGCTAGGATAGACCTGTCAGGATTCCCTGGATTAAGGACAAGGTTATCTATAGGCCTGCACAGGAATTATGAAGCTATTAATAGCCAGTGTTGGTCAGGTTGATGGTAGGGGATAAGGCTTTGGGTGAGGTAACAGAAGTCTAGAAATAATACCCTTTTCCTTTCTCTTCTTTGGTATTCATTTCTCTCTTCTGTACTTGTTTCTCACTCTTCATGATTACTTTTTCTCTTTAAAAACAATAATATAAAATTGAAGAATACATCTCAATAGTTATTTATTGAACATAATTGTACATTCTCTAGTTTTTAGAAGAGGAATAAAATGTGCCTTATAAACTAATAAAATCCATTTGCCTTCTTTATGTGGTTTATAAATGGTTTTCCTCTCTTCTAAAGTAGTGACCAATAACTTTCATAGTTTCTAGGGTTGCTCATTTTAGTGTTCATTCATTCATTTAAAAAATATCAAATAATTGTATATAGAATAATGAACTGTGTTCTTTTTTTTTAGTTTTTTTTTTTTTTTGCAAGGCAAATGGGGTTAAGTGGTTTGCCCAAGGCCACACAGCTAGGTAATTTTTAAGTGTCTCAGACTGGATTTGAACCCAGGTAGTCCTGACTCCGACTGGTGCTTTATCCACTACGCCACCTAGTCTCCCCCATGAACTGTGTTCTTTTTTTTTTTAATTTTTTTTATTAAAGATATTATTTGAGTTTTACAATTCCCACCCCCATCTTACTCCTCCCCCCCCAGAAAGCAATCTATCAGTCTTTACTTTGTTTCCATGTTGTACATTGATTCAAATTGAATGTGATGAGAGAGAAATCATATCCTTAAGGAAGAGACAAGAAGTCTAAGAGGTAACAAGCTCAGACAATAAGATATCTGTTTTTTTTTTCAAAATTAAAGGGACTAGTCCTTGAACTTTATTCAAACTCCACAGATCTTTATCTGGATACAGATGGCACTCTCCTTTGCAGACATCCCAAAACTGTTCCCCATTGTTGCACTGATGGAATGAGTGGGTACTTCAGGGTTGAACATCACTCCCATGTTGTTGTTAGGGTGTACAGTGTTTTTCTGGTTCTGCTCATCTCACTCAGCATCAGTTCATGCAAATCCCTCCAGGCTTCCCTGAAATCCCGTCCCTCCTGGTTTCTAATAGAACAATAGTGTTCCATGACATACATATACCACAGTTTGCTAAGCCATTCCCCAATTGAAGGAAATTTAGTTGATTTCCAATTCTTTGCCACCACAAACAGGACTGCTATAAATATTTTCGTACAAGTGATGTTTTTACCCTTTTTCCTCATCTCTTCAGGGTATAGACCCAGTAGTAGTATTGCTGGGTCAAAGGGTATGAACATTTTTGTTGCCCTTTGGGCATAGTTCCAAATAGCTCCCCAGAAAGGTTGGATGAGTCATGAACTGTGTTCTTAAGGGGATGAGAAGTTTAGCTAAACCATAATCCCTGTCTTCATGGAGTTTACACATGCAGTTTACTACATGGAGTTATACTAGAGGGGTTTACTGAAGAAAACAGAATACACAATATTAGATTAAAATTATTTTGAGAGTAGCAAAGTAAAGTACTATGATTTACTTTGAGTAGAAAGTTGTTACTGACAGGGGACCAGGGGACGTTTCTTGAAGTTGGTATTTGAAGTGGTTTTTAAGGGACACGTAACAATTCAATTGGCAAAGTTATACTAAAGAAACCTCATGCAGATATATCTCTTTGACAGCTTATTAATTAATTTGCCTGAAAAACAGCATATGATGACTCTAATTTCTAGGTCAGGATGGAAACATTGGCTTGTGCAAAACACCATTTTGAGTATTCAATGAAATTTCAAAATTTCATAATATTCTAATTAAATAATGGTTAGAATCTTCATAAAGTATGTATCTTATATCTTAGTGAATGTGGAGTTGTTCTTGAATTCTCAAAGGCTATGCAGGCAGATACTATGTTCTGACTGAAAAGATTTTGAGTATGGTCTAGACTCAATAATAGACGTTATCTATTTTCCCAAGGGCTAGACTCTCTAAATGTGGAATCTCATATTATCCACAGAGCTCATAAAACGAAGAAAAATATAAAATTATCTTAAATTTTGTTCAATCCCTATCAGGGATTCCTGCCACCATCACATCATCCACGTAGACTATATTACTCTGCCCACTTTTCACCTGGATCTGTCCTTGAGTATACTGGTTCTCTGTAAAAAAAAAAAAAAAGTGGGGGCAGCTAGGTGGCACAGTGGATAGAGCTCCGGTCCTGGAGTCAGGAGTCCCTGAGTTCAAATCCGACCTCAGACACTTAATAATTACCTAGCTGTGTGGCCTTGGGCAAGCCACTTAACCCCATTTGCCTTGCAAAAACCTAAAACAAAACAAAACAAAAAAAAGTGTATATGAAATACTTTTACATTTAATCTGCATTATTAGATTTCCCCTAACATTCTTAAATATAGACAATCAACAAAATAACAAATCAAGCTCTGATTTGTAGCACTTGCTGATTTCCAAGGCATGAATATTCACATTGAAATTACCAATTGACTTTCATGAGACAGAAGGAGTTGGATCCAGGACACCTCTGATCCATATACTTTAACCTGACCTCTAGAATCATGTTTCCAAAACTTGGTACAGTTAATCCACCCTGATTTGGAATGGTGGTCCTGGGACTGAGCTGTCTTGAATAGAGTTCAAACTCACTGAGCCCACCCCACCCCCAGATAATAGAATCCACAATATTAGGTGATAAATTATTTAGAGAGTTTCAAAACAAAGTGCAATGGAACATTTGAATGGAAAGTTTTTATTAAATGTTTTTTGAGTGATTAACCTAGCATATAAAATTGCCATAGTCTAGGTCCAAACTATCTTTCCAACTTTATTTCACATTATTCTCCTTGACACACTCGGTATTCCAACCAATATGGATGATTAGTTGTTCATTGCTGTGTGCCCTTACACCTCTATGTATTCATAAAGACAATTAATCATAATAGGAATATATTCCTTCTATAACTCTATCTGTTGAAATCCTATCCTTTCAAAGCTCAGTTCAGATACTACCTTTTCCTTTTCTTTTTCATTTTTTTCTTTTTTTAGGTTTTTTGCAAGGCAAACGGGGTTAAGTGGCTTGCCCAAGGCCACACAGCTAGGTAATTATTAAGTGTCTGAGACTGGATTTGAACCCAGGTACTCCTGACTCCAAGGCCTGTGCTTTATCCACTATGCCACCTAGCCACCCTCCTTTTCTTTTTTAGAATTATTTTTTTGTTTGATACCTAAAAAAGCAAAAAAAGAGAATATTTCCCCCCCACACAGAAGAATGCAGAAAAAAAGGATTCTATAGGAAATCATGAATCATCATTTCATACTGCTTGCTTAAAAAGTGTAATAAACCCCACATTATTTTCAAGACAGTCTTCTTGTCAGTGTTTCTTTTTGAACTTCTGTGCATTTGCAAAAAATGTTTTGATGGTTCTGCTTTTTCATCACAATTGATAAACACTCTTACTTCAACCAAATTCTGGTTTCTCCAATGAAAAAAACAGAGGGGGGGGACCACTATCACCACAGCAACAAACTTATAACTATGAATCCACACAATGCCCATGTCCAAAAATCTGTCTGTTTTTGTACCTCTTATCTGTCATTTCTTGTTCAGGAAGTAGATAATATACTTTTTCATAGATCCTCTGGGGACAATAAAGATGTAACTAGTTTTTGCATTGATCAGAATTCTTAATACTTTCAAAGATGTTTTTCTTTTTGGAGGTAACCATTAGATTATTTAAATTTCTACTTAGCTTTCTGATACTTTGATATCTGAGCAGTCTTTTTTTTCTTTTAGATATTTTATTTTTTCAACTACATGCAATGGTAGTTTTCAACAATCATTTTTTTTCAAGATTTTGAATTTTACATTTTTTCCCCTCACTCCCTTCCCAACCCCTTCTCCAACTTCCTTCCCTCTCCCCTTCCCCAGAAAGCAATACATGTATAAAAATATTAAACATTATCTGGGCAGCTTTCCTTTATAATTTCTTAAAATATGATGTCTAGGTTCTTTTTTTGTTTATGGTTTTCAGGTAGTTCACTGATTCTTAAATGATCTCTCTTCAATCTATTTTCCAGGTCAACTGTTTTTCCTCTGAGATATTTCACATTTTCTCCTTTTTCATTCTTTTCACTTTTATTGTTCCTTGATATGCAAGCATTATACTTCCACTTTTCTTGTTCTAATTTTTTAGGAACTATTTTCTTTGGTGAGGCTTTATACATTTTTTTAGCCATTTGACCAATCCTGTTATTTAAGGAGTTATTTTCTTCAGTGTTTTTGGCACCTCTTTAGCTAAATTGTTAATTTTCTTTTCATATTTTTCTTGCATAGCTTGTTTCTTTTCTCAATTTTTAATCTTGCTTGATTGCTTCAAAACAGTTTTTTCTTTAAAAAATATCTTTAATTCTTCTAAGAAGTCTTGCTGCATTTGTATCCAATCTGTAATTATCAGATATAGCTAATTATTTTTTGACCAATGCTTTAATATTTCAATTAATTTGTGATATTCTCATTGGAATTATTTCCTTTAATCCTGTAGATTATATACCTCCATCCATTCTTAAGCTATATTAATCTTGTCCATATAGTACTGTAAATCTTTATTTCAATGTCCACCCAACACTTTCCTCCTAGTCTGTATTCTGGAAATTCCTGACTTGATTTTGCTTTCTAGTCTTGGTTTATCCTACAATAGGCTTGTACATGGGACAAAAGTTTAGATCTAAATCCCTACTCTGCTCTTGAGTTCAGAGCCACATAGTTATATTTCTGGAACTTGTTCCATGCTTCTTATACAGGCGGGACCCCTGTTCCCTTGTGAATGCTCCTTCCATTTTGAATTTGCGACCCAGAATTTGGTAATGGGTTACAGAGCTGCCAGATGGCACCCATTCCTGTTCCCATCTGATAGTTCAGAGGTCTCCTGGGATATCTTTCTCCCAGGTGTTTAGTCTATTTGCCATCTTTGGGCACTGAGCTTCTCTTTCCCACTGCTGCTCCATGAGCCTATTACTGCTTTCACTTGCTATTGCTCTGAACTCCTGACCAGTTCTCACCCTAGGGTCTATAGCCCTCTCTTGTTCCTAAGCTTTGCTGGGCTGGAAAAAGTATCATTTCCTTTTCTTTGGCATTTTCTTGACATTCCTACGAGATTTTGATTTGGCATGTGGGGGAGGTTATGAAGGAGCTAAGGTAATATTGCTGACTTTCTCACTTCACCATTTTGACTCTGTCCCAACAGCCCAAAGATATTTTTCTTTACAATGTTGTTGATTTTGTACAAATTGCTTTCCTAGTTCTACTCTCTTCACTCTGCATCAGTTGAGAGAATTTAAAAAAAATTTTAGTGCTTTAATATTTTACTGCAAATTTACTATAAATTACTCAAGATTATCAGTAATTTACCTAGTTTTCTAAGAGTCAAGCTAAAGGCTGCCACTTTATTCTTTGCTTTTCTCCCCCCCCCCTTTGTTTTTTTGGCTAGGCTTATTCTGGCTTTGCCAGTGGCCCTCTTTCTTATTGTCTTTGGGCTTCTCACTAGTTTCTTGTTCAGTTCGGGGATGAAAAAGGTCATTTACTGCCATTTCTCATTATATTTCTTGCTTTCTATTCAGTCTGGTGTGAAATTTTGGTCTTTTTGAGTAGGTGTGTGAAATGGGTGGTCTGCCAAGTACCATTTTGTCCAAAAAGTATATAAAAAATATTTCCAATGAAAAATTGTGCACGGAGTTGCATTAAAGGTATTATTAGAGAGAGGCATATGATCTAACATTAGAGAGAGTGAAGAAGTGAGACTGAGAGATAAACTGATAGGAATCTATATAATATTCAGAAATCTAGAGGAAAGCCTTTAGCATGTTGAGTAGGCATTCAAGGAAAGATTTATAGGATTTCATGGACAAAAATCACTTAGCTAAGAAGGGATGGAGGAGTATGATATACAGCATTGGAGGAAATAATCACAAGGAGAAGATCACAAATTAAAGTACTAAAGACCTAGGCAAAAAAATAATTAATTATATTTGACAATATGTCATACTTTTTACTCCAAAGTTTTTCTTAGTCTAAAAAGGAGTTTTGGAGATGGAAATATAGGAGTGCAATAGCATTTTAAGTTAAAGAGGAGCTAGAATTCTTAGCAGTGAAAGGGCCTTGTCATTGGTTACAGGAATGAACAGTCAAAATATCCCCAGTACTTTTTACAAACTATAGCATAAATATAATATTACGAAGATTATTTTATCTCTGAAATGAATAGGGCAATGACATTTCATTCTTTTTCTCCATCCCAAGGGATCTGTGTATCATCTCCATTCTTCTCCAAGGACCCATCAAGGAAAAGTTGTGGGCTTTCTTTCATTTTTAGCTTTCTTTTTTTTTTTCCAGTTGCATTACTTGTGATCATCTTCAAAGAAATCTGTTTAACTATTTAAATTCGAGTGCAGAAAGAATGAGTCTGATTCTGGTAAGAAGGCAGTTATTACTCTAAGGTGAAGGGAATAGGTCTGACTGAGAGAATTAGGTGTTACTACAGTTCCTTTCATTTAAAAGTCATTGGACCTTGGGAGGTTATTAGGGAAGAACATAGCCAAGAGCAGATGCTGAGGTTTGGACCCAAATGGCAGAAAAGTGATTATAGTACATGAATAATTGGGCACGTGACATACTGGGAGAACTGGCATCCATTTAATGTTCATTAAATGACAAAAATATTCTAATTAATGCTTGGATTAGAAATAACCACTCAACATTTGGTAGAAAAAAATAGTTATGTTAACAGCTTAAAAATCTTTCACTTTTATATTTGAAATATGTTAGTTTCATTTTCTTTTTTTTTTGTAAATAGAATTTTAAGCTTGAGAGGCGGTAATAAGAAAAAGAATTAAGGGAAAACACTAAGAAGCTTTGATGTGGCTGGGAGGGAACCCCATATTTCTCTCATGGAATAATATTTGTGTCAAGTTCTCTAACTGGATAAGATAAAGATTTGGACATTGGAGGGAGATGAGACAGTGCTCTCATCTTGCCTCAAGGTTCAGCTTAGAATTTAGGTAAGAAAACACCTATCTTTATCTGAATAGTCATATTCAGTAAGAAAGCAAACTGAAGGCTGGCAGTTTAATTGAAAATCTTCCAGGTCTTAAATTATGTTTCATGGAATACCTTTGTATTCCACTTTTACGGGGTAAGTGTTGAGACAATGAAGTTAAGTGACTTTCCCAGTGTCAAAAAGCAGTCTGAGGTTGAATATGAATTTGGGTTCTGACTCCAGAGCTAGTGCTCTATCCACAGCACTACTGAACTGCTCTGCCACTAAAAATTTTTGAGCAGATATGTGACATCACTAGATACTTAAATAAGGAAGATTACTTGGGCGCTGGTGTGAAGAAGGGAAGGGAGGAGCAATATAGTAGATGTTACTGGAAGACAAGTAATGACTCTACTGGGTGGTAATAAAAACCAGTGCTGGGGCAGGTGGTAACAGTGGAAACAGAAAGAAGGCATAGAGATGAAAGATATCATAAGGTTAAGTTTGGAAGAGCTTGGCAATGAAATACAAAAAGTGAAGGAGAGGGAAGAATCAAAGATTACACCAATGTCTTTATTATTGGAAACTGGGTAAATGGTGGAACAATCAACAGAAATAGTGAAGTCAGAAAGAAGAAGAGATGCAGAAGGAAAGAGAATCTTAGTTCTGGTTAGGTTGAGTGTGAAGGACCCATAGAATACCAGGTTGACTGTACCACTGTAGAAAGATGAAGATTTAGGACTGAAGCTTGGAAAACAGTTGAGAGGTAGAGATTTAGGAGTAATTTGTGAAAGACTGACATCTGAAACTGTTGGAATGAATGAGATTGCCAAATGAGAGAGAGAGAGAGAGAGAGAGTAAATAGAGAAATTATTTCCAAAGATAAAATTTGGGGAATATCTACCTTAATAGGTTAGGAAGAAAGAAAGGAGATGCAAAATGGTGATTAGAGAAGTAGGAGGATTGAGAGAATATGATGCCAAAAGGATAGAGAGTCTAGAAGGAGGGAATAGTCTTTTTTTTGTATCAAAAGCAACAGAAAAGTCTAGGAAGTTGAGGACTGAAAATTAGTCCTCTAGATTTAGCAGTTAGTAGATCACTGGTGCCTTTTGAAAGAGAAACTTCAGTAGAGTTGTAAAGACAAAAGTCTGATTTCAAGTGATTTAGAAAATAGCTATCAGATATAGAAAACTTGAACAAAAAAGTTTGATAGTTGAGGGGAGTAAAGGACAGAAAGGTTAAAACTTTTTTTTTAGAATTGGAGAATCCTGACCTTGTTTGAAGACTGATAGGAAGGAGTCAAAGGAGTTAGGTGGCATAGTGCAAAGCGTGCAGGGCCTGAAGTCTAAGACTCCTCTTTGTGAGTTTAAATCCAAACTCAGACAGTTACTAGCCATGTGATGCTGGGCAAGTCACTTAACGTTGTTTACCTGATTTCCCTCATCTTTAAAATGAGTTGGAGAAAGAAATGGCAAACCATTCCAGTATTTTGCCAAGAAAAGGTCAAATAGGATCATAAAAAGTCAAATTTGATTGAACAACAGGAATGAATCAGTGGGGCATCCATGAAAAAAATTAATTTAGCAAAATTTTAGAGGTATAATGGATAGAGAGTTGGCTCAAAGATTGGAAGAACTGGGTTCAAGTTCTGCTTCTGATATATAATAAGCATTCCACCCTGGGCAAGTCTATTAAGATCTTTTAGATCTAGGTATCTAAAATTAAGTTGCAGAAGTATTTACTGCATTGGAAGACTGAGTTTCCTATATCAGTGAAACTACAGGTCTAGTCCCTCTCTATTTGCTGTCAAGGTTTGTCCAGTAAACACTCCTCTAAATTCCCATTTTGATATTTTTTTATGGTGTGAAGGTGATCTTGGATTCTCAAAGTCTTTGTCAATGGAGAGGAACTTCCTATAGGTTCTACTAATCTGGAAAGGTTTAGGGACTTGGTAACAGATGACATGTAGACATGCATACATACAAGCATACATATACACTTATGATTATCTGATTAAGATTAGCTAAATCTGAAAATATAAAACTTCCAGAAAATTTACCACAAGATGATTATTCCTTTTCTTTATAACCACTCATAAAATCTGTCAACTAAGATATCACAATGTTCAGTCAGATAATCAATTAAGCAAACCTATCTAAGAGATTCACTCTGAAAAGTGATTCTCTTTTAAGAGACAGTATTAAAAACTGCTCTTCCCTCTTTCCTGTCATTCCTTTTTATTTACTTTGCACACAGTTTTTACATATTTAGCTCAAAGTATATGTGCATCTAACAGAAGATAAGTTCCCTGAGGGCAGGGTCTGATGCATTTTTTTTTGTATCTTGATACTAACACAATGCTTGGTACCTAGTAGTAGCCTAATAAATTTGTCTAATAATGTAGGGCTCTTTCTGAATCTTAAATATCTAACTCTATAGACATCCTTAACTTATTATTCTAGTAAGTATAATCTTTCCTTCTGTTATCTCAGTAACCTTGTATCTATAGTAACAGTTCAGGAAAGTTTGTGATCTTCATAACCTTTAAGTAATTTTAAAAATCAACTTGCAGCTGATAGAATTCTTAGTCCTTTTTCAAAAGAGGCTTTCCCTCACACCCCCATAATTACCTGGGATCATTACTAAGATCTTAGGAACCCTTTGAATTCTGTTCTTTGGTGAACAAAGCATTTTTATACAGAAGTTCAGGGTCAGTGACTTCTTTTTTTGCATGTTTCTCTATATAAAAATTAGTTTACATTTGCATGTCCATATCACAAAGCATTGGATTAGACATTTCAATACATTTGGGATGAACAAATGTATATATGAATTTCACAGTCTTAAGTTGCCACACATTGGCTGGAAGACTGGGGATATGTCATTTAACTTCTAAGTGCTCTAGAGAACTCTAAGATTTTAAATTGTGGAAAAGGTGATGATCTTTAGTGATAGAGGAAATTCCTCATGGGGAGTTTTTGATCCAAATGAAAGAACAACTACAATTCTCATTCCTAATCTAGTTTCATGGTTCTCTCTGGACCCCAGCTTTACCTTGAGAGACTGGGATAATAACAGGAAATATTCCCCAATTTATAGCATCCAATTACAAATGTCACATACATACCATTGGCTGTTCATATAGCACTATCCCTTGGAAAAAACCCATATGATGATTTTAAAAATGAAAAACAAAAACAAGCTCTCCCCACAAGTTTTAGAGACTTTTTTGGGTAGAGAAGTTATTAGGATGGGAACTAAACTGAGGGCATGTTCCCAGGTAGTACTAGCTTCCTCAAGAATATTTTCCCCTTTCACTACTTGCATTTGTGTACTCATTTTGTCACAAATCACTTAGAGCCAATAAAAAATCAGTTTGGATGATTAGGCATTGCCTTAGATATTACAAGCACAAAGTAGAAGGGTTTTTTAGCTATTAATATCAATTAGCATAATAAAACTATTTTCCTATTTAATCCTGAACTACTAATAAGTAGTTCAGGAAAACTACTTATAAAGATTGATAGTTTTGGTAAAGAGATGGGGCAGGTAAATTTTTTTTCCAAGCAAGAAATCATTTATTAATAGGGGCATGTGATCTAATAAAAAAGGATGGGTCAAATGGTCTTGCCTCTGGCAGAAGATCCTAAATTGAGAGTGTAATAATACATTTTTATAAACATAGAAATAAGAACAGAATAAAAATCATCTAATTGTCCTATATTACAGAGGTAAGAGATTATGACTGGTTATTATAAAGAAAGTGAACATAGCTTCTATATGGGATGGCAATCATCTCTATCTCTAAAAAATACTTTGGTGAATTTTGTGAGTCCTAGCTTTGTAAGTAGGTCAGCTAACCCTGGCTGTGGACCTTCCAGTATTATATGTGTTAGAGTACTCCTAGATGTAGTGCTGCAACAGGGGACTGTGAGAAAGTAAGAGATAGGAGAGTTATGAGGCTCAAATGAGATAATCGATGGAAAACATATCACAAATACTAAAACACTTTACATTTAAATTTCTATTATTATTATTGTTATCCTAAAATCATCAGAACTTCCATAGTCTACCACAGTCTTAGTGTTTACATAATAAAGGGATTTGCTAGTCAATATTTGATAACCAGGTTTCCAGAAAAAAATGTAGTTATAAACTTTATAGCTTAATCTGCATTATTAATACTTTCTTAAATCTATACAATCAACAGCAAAAAATAAATTGAATCCTGATTTATAGCAATTTCATGTTTCTAAAGTGTTAGATGCTCATACTGAACATTTAAAAATGACTAACAAGTTGGTTGGAGTCACGCAAAAGCCTTTAGAGAAAGCTACTAGGACATGCTAGGATGTCAAAAACAGACTGCTAATTTAGAATTTTTATTTCTGGAAGGCTCTGTACCTGAAAATAAGGAAACTTTTATTTTACACTTTCCTTTCTCTTGTCTTTCTTCATCATATGTTCTTTTGCTTCTAGGATTCAAGATTTAAATGTAGTACCATGAGTACTATATTTTAATTTTATTAATGATCAGAGGTTATCCTTGATGAAATGGCTAGTTAACTGAACTTGGTTAGAAAGGCAGACTTAAGTCTTGCTTCTAAAATAATCTCAGTGTAATCCAAGCACTATAGCTCATTGGTATAGAACTCTCTCTCTCCTTATTGCTGACATGCCCTTATGGGTGGTGTGGTGGCATGTGGCATGGGCAGAACTGTCAAAAACAGCAAGGAAAAGAGATCTGGTCTCTTGAGTCTCTTCAAGCTCTTCTGGCTTCCAGTTTCTAGGGAAAAGATGGATGATTCCAACATCTCTTTATGTACTGAAGTGAGACAAAAAAAAAAAACACTCTGAGAAGCAGCCTATATATAGACTTTGAATCATGTCCTTATTCTCAGCTTGCTACACTTGAGATTTTGGGGGATTTTCCTTTTTTAGATGAGATTTAGAATGGTTTCTCATGGTTGAATTGAGAAAATTCACACCCAGTGGGAGATCTCCTTAAATATGTATTGTTTGGTAAATATGCTCATGTGTATACTTTCTCTGATTTCTATTTGGCTATTGATAAATGGATAAATGGATAAGTTCTATAAGTTTTCATTGTGGAATTGGTATTTGGTGGGTAGAGAGTCAACCTTAGATATAAGCTTGGGGTTCTCCTTTTCCTGGTAAGAAATGGTGATCAAGAGTTTAACTCAGAGGTGAAAAATTCATTCCAAAGACTAATATTATTTAAGGGAGGAGAAAGATATAATTCTAGTTTGATATGGGTAGAGAAGAGGAGATGCCTCCTCAGATAAATAGCCACAGATAAATAACCTTTCAGTACTCCAAGTAACTTCATTATAGGACAGGTAACAAAATAACTCTTTGGTTATAGGGCAGGTACCTAAATGTATTGGCCAGTCAGGTGTAGAAGTGAACTCAGGTAGAACCGAGTTCAAATCCAGCCTCAGACACTTACTAGTTGTATGGTTTCCTCATCTGTAAAATGAACTGGAGAAGGAAATGGAAAATCATTTCAGTATTTTTACCAAGAAAACCTGAAATGGAGTCATGAAAAGTTGGATATGACTGAAATGACTGACATGCATGGGTGAAGGAAGCTTCCTCGTTGTTAGTTTCCTATGTGAATGAAATTATATGTTTTGTCTAAAAATAAAGGGAAAGGGGAGAAATAGGTAAAATGTGAGGTATATATTTGAGTTATATTGTTAAGGATAGCTTTTTTGTAAAAATGTATGGAAATGACTTTTTTTCCATTACGAAATGATACCCATATGTTATATTATCCAGAAAATATGTGATCAGAAAGAGAGGTAAGCTAGTCAAAAAGTAAGAATAAAAGTTAATAGATAACCAACCCATATATTTCACTGATACAACTTTTTTATATTTTCATTTTTTATTTTGAACTTAACAGGTATGTATATTTTTCTATACAAAGAACAAAATGACAATTGCATATGAAACTGTGAAATAGTTTTCACTAAAGTGTATATTAAATTTTGCACAATAGAAGTTCCCATTCTGAACTTCCTTATGCTCTCCCCTATAATTAAGATATTCTCTTTTTTTGCATTGATATTGCTATGCATCAATTCTCCATACCCTAAATAGGAGCTATCCCTTGTAATATATAAGTATAACTAATCAAAACAAATGAACATATTACTTATGTTTGGAAAATATATATCATTCTGCGTATCTTCTAACATCCCTCTGCCACAGGGTGGGAAGAATTGATCAAAATTCCAAGACCTTTCAATGTGATCTTACAGAGTTAAAAGGCTGAGAAGAAAACCTCCTGTGCTTTGGGTAAATAAATCTTTAATGAAGATTTTTTGGGCAGATATAGATAAGAATTCAAATCTATAGTACCCACTATAGAAGTAGTTATTGAGATTACTGAGATCATAAAATGTTGAAATATTTGAAATGAAGACTGAAAAGAATTTTTAGGAAAATTCCCAGGTCAGAAGAGAAAAAAGCAATTTCATCATCACCATCATCATCTTATTATCTGATTTGTAGTTTTCACCTCTTTGAAAAATCATGCATTTCACTTTTGTTCTTAAATCTTTGACTTTCAGTATCATTGTCATCACTATACTTAGTCTCCACATATTATTCTGCTTCCAGCTCCCTAGAGCCATCAGATTCTTTCTTGCCTTAATTTATCAGAGACAATTTTTTTTAAACAAAAGAATCTTTACCAATGCAGTTAAGGAAAATAATCAAAACAAACACAATGCATGGTTGTATTCTAGTCTGACTGGCAGAGCTTAAGGATATTCTTGTCCACTCTTACTTGTCAACTCAACCATGCTCTGAGGTTTTTTTTTTTTTAGGTTTTTGCAAGGCAATGGGGTTAAGTGGCTTGCCCAAGGCCACACAGCTAGGTCATTATTAAGTGTCTGAGGCTGGATTTGAACTCAGGTACTCCTGATTGCAGGGCCGGTGCTCTGTCCACTGTGCCACTTAGCTGCCCCATCTCAGAGTTTTTCCTTTTTTTATTTCTTCAATTTTTTCTCTTTTCCCTCCTTCCATTTGCCTTCTTTGTTCCTATAACTAGAAATAGTACGTGAGGAGGGTCAACCAACCTGCTGTCCTAGACAACAGATTCTGGGTTGATTGTATTTGGTACTTTTTCCAAGGAAAATTTTCACATGTCAAATATAAAATGTGAAGCAGTGGAAAGGGGTCTGGATTTGTAATTAATGTAAGTTTGAATGCAACCTCTTCCCCTAATTGTAAGTCATGTTAACTCTCTAAGTCTCCATTTCATTATTTATAAAATGAGGGAGTTGAAGTAGATGACTGGTTTCTTCCATCTCTAAAATTATATCCTATGACTTCACCACTTTACATCCCAATGAAGGTCATTTCTACCAAAGGGTAACCTAGAATATGAATATCTTTTTTTTTAAAACATTGTTTCTGTGGAAAAGCACATTTTTCTCCATACAATATATGATGGTGAAGTGAGGTCATGATCAGGATTGCTTTGTTAGGACAAGAATCAGTTGTAGGACTCAGAACCTATAAGTGAGAGGAGTTAACTGAATGGACTTGGCTGGCATGGGAGAGGAAGCCTTGGGAAGTAGATTCTGAAACAGTGGGTCTAATAGATAAGGATATTTTAAAGTAAAGGACTTTATTGTTTATATGCTCACAAATTTAGTCCAACCTCTTTATTTTATAGATGAGTAAACTGAAACGCAGTAAGGTTAAGTGCCTTGTTCAAAGTTACATAAATAATATGTGACAGAAGCTAAATCCTGATTCCAAAGTCAGTGCTTTTTCTCTGTACTGTGCAGACATATGCATGATTACAATTCTGATAGTCACTTTGAAATTCAATCTTGTTTATGAAATCTTATTTGCTGGGACTCAGACAATACAGACAGCACTGAATTAATTTGTTTTGATGGGGGAAGTTATCAATTCAGTCAAAATTATTGAATCAGTTTATTTATAGGTATATTTTTTCATCAAAATCTCGGATCTCGGAGTGTAGACAAAACAAACTTGTGGGTTACTTGACTTTTTTTTTCTTTTTGGCATTATGTAGATACAATCCAAATTTAATTTGCTAATTGTTTCCCATTTTGAAGTCATTACATTCCCTATTGGTTCCTCTCACTGAAAAATATTTGAAGAATCTCTTCACTGTACTGGATAAATATAATCTGGCTATGCTATTTAAATTACCAGAAGAGGGCGCCAAAGACATAAATATGGTTATTTTCTGACCACATCGCTTCAGATTAACTATCAAGAAATGATATTAAAGAAGTGGGGGAAGGAAGAAGAGGGAAAGCAGAAAAAATAGAAAGAGGAGGAAAAGGATAAGAAAATTATTTCATTTAAACTCTTGATAGCAAATAAATACTTAAAATAAGAAAAAACCCCAAGTTTTCAAGGAAGTCTACTTTAAATATTTCATGGAGTTTCAGCAAAGAACTTAAACATTTGCCCTGCAGGGCATTCTGCCCTTACTTTCAAAACTCAAAAATGTTTTTAGTTGAATAGAATCATTCTTTACAAAGACAATGTTGTTTGTTTCTTTTTCTGAACTATATAAAGTGGTGAAAATCTCATCAGTCTCTATCCAATGTCATTAAAAGAAGAGTAAGCCTTACAAGGTAGGGAGAAGAAGAAATAAAGAGATTCTTTTTCTGTATCACACCCTGGGATGTTTCTAGGATAGATAGAAAGTTATAGTTTTATATCTATATTATATTTCAAAACTATAACACACCTTTTACATTTAAAGATGTACTCTGAACCATATATGTAAACTAATGTAGTCAGATATTCTAGACTTCCATTTCTGTAATCTCTAAAGATGAACATCTAAAAGCATATAAGTAGCATGACATTAAAAAATAGCCTGAGATGTATATTTTTTGTATATTTATTGAAACTTGTAATATTTAAAACTACCACTAATCAGTGGTTTTCAAAAGAACCATTTGAGTGAATTAAAATGTCATTTTCAATTCATTTCATGTATAGAGACACATAGCCTTTATTACCAGGAAAGCAATCTAATAGAATATTCAATTTTTATTTTCAGTTAACACAGATGTTTCTAGAGATTCTAGTCAGTGGCATCGACATTTTAATAATCAATATAGTACTACTAATTTTGTTTTAATTTTTTCAAATGAAGTTTTACAAAAAATGTCAAGAAGTCCAAATCAAATGAAACCAATGACCCCACTTACCCATAAAAGGGTTCCAGAAGACCCTGGGTTCTATCTACTGGAGGTTGACTATAAAGGTATGAGTCCATTGAACATATGGAAGCATGATACAGCAGGGAGGAGGGAAAGATGCTTTCCTTTAAGGTGAAATCATGATGAAATGTTCAGGGTCAAACATAATTGGTAATTGGCAAGAAGATTTGTAAAAATAGACCCTTCAAAGATTGGTGGTGGGACCAGCTTTATTTAACATTTTATAAATGATCTACAAGAAGGTAAAACAATGAAATCTAACAGTTTCCTAATGACAATGATGCCTTTTGAATATTGAAGTATCAAATTTAGGGGGAAAAGGATGAGCAAAAGAGTGAAGAATCAAGAATCAACTCGCAAAAGTAAAATAAGAAATCTTGGGGGGGAAAATCCCAAATTGTATTTTCAATTATAGTGTAGGAAAGGAAGTAAGGAATTCTTGTATATCTCTGTAGTAAAAACATTTTATTTATATGCTATGTTTCAGAAACCTCTTTATTCTCTTAAAATTATTGAAAACTCTAAAAAAATCTTTTGATTATGTCAGTTATATATTTAATAATTGCCATGTTAGAAATAAAAATATCTTAATATTATTATGAAACAAATTTTGACCTTATGACCCTCAGAAAGAATCTCATAGAGCCTTAGGAGTATTCTGAACACCCCTGGAAAATGTTGGCATAAAGAATGTCAAGTAAGGAAACTTTCATTATTCTACCCTTATGTGAAACCACAGTAATGTTAATCCCAGTTCTATTCTGGAATAGAATTCTGGATATAGTCTCTTCTTATCTATTAGAATGTAATCTCCTTGAAGATGGGATTTTTCTGGTTTTGTTTTGTTTTTCTATTTCTAAAACCTTGGATAGTGGATGCTCATTGTGGGTACTTAATGAATAACTTGTTAATTAAATTGACTTGTTGAGTCACTGTTCCTTAAAAATAGCATAACTAAAAATGATTCAAAAATATCTAAAATAATTAAGCATCTGAAGGTTCTTTGATATGAAGGTGGATTAAGAGAAATAGGACATTGAAAATATGAGGACTGAGGTAGGGATATCATTTATGTTTATGAATATGGATAAGGTAAAATGGAATGATATTTTACCTACTGGTATAAAATTCTGAAATATATTCTATGGACAACATATTAACTTTAAAAATCTCAATTTAACATTTCTATGTTTTGTTATATTTTTATTCATGTTGCTAAACATTTCCCGATTATGAGCTATATGTGCCAAAAGCTATGAGTTTGACACATTTATACCTAGAATTCTAATATGAAAGAAAAAATCCCTTTCAGCTTGATCTACTACAATGGATCTGTTACCAATGATATTTGTGCTCCCTTTACATGAACAGATTCATGTTTTCTCATCTTGAATGACTTTTGTCCTTGTCCTCCCACGAATCCTTCACAACTTTCCATTGATCTTGACATTGTTTGGATTCTATAAGAATATCAATATAGTATGTGGTTTGTCTAGCATTGTCCTTTCTTTTGCCTGCATAATTGACTCATTTCCTTTTTAAAATCATATTTATCCCTGATGATATCCTTTATGCCACTTCTGAAAAAGTCTTCATTGCCAATAAAGTACACTTAGTTATAGGAGGTTATGATATTTCAGAATTTGAAATCATATGACATCATTGGAAGAATAGTGATATTAAAAGATGGGTGTTTGTTTCAGAGAAAAACCCAGAATCATTGAAAGTACTTTGTAATTTTTATCAAAACAATATAACCTGTTTCCTGTACTTTTTAAAAATTCTGGACCCAGTTCATTGTTCATTCATGTCTACTGAAATATGTTAAATAAGGGATCAACTCTATGGATTGTCTCTCTAGATGCATCCTATAGTGTAGACTACAGATATTTTCATCATTTTTCTTTTTATTATATGTAGCTTGTTAACCTGGATACTTACTTCAAAGAACTTACCATCAAATAGGAGATGGAGGATTTGATATATATATATATATGTATATATATACATATATATGTATATATATATACATATATATATACACACACACACACAAAATGTGTATAATAGAATATAGAATAAGATAAGAACAAAGGATAGTTCTAGACAGAATAACATATGTTAATTAATTAGTTAGTAGTTGTTGTTTGTAATCGAGGGAAATCTTGTGCAAAGACATTCTTCTCAGTGTCTTGTATACCTTAGGTGCTATTACATTGTCTTTTGGCTTGATAAGTATGTCAATTGCGTTATAATACAATAATAATCTTATGGGTTACTGATATAGTGTAGGGCTACTGTCCTTGTACTAAAAGCTCTCCAACCAATATTAATCCTCTTTTGTCCTATATAGTCACTTCTATTCTATGGTATAATTTATCTTTGTTTTTAATAGGTCTGCTTTTTGCCATCCTCACTATTACTTCTAATGTAGTTCTACTGACTGCCTCCACTACAACTTTCTCCCACTCTTTACTGCTTTTCTCTCTGAGGTGCCTGCCTTTTACAGCCATCGATTGTTGCATTTCCTTCTGTAAAAGGCAAACTGACTTACCACATTTTGTCACTTATCTTCCTATATTGGAATCTTTCTGACTATTTTCACTTCTGAATGGAAAAAGGGGTTTATTTTTATTTTTTTATGACTTTCCAAGTTTGTGGCTATTCTGGATGGTTGATGGTATGCTATGTCTCAATGTAAGCTAGACTGCTACTCTATTCTTTATTTAGTTTGGGGACATCACTTCATTCCACAATAAATTCTTGAAACTATAGACCTTTTTTCTGCTTAGGAACATTGCCTCATCTCTATGAGATCATTCTCAAAATTTGTGAAGCTGGCCACCCTCTCCAGTAGCATCATAAATACAGAAAGCATGAATCTATCATTAATGATTTTGGGTTCCAAGAAAGAAATCCTCCCTCCTCTTGCCCTGTGGTTATTCTCTTTAAGAAAGCAGAAACTTGAAACACTTTTAATATTGCTTTGGCACTATTATTCAGCATGCAGCTCTTCTTGCTCCTATCACAACAGCCTAAAAGATGGCAGCTGTGCCAAACTGGAAAAGAGCATCTGTTCTCTATAGTAATGGCTTTTCCAAGTATGACCCTCTGTATCACTTTGGGTCTCTGAGGCTGAACTGCCACATGGCCTCACCATTTTCAATAAGAAAATAAATTGCCCCTGTGCAGTGGTATGCAAAGCAGAGGATATTTGTAGCAGTGCTGGGGCTGTGTTTGCAGTCTTGATTTAGAGCAGGCATTCTGTACACCAATCATGAGTTTGCTTGAGCAAGTGCACATTTTTCATTATCTGCTGCTCTCCAAGTATGCCCAATTATAATGGTATCCAAATTAGGAGATGAATCTTTACTGAGTTCTTTTTCTCTCCTTGAACAATGTGATTTTAGAAAGCTAAAGTGGTTACATGTAAGTATCTAGAATCCCACAAATTGGACTTTTATACCTTATATTTCATCGGGAACTTTATTTACTATGTAATACTATCATCAATTGTCTGAAGTGATATCTACAAATGATAAGTGGTTTTCAAAGGTCTGATTTATGTAAAAGATATTAGATTTGTTTTTACCTGGTTATGGAAAATCAACAGTGAGTAGACCTATAGCAAGCAGATTTTTGGATAAACTTGCTCATAATTAATGCTATCTAAAGGCTGAGGATGGTGATTCTTGTCTCGGAGAAGGACTTTATCTTTTTCTTTTCTTTCTTTTTTTTTTTTTTTTTTTGGATTTTGCAAGGCAAATGGGGTTAAGTGGTTTGCCCAAGGCCACACAGTTAGGTAATTATTAAGTATCTAAGGTCAGATTTGAACTCAGGTACTCCTGACTCCAGAGCTGGTGCTCTATCCACTGAGCCACCTAGTGGCCCCAGAGAAGGACTTTAAATAGAGATTATATAGGTTTAGATAAAACACAGAACCTACCTTCAAGGAGTTTATTGATAAATAGTGTGGGTAGTGACTTCATGGATACTCCTCAATTGGGGAATGTAATATAATATAATGTATAATATAATAATAATATAATAATAATATAATATAATATAATATAATATAATATAATATAATATAATATAATATAATATAATATAATAATAAAATGTAATATAATATAAATATAATGGAATGCTATTGTGCTGTAAGAAATAAAGAAAGAAATACATTCAGAAAAACTTTGGAATTGATGCATAATGAAGTAAAGAGAACAATTTACACAATAACCAAGCATTGCAAAAACAAATGACTTTGAAAGACTGAAGAATTCAGATCAATTTAGAAGGATAATTTTAATGGATGGATGATGTTGCATGCCACCTCCCTCCTCTCCGAGAAGTGATAGATTTTTGGACAGGGCTAATGTACAAATTTGTTTTGAGTTTTCATCGTTGTTACAAAGGTTTATCTTTTTCTTTTCTTTCTCATTGGGAGGGACGTGAGAATGAAAAAAAGATAAATGTTAATTGAAAAAAATAATTAAAAATACATTTCCTTGCTTAATACTTAGCTTGATGTCTACACTCAGAGGATCATTAGAGAATTATCTAAGTGATGAAATATTGTTTGATCTTCTCATGAGACTTATGTCTGAGCAGAGACATTCTGGCTATTTTATTCTAAGTCAAATCATCTCCAAAATCAATAAACATGACAGTACAAAGTCACATGGAGAGTAAGAAGGAAGGATATGATTTCAATCCACAACTTCCATTCTCTCTCATAACTTTTTGCATATTAGTTTGTATTCTGGATACATGTTATTCTTGACTATTTGCTAGCAAGAATATTAATGTTTGCTAGGCAAGGCAGTTTCTGTATTCTTGTAACTTCTTTATTAGAGAAACTTTTTACTTTAAATAAACTTTTATAGGAAATGGTAATACACAGAGTTAGACTTTTCTTTTATCTGTATCTCAAATTCTGGTGTCCACAACTTGGATTAGAGTTGCTAAAACATTAGTGGTTGCTTCTCACTTGCAACCTTACTTATTTTTTCTTTACATCAATATTTATTCTAGATAACTATGCATTATCATTAAGGAAAAATATCATTTGAAGCAAAATTTAAAGAAATAGAATTACTAGGTACTGATCAGTTTTTTAAATATTCAAGTATTGTCAATTATACTTCATTGGGTCTAGATTAGATTTGCTGACTAGACATAAATTGTAGCTCAATTTTATCTTTTCTAAGCATCAAAGGCTTACAAGTTATTCTTGAGAAGACACCATGCACAAAATTCCTCCAGGATTCTTCATGTAAAGCACTTAGATTGCTTAAAATAGCTATGTTAGCCTATACTTTCATGGTTATATATTGTCTATCAATGCATCTTTGGCTCACCTCTTTAATATTTTCTCTTCTGGTTCTAAGTCCAAAAGGAAAAGAATAATTTTCCTACTTTAAAATTTATGATTCTCCTCAAGTTTGTGATTTTTATCTTCCATTATATACAAGTTGAATAATCATCTTCAGGACTTGTTTTCTCCTCTTATTCACTCTGTTCACTCACTGATCCTTTTTATTAATTATTTACTTAAAACAATCAGTTTTTCTGCCTATTGGTAATCTGATTTAAAATAAAATTAAAATAATTTTATAACCCTCATACTTTCTGCTTTTTGGGGAGAGGGTTATAGAGTAGGGATATTTGTTTATTTTTTGGTGACATTTTTGCCATATTCTACCATTTTTCCCTTTTGAGTCTTTTAAATCTTTATATTTAGCAGTGTGTGTGTGTGTGTGTGTGTGTGTGTGTGTGTGTGTGTGTGTGTGTGTGTATAGAGAATATAACACAGAATATAACTTGAATTTTTACATATAGGGCTGAATTCTCCTTTAGCCATTCCAACTCCCCCCCTTCCCTTCCCCCACCCCAGCCCCCACTTGGTTTGTTACAGCCTAAACTAAAAGTAAGTCTTTACTGTTCATAAAATTTTCATTAAAGCTGTTTTTTTTTCTTTTGGTCTGTTTCGTTTTTTGCTTCACTGTAACTCTGATCTCATTGCTCTTTTGGGATACAAATCACAACCTATCTATGACTGCCCATCTTGCATGACTTTTGTTCATATCTTCCTGATAGTTTTCCTCAGGGAGTTCACTTAGTGTTCTGGAAGTCTTCTCTTAGGTCTCTTGACATTATATGGATATTATCTCAAATGATTTTCCTTAAATGTCACCTTTTTCCTTTGCTAACAACAGATAATAAAGCTTTGATCGTACTATTGAGAAAGGGTATATGATTCATTTTTGAAGTTAAATTTATTTTCATTTAGATTATAAGGGTCTCTAATTTAGGTATCAGATTTATTTGCTTTCTTTGTTTACAGATTACCTAGTATTGAGTTGTGCATGTTCAGTAAACATATAGTGTTGACTAACTACCTTAAATACTCAATTGCCATGAATTATGTGAGACAAAGTGATTTATTCTATCTGCTTTAAAAATTACTCTGAAAAAGTGAATATTTTATTTGGGGAAATCATGAACTTAGCTTAATTATCATCCTTTTGTATTTAGGCAGGTTTTAAATGTTCTAAACAAATATTAAAGTTTTGTCCCTATTAAGAAGTTTGGAAAAGAACTGTTGAAGATGAATATCTGATTTCAAAATGAAGAGGGAATTCAATTAGAGAGAAAGTCTCAGATGGGGTCCCCATTTTACAGATGCAAATTGAAAAGATGTTCATTGATGAGGAGTTACTTGGGTGAAGCAGGAGACCAGTAGTACATTGAGTTGAGGCCTGAAAAAGTAAATTAAAGATAACTTTTGCTGGGAAAAAATTAGCATCTTCTCTTGGGCAGTTAGAAACAAAGCAGGAAGTTCTCAAAAATAAGAGAAAATGCTATACAGCCATATTTAGCAGAAAACAACTGGGGATCCCCCCCCCAAATGAATCAGAAATAAATTCTAGGGCAATCTGTTGATACAAATTTTAATTAAGAACCATTTCATGATATTGCCATATAATCTTATTGAAATATATGCTAAGCTAATATGTTCTTTGTCCTTCTTAAAGAGGATCAATGACATCAGGAAGATGATATCTTGACTTGCAAGTGAATTGGATTTAAGTGAGGTAGAGCTGTGCAAAATCACCAGACTCACTCTCTTCTCCAGAGCTATCTGAGTCCAGTGGTAAGATAGAGATCAGGATGACTGGAGATGTCCATGGATACAGTGGGAGACTTTTTTTGGAGAGGTTGATAAAAAAAAGGTTAATTCTATGCAATATGGTTGTTTTAGAAGTTTGTCCATGCTTGAGGAAAGACAAGTTGCTAAAATGATGACATGGTCCACACGTATGATGGTAGGAACTCAATGTATAAACATAGCACTTAGGAGGAGCTAATCATGTTCCAAACTTTTTAAATGATATTGAACATTCTAATGACCAAACACTAAGCCATGTACTTAATGGTGGTGGGGGGAAGTAGGGAAAAGTTCTTTTCCTAGATCTCAACCCAGAAGTATTCACTGAAAAAAGAAAGATGCTTCATAGTAATTCAATTTGTTCACTATTTTTACATGACTACATGTATTTCTTTCTAATAAATAATCTCAAATCCACACTTTTCATATTAAAAAAGAAACAAAATTTTATCAAATAATTAATCATGCAATTATCAAATAATCATAGATAGGTAAAGAGAAAATGAAAATTCTTATTTGTATTTATGGCTGTTTAGTACTATAATTCAATAATTCACATAGTCATTTCCACTTGCAGGACACTGTCAAATATATTTATGTGGTTTATGCAAAAACACTTATAGCAGGTAACTAATTAATGAATGTTTCACTTGACCACTTCTTTTTTTTAATGGAAAGTAGTTTTTGATACAAAGTTGCTTTGCAAAAAACACTCCAAACCAAAATAATCTTTGTTTTAATTTTGTCTCTCATTTTTTAAAAAAACATTAAAATTTTTTAAATTTTTATTTAAATGGAATTAAGAGTGACTTGTCCAAGGTCACACAGCTAGGCAGGCAATTATTAAGTGTCTCAGGTTGGATTTGAACCCAGGGTCCTCCTGACTCCAGGGCCAGTGCTCTACTCACTGCATTACCTAGTTGCCCCCTTCTCCTTTCATTTTCAAATTTTTTTACTTTTAAATTTGAGAATTATTTTTGTTGGGGTTTTTAATTTTTTTCTAAATTTGTGTGTTCATGTAAAATAAAAATTTGATTAATATAATCCTTGCCTCTTTCCTTATACTCAAAGACCTTCCATATCCCCACCTTGTTCAGCCTAGGTGTGGATGCCTTGACCTTGCCTTTGGAAACCAACAAAAAAAGCCCAGGTATGACTGTTTGAATTTATTCTCATGTACTATTGTCATGCCCTCACTTTTCTCCCACCAAAGAAACTCTAGATGCCTTGAGTCTATTTTACTGACGTATCTTAAAAAAAAATACTTCCCTTATTAGTTCAGATAGGAGTGTATTTGTGATAACACACTTCATTCTATTCCTCACCTATATGCTTGAATTACTATCATTTGTCACTTTACTAGCTTGATTTACTAATTCATTTTCTTTTGCCTTCCTTTCTTTCTCTAACATATTTCTATTTTATCTCCCTTCATGGGAAACTCCCCTTTCATGATTGTTTTTTCTTTGTTTCTTTAGAAATACTTAGATAAAGTATGACTTGGAAAAGGTACTAGTCATATCTCCTCCTGGAAACATATAAGCATTGAGTTAGTTTTTTATGGAATATAGACATTTATCTTCATTAAATTTTTTCTTTTTGCTTGTGTATTTCAAATACCCTGTACACCAATATTTGTGTGAAGGAATTATTAAAAATCTGTCATCTTATTGAAGATCAATATTACCACATAGAACAACATTCAGTTTTACATAATATATTACATAAAACATTTCTATATTTGTGTATCATATTAAAACTTTTTTTCATTTCTTGTTTGGGTAGTCTATAGAATTCATATTGGTGTTCTTTGCTAAGTAAACTGTCTTCTTCACTTCTCTCATAAAATTCTTTCTTTGATACTGAAGTTCTGGAACTTGACAAATAAATTTATGAATTAATTAAATATGGCATTTCTTTCTAGAGTTCTTTAAAATCTATTTGTTTGTATTATGCTCTATTTTCTCAATACTCCTGGGCAATTTAAAAATATGATCTCTTGGACATAGTTTTCATGCCCTTTATTTTAAATTTTTTGGGAAGACCAGTGACTTGTAAAGGTTTTCCAAAAATCCATATTGACATTTTTATTTTCATCCTTGTCCTGTTGAATTCTTCTTTAAGAATTCTAACAACCCTCCTTAGCTCTTCCTTTGAAAAACTGTGTAGTATAATTAACAGACTACTGAATCTGGAAACCTGGAGTTCAGCTTCACTTCCAATACTTAATTATGCCACCATAGGTAGCTTACTTAATGTCTCTAAAGGAAGTACCTGAACTTTATCTAGTAAGTTAGGGACAGGCTGTAATAATAATAATGATAATGACATTTGTCCTTCATTCTCAAAGAAGAACCATGACAATCAGGGAGGTGATGCCACGACAAGCACATGAACTGGATTTGAGTGAGGGATTGCTGTGCTAAGTCACCAGTCTCACTTTCTCCTCCAGAGCCATCTGGGTCTGGTGACCAGATATAAATCAGGACGATTGGAGATGGCTCTGGATGGGAGGCAATCTGGTTTAAGTGACTTGCCCAAGGTCAAACAGCTAGCTACTGTCAGTTGTCTGAGGCTGGATTGAAATTCCTCTCCTCCTGACTCTAGGCCTGATGCTCTATCCAGTATAAATTGTGGTGGTAAAGGAAGTTCCTATCCTGATGAAATCACAGATCCTTGAGTATTTTTCTGTAATTACTTCTGTAAATAAACTTCATAACTCTAGAATTTCCCTGCCTATTTTAGAAATCTAGCTGTTACTATAGTATTATTTCTCTTTATTTTTTTCTTTTATATGATAGTATTTATTCATTGTGCTAACATTTCTTTGTTGTTTACTCATTTTTCCCTTTCCAATGAATTTTTTTGGGGGAAGCAGGATTTCTTTCTCTTCCTCTTTAAATTTTTTTTTCTTTATTGGAAACATTTGTG
The DNA here is from genome assembly GCF_037893015.1 of Macrotis lagotis. Lineage (NCBI taxonomy): Eukaryota > Metazoa > Chordata > Mammalia > Peramelemorphia > Peramelidae > Macrotis > Macrotis lagotis. Next base: position 588,534,381 of record NC_133658.1, read on the forward strand.
GATGTTTTAGGGTAATGGTGTACTGAGTTTAGGAATAACTACTCCCTCAGTCTTTTTGTTGAGATTGGCCCACCCATCAATTTTAAGGGGAAAAGATCTTAATTTTAAAAAAAGGACACTACAACCAATAACTGGATCTTAAATACTTTTATCTGAGAAAAAATTCACTTTTCTCTTTGGACCTTAGCTTCCCTGTTTGTAAAATGAGTGAGTTAGAGTAGGTAACCTCTAAGTTCACTTCTAGCTCCTGACTCTCTAATTCTGTGATTAAAAAAAAAAATGAATATAAGAAAAGGCCTGACAATCTAAAAAAGTATACTTGATGCTAATCCACCTAGGAAATGCTGCTACAACTTGTCCAAAAGCCGAGTTGCCTGTTCAAAATTTCTCTGGGTTTACAATGGCCCAATCATAATAAATGCAGAGTGTGAGCCTAATATGCAATTGTATTCAGTTCAGGCATTGCTAATGGAATCATCAATCATTTTTCCTACAAGATAAAAAGGAATGAATAACTTGCTACTTTTTTCATTGATATATACAGAGGTAACTATAACCCAAGTAAAAGAATTACTTATGACTGGAGTCCAGAAATTCCTAGGACTAGATAATGGTACACATTTATATGAATCCCTTAAATTCTCCTTTTCAAAACCTTTCATTGGTAGTTTTTGTTTTCATAAGACTTTTGTTTTTAAAAATAGCTCCCCTCAGTTACTTAATGAGTTGTGTTTTAATATTTATTTTATTTCATTATTTTCCAATTATATGTAACAATATTTAAGATTTATTTTTTAAAAAGAGTTGCAAATTCTCTCCTTCTTGCTCTTTGAGAAGTCAAGCAATATGATATATGCATAAAATGACCCAAAGTTTATTTCCTTATTAGCCATGTTGCAAAACAACAACAAAAAAGTATACTTCAAACTGATCTTAGGACTCATTAGTTCACTTTCTGAACGTAGCTCATAGTTTTCATCATGTGTTCTTTGGAATATTCTTGGATCATTATTTTCGTCAAAGTAATTAAGTCTTTCATAGTTGATTATTCTTATATTATTAATGAGTCATCTTTTATAACAATGAATAAAAAAGGAAGAAAAAGTTTAACAAATCTAATTAATACACCTATTGAGTTTGACTATTCTCAGAGTTGTCCACTTCTGCAAGTAAGGGAAAGAATTTTATTTTCTTAATCTTTTCTTCTTTTTTTATTCCAATACATGATTTATTTATTTTTAACATTTATTTTTAAAAACTGAGTTCCAAATTCTCTACTACCTATCTCACCCATTGAAAAGGCATGAAATATGATATCAATTATGCATGTGAAATAATGCAAAATATATTTACATATTAGCCATATTGAAAAAAAGTGGAAAAAATCATGCTTTTGTATTCTGATTCCATCAGTTTTTCCTTAGAGGTGTAGAACATTTTACATCATAAGTCCTTTATAATTGTCTTGGATCATTGTATTGATCAGAATAGCTAAGTCATTCACAGTTGATCATCTTACAATATTGCTGTTACTATGTAAATTCTTCTCCTGTTATGTTCACTTCACTTTGCATCTAGTTCATATAAGTCTTTCCAGGTATTTTTTTTTTTTTGGTTTTTGCAAGGCAATGGGGTTAAGTGGCTTGCCCAAGGCCACACAGCTAGGTAATTATTAAGTGTCTGAGGTCGGATTTGAACCCAGGTACTCCTGACTCCAGGACCGGTGCTTTATCCACTGCACCACCTAGCCGCCCCTCCAGGTATTTCTTAAAACCATATTATAATGCTATAGTATTCATAATCTTTTGCTACAGCTTATTTAGCCATTCCCCAATTGATGGGCATTCCTTCAACTTCTAACTCTTGGCTACTAAAAAAAGAGCTGCTGTAAATATTTTTGTATATTTTGATCTCTTTGGGATATAGGCTTAATAATGCTATTGCTGGATCAAAAGGCATGCCCAATTTGAATGCCCTTTAGGCATAGTACCAAATTGCTTTCCAGAATGGTTGGATAAATTCACAACTCCACTAACAATGCATTCTTGTACCAAATTTTCTACATTCTCTCTAACATTTCATTTTCCTTTAGTTATACTAGCCAGTGTGATAGGTATAAGTTGTTTAAATATGTATTTCCCCAATAAATAATGATTTAGAGAAATTTTTTTCATATGAATAAATAGCTTTGATTTCTTCTTTTGAAAACTGTCTGTTATATTCTTTGATTATCTATCCTTTGGAGAATGACTTATAAATCTAAGTTCTCTATATATTTGAGAAATGAGTCCTTTATCAGACAAACTTGTTATAAAAAAATTCCCCCATTTCCTGCTTTCCTTTTAATCTTAGCTGCATTAGTTATGTTTGTGTAAATCTCTTTAAATTTAATATAATCAAAATTATGTATTTTACTTTTTATGATTTTTTCTATCTTTTGTTTGATCATAAATTCTTCCCTAATCCATAAGGTAAAATTTTCCATGCTCCCCAAATTTGCTTATGGTCTCACCCTTTATTTCTAATTCTCATTTTGAACTTGTCTTGGCATATATTGTATGAGAAGCCATACTTAATTTCTGCCAAACTACTTTCCAGTTTTTCCTGCAGTTTTTGTCAAATGGTTAATTCTTGTCCCAAAAGCTTGGATCTTTGCATTCATCTAACACAAGATTACTATGGTCATTTATTTCTTTGTATCATTTGCCTAATCTACTCCATTGATCTTCTACTGTTTCTTAGCTAGAAGCAGAATGTTTTCATGATTATCTCATTGTAACACATACTAATATCTGATGATTGCTAGGCCATCTTCTTTCACATTTTTTCAGTGAATTTCTTAATATTCTTGACCTTTTGTTCTTTCAGATGAATTTTATTATTATTTTTTGTAACTGTAAAATAGCATTTTGACAGTTTGGTTGATATTTACACTGAATAAATATATCAACAAGAAGAATTACTATTTTTATTAAATTGCCTCAGCCTATACTTGAGCAATTAATATTCCTCCCATTGTTCATATTAGACTTTATTTGTGTCAAAAAGTTTATGTAATTGGGTACACAAAATTCCTGGTTTATTTTAGCAACAGACTCCAAAGTATTTTTTATTATATGCAATAATTCTAGATTGAATTTGTTTTTGTCTCATCCTGCTGGACTTTTCTGGTAATATACAGAAATGTTAATGATTATGTGGTTTTGTTTTATATCCTGCAACTTTGCTAAAATTGTTAATTGTTAAACAAGTTTTTAGGTGATTTTTCTAGGGTTTTTTTCATTGTACCATCATATCCTCTGCAAATGACTAGTTTGCTTCTTCATTTCCTATTGTAAATTTTTTCAGTTTCTTCTTCTTCTCTCAGTTCTATGGGTAGCATTTCTAGTACAATATTGAATGATGATAGTGATGACATAAAATCCTTGCTTCAACCATGATTTTATTAGGAAGACTTCTAGCTTACACCTGTTGAAGAGAATGTTTGTGGTTCTAGGGATATATATATATATATTTATGATCATTTAGGAAAAACACTATTCTAGTGTTTTTCTCAAATAAAAATATATTGTATTTTACCAAAAACTTCTTCTGTATCTGTCAAGACAATCATTTGATTTTTGTTATTTTTGTTATTGACATAGTGGTTATGCTGATAGTTTTCTTAATATTGAACCAACTTTGCATTCCTGGTACAAATCCCACCTGGTCACAGTGTATGATCTTTGTGATACATTGTTCTAATTTCCTTGCTAGTATTTTATTAAAATTTTTTGCACTGATATTCATTAAGGAAATTTGATTTATAGTTTTCTTTCTATTTTTGCTCTTCCTGGTTTAGGTATTAGCACCATATTTGGGTCATAAAAGGAACTTAGTAAAACTTCTTCTTTGCCTGTTTTTCTGAAGTTTATATTGTATTGGGATTAATTGCTTTTTAAAAATCTGGTAGAATCTCACACCTCTCAGACTGGCCAATATGACCATAAAGAATGATAATCATTGATGGAAGAGTTGTGGGAAATCTGGGACACTATTACATTGTTGGTAGAGCTGTGAACTCATCCAACATTTCTGGAGAGATATTTGGAACTATGCCCAAAGGCCAACAAAAATGTGCATACCCTTTGATCCAGCAATACTACTACTGGGTCTATACCCTGAAGAGATGATGATGATCATCACTCATAAAAAAATATTCATAGCAGCTCTGTGGTGGCAAAGAATTGGAAATCAAGTAAATGTCCTTCAATTGGGGGATGGCTTAGCAAACTGTGGTATATGTATGTCATGGAATACTATTGTTCTATTAGAAACCAGGAGGGATGGGAATTCAGGGAAGCCTGGAGGGATTTGTATGAACTGATGCTGAGTGAGATGAGCAGAACAAGAAAAACATTGTACATCCTAACAGCAACATGGGGGTGATGGTCAACCTTGATGGACTCACTCATTCCATCAATGCAACAATCAGGGACAATTTTGGGCTGTCTGCAATGGAGAATACCACCTGTATCCAGATAAGGAGCTGTGGAGTTTGAACAAAGACCAAAGACTATTAGCTTTAATTTAGAAAAACAACTGATATCTTATTGTCTGATCTTGCTATCTCTTATACTTTATGTTTCTTCCTTAAGGATATGATTTCTCTCTCATCACATTCAATTTGGATCAATGTATACCATGGAAACAATGTAAAGACTGACAAATTGCCTTCTGTGGGGGGTGGGGGGGGTGGGAAGGAAGATAAGGAGAAAAATTATAAAACACAAAATAAATAAAATCTTTTTAAAAAATCTGGTAGAATTCACTTGTGAAAGCATTTGGATGGGATTTTTTTACCTTTTTTATTTTTTTAATTAATATTTATTCTCATTTTGTACAAATGTTATTTTTACATTAATAAAATAGTCTTGTTTAAGAGTAAATGAAATACCCCTCCCCCCATAAATATAGACTTGCCTGAGCAATAAAGTAAAGGGGAGAGAAAAAAAATTAAAATTAAAAAAATAATAATAATAATTGTAGCTATGGCCAGATGGCGCAATGGACGCCACGAGCACCCAAGCCCACAGCCGGCCCCGTATACCCAACAATCACCCAGCCGTGTGACATGCAAGCCAACCCAACCCCACTGCCCTGCAAAAACCAAAAGAAAAAAAGAAAAAAAGACCCCCAAATAAAATAAAATAGTAATAATAGTAGGGGTGGCTGGGTGGTAGACAGAGCATTGGCCCTTGAGCCAGGAGCACCCTGGTCCAAATGCGGCCTCAGACACCCAACAGTCACCCTGCTATGCAGCTACAGGCAGGCCACCCAACCCCATTTGCCCTGCACCCCCCCCAAATAATAATAATAAAAAATGTGCTTGAGTCTTTGTTCCAACACCAACAACTCTGTTGCAGGTGGATCATATTCTTTTTTTTTTTATTTCGGTTTCCTTATTTGTTTTATTCTTTTTCTTATTTTAAATTTATTTTTACTAAAGATATTATTTGAGTTTTACAATTTCCCCCCATCTTGCCTCCCTCCCCCCCACAGAAAGCACACTGTCAGTCTTTACTTTGTTTCCATGTTGTACCTTGATTCAAATTGGGTGTGATGAGAGAGAAATCATATCCTTAAAGAGAAGAGAAGTCTAAGAGGTAAAAAGTTCAGACAATGAGATATCTGTTTTTTTTTTTCTAAATTAAAGAGACTAGACTTTGCACTTTGTTCAAACTCTACAGCTCCTTATCTGGATACAGATACCTATACCACAGTTTGCTAAGCCATTTACCATTTGAAGGACATTTACTTGATTTCCAATTCTTTGCCACCACAAACAGGGCTGCTATAAATATTTTTGTACAAGTGATGTTTTTTTACCCTTTTTCCTCATCTCTTCAGGGTATAGACCCAGTAGTGGTATTGCTTGGTCAAAGGGTATGAACATTTTTGTTGCCCTTTGGGCATAGTTCCAAATAGCTCTCTAGAAGGGTTGGATGAGTTCACAGCTCCACCAACAGTGTAATAGTGTCCCAGATTTCCCACATCCCTTCCAAAAATGATCATTATCCTTCCTGGTCATACTGGCCAATCTGAGAGGTGGTACCTCAGAGAAGCTTTAATTTGCGTTTCTCTAATAATTAATGATTTAGAGCATTTTTTCATATGGCTATGGATTACTTTGATCTCCACATCTGTAAATTGCCTTTGCATATCCTTTGACCACTTGTCAATTGGGGAATGGCTTTTTTGTTTTAAAAACATGACTTAGTTCTCTGTATATTTTAGAAATGAGTCCTTTGTCAGAATCATTAGTTGTAAAGATTGTTTCCCAATTTATTACATTTCTTTTGATCTTGGTTACATTGGTTTTATCTGTGCAAAAGCTTTCTAATTTAATGTAATTGAAATCATCTAATTGGTTTTTGGTGATGTTCTCCAACTCTTCCTTAGTCATAAACTGTTCCCCTTTCCATAGATCTGACAGGTAGACTAGTCCTTGATCTTCTAATTTGCTTATAGTATTGTTTTTTTTTATGTCTATATCCTGTAACCATTTGGATCTTATCTTGGTAAAGGGTGTGAAGTGTGTCTAATCTAAGTTTCTTCCATACTAACTTCCAATTATCCCAGCAATTTTTATCAAAGAGGGAGTTTTTATCACAATGGCTGGACTCTTTGGGTTTATTGAACAGCAGCCTGTTAGTCATAAACTGTTCCCCTTTCCATAGATCTGACAGGTAGACTAGTCCTAGACTAGTCCTTCATCTTCTAATTTGCTTATAGTATTGTTTTTTATGTCTATGTCCTGTAACCATTTGGATCTTATCTTGGTAAAGGGTGTGAGGTTTTGGTCTAATCTAAGCTTCTTCCATACTAACTTCCAATTATCCCAGCAATTTTTATCAAAGAGGGAGTTTTTATCCCAATGGCTGGACTCTTTGGCTTTATCAAACAGCAGATTACTATAATCATCTCCTGCTTTTACACCTAGTCTATTCCACTGATCCATCACTCTATTTCTTAGCCAATACCAAACAGTTTTGATGACTGATGCTTTATAATATAATTTTAGATTGGGTAGGGCTAAGCCACCTTCTTTTGCACTTTTTTCATTAAGCTCCTGGCAATTCTTGACTTTTTATTTCTCCATATGAATTTACTTATAATTTTTTTAACTCATTAAAGTAATTTTTTGGAATTTTGATTGGTAGGGCACTAAACAGATAGTTGAGTTTTGGTAGAATTGTCATTTTTATTATATTAGCTCTACTTATCCATGAGCAGTTCATATTTGCCCAGTTATTTAAATCTGATTTAATTTGTGTGAGAAGTGTTTTATAATTGTTTTCAAAAAGATTCTGAGTCTGTCTTGACAAATAGACTCCCAAATATTTTATATTGTCTGAGGTTACTTTGAATGGGATTTCTCTTTCTAGCTCTTCCTGCTGTATCTTGCTAGACATATATAGAAAAGTTGAGGATTTATAAAGGTTTATTCTATAACCTGCAACTTTTCTAAAATTGCTAATTGTTTCCAGTAGTTCTTTGGATGATTTCTTGAGATTCTCTAGGTAGACCATCATGTCATCTGCAAAGAGTGAGAGTTTTGTCTCTTCCTTCCCAATTCTAATTCCTTCAATTTCTTTTTCATCTCTAATTGTTGAAGCTAACATTTCTAATACAATATTGAATAGTAGTGGTGTTAATGGGCACTCTTATTTCACCCCTGATCTTATTGGGAATGCCTCTAGCCTCTCCCCATTGAATATAATGCTTATTGATGGTTTCAGATAGATACGGCTAGTTATTTTAAGGAACAGTCCATTTATTCCTACACTCTCTAGTGTTTTTAAAAGGAATGGATGCTGTATTTTGTCAAAAGCTTTTTCAGCATCTATTGATATGATCATATGATTTCTGATAGGTTTGTTGTTGATATAATTGAGTATACTAACAGTTTTCCTAATATTGAACCAACCCTGCATCCCTGGAATAAATCCTACTTGATCATAATGTATTATCCTAGTGATAACTTGTTGCAGTCGTTTTGCTAAGATTTTATTTAGGAGATTTGCATCTATATTCATCAGGGAAATAGGTCTATAATTTTCTTTCTCTGTTTTAACTCTTCCTGGTTTAGGTAACAGTACCATATTGGTTTCATAGAAAGAGTTAGGCAGAGTTCCATCTTTCCCTATTTTTCCAAAGAGTTTATAGAGGATTGGAACCAATTGTTCCTTAAACGTTTGGTAGAATTCACTTGTGAATCAATCAGGCCCTGGAGATTTTTTTTTTAGGGAGTTCAATAATGGCTTGTTGAATTTCTTTTTCTGAGATAGGGTTGTTTAGGTATTTAATCTCTTCTTCATTTAACCTGGGCAACTTATATTTTTGTAACTATTCATCCATTTCACTTAGATTATCAAATTTATTGGCATAGAGTTGGACAAAATAATTTTCAATTATTACTTTAATTTCCTCCTCATTGGTGGTGAGTTCACCATTTTCATTTATGATACTAGCAATTTGATTTTCTTCTTTCTTTTTTTTAATCAAATTGACCAGAGATTTATCAATTTTATTGTTTTTTTCATAATACCAACTTTTGGTTTTATTTATTAATTCAATAGTTTTTTTGCTTTTGCTTTTATTAATTTCTCCTTTAATTTTTAGAATTTCTAATTTGGTATTTAATTGGGGAGTTTTGATTTGTTCTTTCTCTAATTTTTTTAGTTGCATGTTTAGTTCATTGATTTCCTCTTTCTCCAATTTATTCATATAAGCATTTAGAGTTATAATATATTGCCTGAGAGTCGCTTTTAATGAATCCCATAGGTTTTGGTATGTTCATTCATTATTATCATTATCTAAGAAAAAATGGTTAATTCTTTCTATAATTTGTTTTTTGGTCCACTCAGTTTTTAAAATGAGGTTATTCAGTTTCCCATTTGTTCTGGGTCTATATCTCCTTGGCCCAGTATTGCATATGATTTTTATTGTATTGTGATCTGAGAAAGATGTATTCACTATTTCTGCCTTTCTGCAGTTGATCATTAGGTTTTTATGTCCTAGTACATGGTCAATTTTTGTATAAGTACTGCAGAGAAAAAAGTAGCTTCCTTTCTATCCCCATTCAGTTTCCTCCATAAGTCTACTATATCTAATTTTTCTAACAATCTATTTACCTCCCTAATTTCTTTCTTGTTGTTTTATGATTCGATATATCTAGATCTGATAGTGGGAGGTTGAGGTCTCCCACTAGTAGAATTTTGCTGTCTATGTCTTTCTGTAGTTCTTTCAGCTTCTCCTCTAAGAATTTGGGTGCTGTCGCACTGGGTGCATATATATTCAGTATTGAAATGACTTTATTTTCTATGGTACCTTTTAGGAGGATAAAGTTTCCTTTCTTATCTCTTTTAACGCCATCTATTTTTGCCCCTGCTTTGTCTGAGATAAGGATTGCTACCCCTGCTTTTTTTTTTAACTTCAGCTGAAGCAAAATATATTTTGCTCCAACCTTTTACCTTTACTCTATATGTATCTCTCTGCTTCAAATGAGTTTCTTGTAAGCAGCATATTGTAGGATTCTGGTTTTTAATCCACTCTGCTATTTGCTTACGTTTTAAGGGAGAGTTCATCCCATTCACATTCAAAGTTATGATTACTAATTCTTTAGTGCCCTCTGTGCTATCTTCCCTCTGTTTGTATTTTCCCCCTTTCTGCCCCTTTTATCCCTATTCACCAGTATTTTGTTTCTGAATACCACCCCCTTCACTGTGTTTGCCCTCCTGTATCATACCCTCCCCTTTCTTTCCCCTTTCCCTTTTTCCCTGTTCCCTTCCCTTCCTTTTGTTATTTCCCCTTAGTTCTCCCCTCCCCTTCCCCTTCTCCGTCCCCCCTCTCCTCTTTTCCCCTTTTAATACTTGAAAGTATTGTCATATTCTTTATGATAAGTCCATTGCAAAAGTTACTTCCATATTTTTCCACCATTGCCATTGCTGATCACAACCCCCCTCCTTTCGTATTTTTCCACTACCATGTACTATATTTTCTCTCTCCTTTCACTCTGACTCTGCTGTAGGGTAGCTGAGTGGCACAGCAGACAGATCCCTGGCTCTGGGGCCAAGAGGCTCCGAGCCCACATACCACCCCTTAGGCCCAGCAGCCACCTGGCCCTCTGGTCCCAGACAGGCCATCCAATCCCAGCCCCTTGCAAGAAATAAAAAAGAAAATATGTTATTACTCTCCCCCCCATGGTCCATCCTCTGTTCCTTCATTCACATTCCCACCCCTCCCCCCTGTCCCCCTTCTTACTCTAGATGCCTATACCCCATTGAGCATATATATACATATATATATATATATGTATATATATGCTGTTTCCTCTCCTAACCACCTCTGATGAGAGCAAAGTTTCCCTCATTTCCCCTTGCCTTCCCCTCTTCCATATCAATGCAATAGCTCATTGTAATAAAGAAAAATCTTATTATATGAAATATCTTGGCTTATTCCCCCCCACTCCTTTTTCTTTCTCCCATTTACATTTCCCTTTTTTTCTATTGACTCCATTTTTACACCATATTTTATCTTCGAATTCCGTTTTCTCCTGTGCTTCAACTATAAAAGCTCCCTCTGCCTTCTTTATTAACTGAAAAGGTTCATATGAGTATTATCATTTTTCTATACAGGAATATATGCAGTTCATCATCAAGTCCCTCATATTTTCCCCTTCTCCTCCAATCTCTATGCTTCACCTGAGTCCTGTATCTGATGATCAAACCTTCTGCTCAGCTCTGGCCATTCCAACAGGGACATTTGAAATTCCCCTGGTTCATTGAAAGTCTATCTTTTTCCCTGGAAGAGGAAATTCAGCCTTGCTGTGTAGTTCATTCTTGGTTGCATTCTAAGCTCTTTTGCCTTCTGGTATATTATATTCCAAGCCCTACAAGCTTCCAAAGTAGTTGCTGCTAAGTCCTGTGTGATCCTGACTGCAGCTCCACGATATTTGAACTTTGTCCTTCTGGCTGCTTGTAATATTTTCTCTTTGACTTGGGAGTTCTGGAACTTGCTTATAATATTCCTAGGGGTTGGTTTTTTGGGATCTCTTTCTTGGGGGGGATCGGTGGATTCTCTCCATTTCTATTTTGCCCTCTGCTTCTAGAATATCAGGGCAATTTTCCTATAGTAATTCTTTGAAAATTATGTCAAGGCTCTTTTCCTGATCATAACTTTCAGGTATTCCAATGATTTTTAAATTTTCTTTCCTAAGTCTGTTTTCCATATCAGTTGTTTTTTCAATGAGATATTTCACATTTTCTTCTAATTTTTCATTTTTTTGGTTTTGAAGTATTGATTCCTGATTTCTGGTAAATTCATCAATCTCCCTGAATGCTATTTGTTCTCCTCAGAGAGTTTTCTTATCTCTTTTTCCATCTGGCCAATTTTGCTTTTTAAAGCATTCTTCTCCTCAATAATTTTTGAACTGTTTTATTCATTTGACCTAAGCTGTTTTTTAGCTTGCTATTTTCTTCAGCTTTTTTTTGGATTTCCTTGACTAGGCTGCTGACTTCATTTTCATGTTTTTTCCTGCATCTCTCTCATTTCTTTTCCCAATTTTTCTTCTAACTCCTTCATTTGATTTTCAAAGTCTTTTTTGAGCTCTGTCATAGCCTGAGCACAATTTCTGTTTTCCTTGGAGTCTTTAGATGCAGGAGTTTGTGCCTCCTCATTTTCAGACTGAGTAGTTTGATCCTTCTTGAGCTCATTTACAAAATATTTCTCAATGGTGTTCCTCTTGTTTCTCTGCTTGCTCATTTTTTCCCAGCCTGAGCCTGGTTTTGGGGGTGCTTCCTGAGCTTTTGGGACATGCCCACAAGGGTCTCAGTGTGTGAGGTTCTGTCCTCCCTCCTGATCTGTGAATGACCATAAGCGCCCCCTCTGCCATGGGGCTGAGGTGGGGGGGCCTGCTATTCTATGGTGGGGCCTAGACTGTGATCAGGATCTGAATGTGGTCAGAGCCCCAGAGTCCTGTTCCAGGGGCAGAGGACAGAGCTGTGCAGTCTCTCTCTCTCTTCACTCCCCTCCCCAGGTTCAATGGGCTCATTCCCTGGGGGCTCCTGCCTGCTTCTGTTTCCTGGATCTGCGCTGCATAAAGACCAAGTAGCTGGCTGTGTGCCCTGAGTGCTAGGTTCCATGTGCTTGCTCTGGCAGAGGTCCCCACACTGTTCCCCCAATTTGTGCCCAGTGCTCCCTGGGGTGTAGCTCAGGAGACTCCCCCGCTGTTGTGAGCTGGGCTCCCAGCACCTTGGGGCTGCCTCTGAGAGGCTGAAGTTCTTTCGCTCTGGTGGGCCACCCCTCTGGCAGGCCACCCCTCCGACCAGGGAGCCAAGCCTTTCTGCTCTTTTCCAGGTTAACTTGAGTAGGAGAACTGCCTCACTGGGTCCCTCTGTGGGTTCTGTCTCTCGAAAATTTAGTTAGAGTCCTTAGGAGTTTTATCAGAGAGCGCCTAAGAGGAGATCCTTTCTTGTCACCATCTTGGCTCTGCCCCCCCTAGACCTCTTATCAGGATTTTTGTTTTAGGGAAATCATTTATGGAATGTTAAATTTTTCTGAGATAGAATTATTTAAGCATTCTATTTCCTATTCTGTTAATTTGGGCAATTTATACTTTTATAAATGTTCATATGCCATTTAGATTACCAGATGGACAAATAATTAGGTAAAATAATTCCTATTAATTGCTTTAATTTCATCTTCATTGCTGGTACATTCACCCTCTTCATTTTTGATACTAGTTATTTGGTTTTTCTTTTCATTTTTAAAAATAAAATTAACCAAGGATCTAATCTATTTTATTTTTTCACAAAATCAACTTTTAATTTTATTTTATTAGTTCCATTTAAAAAATTTCAACTTTATTAGCCTCTCCTTTGAATTTTAGTGTGTTTAGTATAGTGTTTAATTGGGTACTTTAAATTTATTCATTCCTAGTTTTTTTAAACTTGTAAGTCCAATTCATTTATTTGATTTTTCTGAATTTATTGATGAAAATATTTAGAGATATAAAATTTCCCTAAGAATTGCTTTGGTTTTATAGGGCGGTTAGGTGGCACAGTGGATAGAGCATTGGTCTTGGAGTCAGGAGTACCTGAGTTCAAATCTGACCTCAGACACTTAATAATTACCTAGCCATGTGGCCTTGGGCAAACCACTTAACCCCATTGCCTTGAAAAATCTAAAAAAAAAAAAAGAATTGCTTTGGTTTCAACTCATAATTTTTGATATATTGCTTCATTTTTGTCATTCTCTTGAATTTAGTTATTGTTTCTGAGATTTGTTCTTTGACTCACTCATTCTTTATGATTTGACTATTGTTTCCAAATAACTTTTAATCTATTTTTTCCACTGTCCTTCATTGAATGTAATTTTAAATTCCATAACTGTCTGAAAAGGATGCATTTATTGTTTATATTTCTGCACTTGATTGTGAGATTTTTAAGCCCTAACATATGGTCAATTTTAGTGAAGGTGCCATAAATGTCTGAGAAAAAAGGTATATTCCTTTCTATTCCCATTTAGTTTTCTCCAGAGGTCTATAATGTCAAAATATTCTAAAATTCTATTCATTTTCTAAATATTTTTTTAAATAATTTTTTCATTAATTTAATTGACAGTGAGAGGGGAAAGTTGATGTCTCCCACTACTATAGTTTTGATATTACTTTGCAGCATAGTTTTGATATTACTTTGTCGACTCATGCCTTTTAGCAAAATTTGTTTTTCCTGCTTATCTCTTTTAATTAGGCCTATTTTTGCTTTTTTTTAAAAAAATTTGTTAGTGATCATGATTCCTACTCCTGCCTATTTTTAACCTCACTTGAAGCACAATATAGATTCTTCTTCTGATTCTTATTTTAGCTTTCTCTGTGTCTCTGTCTCAAGTGTGCTTCTTGTAAAAAAGATTTTGTTGGATACTGTTTTCTTATTCATTCTGCTATCAACTTCTGTTTTATGGATGAGTTAATCTCATTCATGATCACAGTTATGATTACTAATTGTACATTTCTCATCATCTTATTTTCTCCCCTTTTACTCTTCTCTCTCTCTCTTTACCCTATCCCTCCTCAAAAATTTGTTTTGCTTCTGTCCACCATTTCCTTTAATTATTCCTCCCTGACAGATCAGCATCCCAATTCCTTCTGTTATTTTCATCCCCTCCTACTCCCTTGTAGAGTAAGATGGACTTCTATACCTGAGTATGTATGATAAAAAGTCTTTGACCCAATTCCAATGAAAATGAGGTTCAAGAATTGCCTAATACCATTCTCTCCTTACTTTAAAAATTTTTATGAATCTTTTTTTTATTTGACTAATTCTACTCTTTTAAGAAGTTTTTCTCTTCACTGTATTTTTGTGCCTCTTGCCATTTAATCAATTCTGTTTTGTAAGGTGTTATTTAGTATTTTTTCTTTAGTATTTTTGGACTCTTTTTTCTAAGCTGTTGACTCCCTTTTTATAATTTTCTTTAATCACCACAATCTCCCAATTCTTTCTCTACCTCTCATTTTATTTAAATATCCTTTTTTAAGGTCTTTTAGGAGTTCCTATTGGAGTTTTTCACATTCTTTTCCCCTTTGGAGCTTTGTTGTAGTTGTTTTAACATAATTGTCTTCTGAGTTTGTGCCTTTATCTTTTCCATCACTATAGTAGCTTTTTTATGGCCATGTTCTTTTTTTGTTGTTCTTTGCTCATGTTCCCAGTCTATTTCTTGACTTTATTTTAAAATAAGAATCTATTTCCAGGGGCAGCTAGGTGGCACAGTGGATAGAGCACCAGCCCTGGAGTCAGGAGTACCTGGGTTCAAATCTGGCCTCAGACACTTAACAATTACCTAACTGTGTAGCCTTTAGCAAGCCACTTAACTCCATTTTGCCTTGCAAAAAACAAACAAACAAAAAGAATCTACTCCCATGATCAAAAGGACAGTGTCCTAAACTTCAGAGTTTTTGCACTGTTTTTTTTTCTTTAGGTTTTTGAAAGGCAAATGGGGTTAAGTGGCTTGCCCAAGGCCACACAGCTAGGTAATTATTAAGTGTCTGAGACCAGATTTGAACCTAGGTACTCCTGACTCCAGGGCCGGTGCTTTATCCACTGCGCCACCTAACTGCGCCACTAAAAGAGAATTAGTTCTCTTTGAAAAATTTTGGTGCTTCCAATGTGGTATCATCCTTGGAGAGGTATGATTACTGCCCTCTTGGCTCATGTTCTGGTTTTTATTGAGGAAGGGACCTTACTTCTTTATAACTACAATGCTAGAGCTCCTTTAGGTGTTGGAACTGTGACCACATCCCTTGATCTTCTGTAACCCCAAGGGCTAATACTTCTTTCTGCCTTAAAACATTTACTATGGCAAGTTTTCACCTGTGACTGCAGGCTCTAGTGTTCCTTTTTTGCTCTGGAACTCTGACCTGGAATTTTGTATGGCCAATGCAATAGGATCATGTACCCAGTGCTGGTAAAGTGTCCCCTATAATTTCTTTCTGACACTTGCCTGATTCTTTTACCATCTCTGGGCTGCAAGTTCACTAAAACTGTTGGTGTTGTAATTGTAGCTGCTTCCAAGGTCTTTTGCTGGATAAAGCTCCAGTGCAGTGTCACAAACCCTTCTGCTGATCTAAGTTCTCTTGGGCTGGAAAATTGACTCATTCCAATCTTTTGTAGGCTCTGCCTCTCCAAAATTTGACTTGAGGTATTATTTTTAAACTTGTTTGGAAAGGAATGTTGGTAGAGTTAAACTAAGTTATTGCTTGTACTCTGATACTTTGACTCTTTAGCCTTTCATCTCTTCTTCACAGCCAATCTCAGTCATTAATGATGCAGTTTTTTATTTTTACTATTTCAATTTATATTATTGTAATCCTTGTATTTTTTTTCCTGATTTTTGTTTGTTTTACTCTTCATCAGGTCATATAAATTCTTCATATTTTTCATTACTTTTGGTGTGGTAATATTCTATTAGATTTAGATATTAAAATTTGTTTGGCCATTTCCCATAAAGTTTGAAGCACTTAACTTCCACGTTAGTTCTATAGTACAAGGGGAAGCATTTCCTTTGTTTTAAATTTACTATTTGCTTGAAAAGCATAACTGTAGGTTATTGTTAGTCTGAAAGGAAAAAAAGAAAAGTTTGATATATTAGAACAATTTTACATGTGTTGCTCAAGACCAACATTTCCATAACAACAAGACCTATTGCCTAGGGCATTATCCTCTGAGGCATTATCTTCTCTTCCACTCCAGTAGGGTCTCTTTGCTCTGGACCCATGAGTTTGGGGATTTAGTTCTCTCCTGGGTGAGATTGATCATCTAAAACAAGGACCAGACTTTTTCTCATACGCAATGATTCTTTTATACTCCAATTCCATAACTCCAGGGAAAATAAATGAAGACGTAGTCTCATATCTAAAGTATGCACCAAAGAGTGAATAAAAAGGTACTCAGTATGTTATATATATCAGGTATAAGTTAGTTAAACCTTTCTTTTCCACAAAAGATTTCCAAGGACAAGGGATATAGAAATTCGCATTAATAAATAAACTTAAAACAAGTAGTGGTTACAACCTACTCTTTTACATTATACTCAGGGAAGGTTGATAATTCAAAAATCAATACCTGATGTAGCCTGTGGCTCTGTTATATAGCCATTTTATATTTCATTGATATACCCTTTTAACCAATACCTTTTAGGTCTTTGTTTGAACTTCCCTTGGGCAGTGGTCATTTTGTCCAAGGCAAAAACTCCCTTTACCACCAGTTGGCTCTGACTAAACAAATCATGATCTCAGATTTCTCTTTTTTTAAAAAAAATAATTGATTGATTTATTTTCATCCATATGCCCATGTATATTTACTCCTTTCCCACCCCACTCCCCTCAGCAGCCAATAGTCAGATTAGCAGTTGTCTACTCTGTTATCCTTTACTAGTTTATTAAAAATTTCTTGATCTCTATAGTTCTGATTAAAAAGAAAATCATGCTCCTGTGAGCTCAAATTAAGGACTAAGTTCAGAATGGTTATCTGCCCCTTTCCACAGGATCTGTCCTTTTTTTTGAATGATCAAAGGGAAATGTTTTGTCTGTGTAGACCTTTTGAAAATTCATATATCTCAAAGAATGGCTTTCAAGTTGTGTAGCAGATGAGAAATCCCCTAAGAAAGCAGGAGAAACTGCTCTGGTCAACTAGACTAGAGGTAAATTCTTTGCTTTTAACATCTTGGTAAGAAGAGACAGAAGCCGGGGGTGGCTAGGTGGCGCAATGGATAGAGCACTGGCCTTGGAGTCGGGAGTACCTGGGTTCAAATCCGACCTCAGACACTTAATAATTACCTAGCTGTGTGGCCTTGGGCAAGCCACTTAACCCCATTGCCTTGAAAAATCTAAAAAAAAAAAAAAGAGCCAGAAGCCCCAGAGGAAATTGAATCTTGTCAGTTTTAACTCTTGGATCAAAGTAATTAATGACAAACAAATGTATAACCTGATTGGCTAGTCACAAAAAATGGTTTATGATTTTATGATCTGTTGTGTCATATGTATTCCAGGCTAAGAGCTATTGAAGGGTTAACACAGAAATAGTTATGTGCTTTAATGAGCAAGATGTGCTTCAGAGCTTAGACAAGGGAGTAGCTGCATGTGTGAGCTAGGAGGTACATTCCCAGGCCCAGATAGATAGCACATTCTGAGATAATTACCTTCTGCACTTTGTTTATCAAGTCACTGTTTGGTTCTCAAAACAATCTTCTCTCTGTTTAGCAGAACACTGTTTGGTTCTCAAAACAATCACCTAAGACATACACAAGGTATGCATGTGAAAAAATGCTTGCTAAAACGCTTATGTAATTGGTTACGTAAATGTAGAGTATAAAAGTATGTATCCTGTGATCAATAAACGAACCAACTTATGCATCATATTGATGTCGGCCTGGCTTCCCTCCTCCAGACTCGGCAATGATCATTCTGCATAAGTTGTTCCTAATATTTTCTGTTGTTGTTGTTGGCATTTGATGTATTTTTGATAAGAATGTTTACAGATTAGATATTTTCAGTATGAGGAATTAGGATTAAAAGAAAGAGATACATAAGAGATAATTTATATAAAATGTTCATCAGATTCTGAAGGGTTATTTTGGTTGTTTTTTTTGTTATTTTTTTTTGTGTGTGTATTTTGTTTTGTTTTGTTTTTCTTTCTCTGCATGGGGATAACATTGTTCATAGTTGATCTAATACAGTTGTCCTAGCTCTCTGAACTGCTGAGAGGAGCTGCTTCCATCAAGGTGTTCATTGCACAATGTTGTTGTTAATGTGTACATTGTTCTCTTAGTTCTATTCCCTTTGCTCAGCATCAGATCCCATGTCATTCCATGGGAGTCCGACCATTTATGGTTTCTTATAGAACAAGTGTTCCACAGTATTCATGTACCATAACTTATTTAGCCATTCCCCAATTGATGAATATCCCCTCAATTCCAATTCTTTGCTACTATAGAAAGAACTGCTATGAATATTTTAGAATATGTAGGACTTTTCCCTTTTCTTATAATTTCTTCTGGATATAGACCTAGAATTGGAATTGCTGGGTCAAAGGATATGAACAGTTTTATTGCTCTTTAGGCATAGTTCCATATTGCTTTTCAGAAAGGTTGGTTACATTCACAACACCCCCAGCAATGCATCAAAATCCCAATCCTCCCATATTCTCTCCAACATTGATCATTTTCCTTTTTTCTCATCTTGGCCAATCTGATAGTTGTGAAGTGATACTTCATTCTTGTTTTAATTTGCATTTCTCTAGTCAATAATGATTTGGAGCATTTTTCATATGATTATAAATAGCTTTAATTTCTTCATTTGAAAACTGTCTGTTCCTATCCTTTGACCATTGAACAACTGGGGAATGACTTGTGACCTTATAGATTTGATGCAATTCTCTCTATATTTTAGAAATGAGATCTTTATCAGAACTCCTAGTTGTCAAGTTTGTTTCCCATCTTTCTGCTTTCCTTCTAATTTTGGCAGCATTGATTTTATTAGCACAGAACCTTTTTAATTTAATATAGTCAAAATCATTCATTTTGCAGTTTATAATGTGCTCTAATTCTTGTTTTGTCATAAATTTATCCCCTTTCTGCAGATCTGATAGATGCAATATTTCTTAGTCTGTTAATTAATCTATGGCGTCGCTCTTTATGTCTAAATCCTGTATCCATTTTGACCTTATTTTGTGTAAAGGATGTGAGATGTGGATCTATGCCTAGTGTTTGCCATACTATTTTTCAATTTTCCCCCCAAATTTTTTTCAAATAGTGAGTTCTTATCCCAGAAGCTGATGTCCTTGGGTTTGTCAAATAGTAGATTGCTGTAATCATTTACTGCAGTTTCTTTTGAACCTATCCTAATGCACTGATCCATTACTTTGTTTCTCAATCAGTACCAGGCAGTTTGGATGACTTAGTATAGTTTTAGATCTGATAGAGCTAGATCATATTCCTTTACATTTTTTTTTCATCAGTTCCCTTACTATTCTTTCCCTTTTGTTGCTCCAGATGAATTTTATTACTATTTTTTCTAGCTTGGTAAAGTAGTTATTTGGTAGTTTGAGTGGTATGGCATTGAATAAATTGTTTAATATGGGTAGAATTGTCATTTTTATTATATTAACTTGACCTAACCATGAGCATTTGACATTTTCCCAATTATTTATATCTGACTTTATTTGTGTGAGAAGTGCTTCATACAGTTTCTCAGTTTGTCTCAGAAGGTAGATTCCCAAATATTTAATGTTGTCTATAGTTACTTTAAATGGAATTTCTCTATCTCTTGCTCTTGGGTGTTGTTGTTCATAAATAGAAATGTGAAGATTTATGTGGGTTTATTTTATATCCTGCTACTTTGCTGAATTTGTTAATTGTTTCAAGGAGTTTTTTTAGACGATTTTCTTTTGTTCTCTAAGTATACTATCATATCATTTGCAAAGAGTGTAAGTTTTGCTTCCTCATTGCCAGTTCTGATTTCTTCAGTTTCTTTTTCTTCTCTTATTGCTATAGCTAGGATTTCTAATATTATATTGAATAGTAATGGTGATAATGGAATTCTTGTTTCACCCCTGATTTTATTAGAAATGTTTAGTTTATTACCATTATATATAATATTTGTTGAATTTTAAAAGATATTATTTATTATTTTAAGGAAAACTCCATTTATTACTAATCTTTCTAGTTTTTTAAATAGGAATGGATGTTGTATTTTATCAAAGGCTTTGTCAGCATCTATTGAGATGATCATATGATTTCTGTTGGTTTTGCTATTGATATGATTAATTAGGTTGAGTGTTTTCCTAATGTTGAACTATCTTTGTCTACCTGGTATAAATCCTACCTGATCATGGTGTATTATCTTAGTAATAATTTGCTGTAGTCTCACTGCTAAAATTTTATTTAAGATTTTTGCATCAATAGTCATTAGGGAGATTGGTCTATAATTTTCTTTGTCTGTTTTGGTTCTTCCTGGTTTAGGCACTAGCGCCATGTTGTTGTCATAAAAGGAGTTTGGCAGAACTCCTTCCTCTCCTATTTTTTAAAATAGTTTATGTAGAATAGGAATTAATTGTTGTTTAAATGTTTGGTAGAATTAATTTGTAACTCCATCTGGACCTGTAGACTTTTTCTTAGGGAGTTTATTGATGGTTTCTTCAATTTCTTTTTCTGAAAAGATTAAGTAATTTACTTCCTGTTCTGTTAATCTGGGCAGTGAGTATTTTTTGTAAATATTCATCTATTTCACTCAGGTTATACAATTTATTGTCATACAGTTCAGCAAAGTAGCTCCAAATTACCTTTTAAATTTCTTCCTCATTGGTGGTTAGCTCACCCTTTTCATTTTTGATACTGGTGATTTGGTTATCTTCTTTCTTTTTTTAAAATCAGATTACCTAAAGTTTTGTCTATTATATTGGCTGTTTTCAAAAAGCCAACTCTTAGTTTTGTTTAAGAGATCAATGGTTATCTTATTTTCAATTTTATTAATCTCTCCCTTGATTTTCAGAATTTCTAATTTTGTATTTAATTGGGGATCTTTAATTTGTTCTTTTTCTAGCTTTTATAGCTGTATACCCAATTCATTGATCTCCTCTTTCTCCATTTTATTCATATAGTCATTTAGAGATATAGTTTCTGTCAAAATTGCCTTGGCTATATCCCCATAAATTTTGGTATGATGTCTCATTATTACCATTTCCTTGGATATAATTACTGATTGTTTCTAGTATTTGCTTATTGACCCATCCATTATTTAAGATAAAGTTATTTAATTGCCAATTAGTTCTTGGGTTATCTTTCTTTCTTTTTTTTTCTTTTTTTTTTTTAGGTTTTTGCAAGGCAAATGGGGTTAAGTGACTTGCCCAAGGCCACACAGCTAGGTTATTATTAAGTGTCTGAGACAGGATTTGAACCCAGGTACTCCTGACTCCAAGGCTGGTGCTTTATCCACTGTGCCACCTAGCTGCCCCTTGGGTTATCTTTCCATGACCCTTGACTACATGTAATTTTTATTGCATCATGGTCTGAGAAGTGTATGTTTATTATTTCTGCCTTTCTGCCTTTGATTTCTAAGGTTATTGTGTCCTAGTACATGATAATTTTGGTATAGGTGTCATTAGTTCTGAGAAAAATGTAAAATTTTTTCTGTCCCCATTGTTTTCTCCAGAGTTCTATCATATCTAAGCTTTCCAAGATTTCCTTCACCTTCTTAACTTCCTTCTTGTTTATTTTGTTGTTAGATTTATCTAGTTCTGAGAGAGAGAGAAATTGAGGTCTCCCATTATTAAAATTTTGTTTTCTATGTCTCCTTGTAATTCACTCAGCTTTTCCTCTAGGAATTTGGATGCTACACCACTAGGTACAAACATGTTTAATACTGATATAGCTTCATTACCAATAGTGTCTTTTCAGAAGATGCAGTTTCCTTCCTTATCCCTTTTAATGAGACTGATTTTTGCTTTACTTTATCTGAGGGTAGTATCACTACCCCTGATTTTTTTGCTTCAGCTGTGGCATATATTTTGCTCCACCCTTTTACCTTTACCTTGTGTGAATCTCTCTGCTTCAAGTGTGTTTCTTGCAAACAACATATTGTAGGATTCTGGTTTTTAATTCATTCTATTATCCATTTCCATTTTATGGGACTATTCATCCCATTTACATTTACAGTTGAGATGTCTAATTCTGTATTTCCCCTCCATACTATCTTTCTCCATTTAAAGTTTTCTCTTTCCTTTTTTCTTTTTTTCCTCCTCACCAAAATTTTACTATCTTTCCCCATTTGACTTTTCTTTTAAAAATTTAACTTTCAGTTTATTTTCATTTATACCTTTGTCTTCCCTTCTTTCCTTATCTTTCCCTTTCACAGTGTCCCCCCAATAGATTAGGGTAGATTTTTAAACCCAAGGGGGAATGTATCTTATTCCCTCTCTGGGCTAAATCAATTGAATAGAATTTACTCAGCATTCACATTCTCCCTTCTTTCCCTCTAAAATTATAAATCTTTGTGCCTTTCCCCTTGGTGTTATTTATTACTCTAGTACTATTAATCAGGTACCATCAATCACAGTTTTATTTTTGATTGTTTATATTGTTATCAAGGTATCATCACATATTGTTTGCTTGATTGCTTGATAAGCAGCATTATCTCAAATTTCATCGTTATAATAATAATCATTTTTCAGCTTACCTCCTTTTCAAAATATACAATCCTCCTCATGAGTCAAAGTATCATCCAGTCATATCATTTCTTGAACTATTGTGCCCCACCCCCCAGGTCCATTTTCTCTCACTTTACCCCCCCCCCCACACACACTGATTAAGTCAAGCCATGATCTAATTAACTGCAAGAACCTTAAAAATCTGTAAGTACTGGGAGGCTCTGAAGGTCTCACCTGAGAATTTTACAAATAATTGTAAGTTACAGAGACCCTGATTCAGGACTAAACAATTTATGATGCCCTCATTAGACAAAGTGCTAAACACAGTAGAATTAAAGTAGGTCAAAGGATACTGAGACATTTAAGTTTAAAGTTAACACCCTCTGCTTTTCTTCAGGACTTTTTGTCTCAAAAATCATGATGTCATCTTGGACCTCTTCAATGGAGAAATAAGACCAAATAAGACCCAATTATATTCATATCCTTTAAGTCCATTCTCTTTAATTATATAAGACCCTTTAATTATCCTAAGAGAAGTAAAGTTCTAAAGAATTAGAAGTGTTATATCTTCCCTTTTAGGGTCACATACAATTTGATGGTCTTGACCAATGTTTGTTTTGTTTTTCCTTCCCCTTTTCATTTATCTTTTTTATGCAGCTCTTGAGTCATGTATTTGGGATTGAGTTCTCTGTTCAATTCTAGTCTTTGTATCAGGAAATTCTGGAAGTCCTCCATTTCATTAAACATCCATCTTTTTCCCTGATAGTACATGCTGAATTTTGCAGGGTAGTATATTCTGGGTTATAATTCCAGGTCCTTTTCTTTCCAAAATATGTTATTCTAGGTCTTCCTGTTCTTTAATGATGAGGCTGATAGGTCCTTTGTGAGTCTGATTGTATTTACCTTGGCATTTGGATTGTTTTCTTTTTGCTGCTTGCAATATTCTCTCCTTTATTTGAGAGTTCTGGAATTTGACTATAACAACCCTTGGAGTTTTTATCCTGGGGCCTCTTTCTGGAGGAGTTCTGTGGTTATTTTCTCAGTGGTTATATTGTTATCTTGTTCTAGTATATTTGGACAGTTTTCCCTTATAATTTCCTGCATGATGTTTTCCAGGTTCTTTTTTTTTTAATCTCAGCTTTCTGGTAGTCCGATGATTTGTAGATTGTCTTTTCTGTATCTCTTTTCCACGTTTTTTGTTTTCCCTAAAAAGTACTTTACATTTTATTCAGTTTTTTTTCAGTCTTTTTATTTTGTTTGATGTAATCTTGTAGTCTTGTAGATCCATTGTTTTCTATTTGTTCAATTCTAATTTTTAGGGTTTTATTTTCTTCAATTAGCTTTTGTGTTTCCTTTACCAATTGATTATTTTTTTAATGGAGTTGATTTCTTTGATCAATTTTTCATAATCTTTCTGCATGACTCTCATTTCTTTTTCCATTTTTCTTCTTCCTCTCTTCTTTGGTTTTTAAATTCTTTTTTAAGCTCTTTGATGAGCTTTTGTATTTGAGTCCAATTTATAGACTGTTTTGATACTTCCCCTGTGAAGTATCACTGCTTTCTTCTTCAGACATGACATTTGTTATCATCTTTGTCTGTAGTTTTCTATAGTGAGTGCTCTTTCAGCTTTTTTTGCTCATCTTTTGTTATTTTAGCTCTGCTCCTGGGGTATAGGGAATATGGATCCAAGCTTTATTTTTTTTCCTGGGGTTGGAGTCTGATCCTGGCTTGCTGTTGGCCAAGATGTTGCCTATGCAGTCCAGACCTTGCCTTTGCAGAGATTTTTTCTCCTTTATGGCCAAGTTCTGACTTAGCAGTGGTTTGTTCCTGATCCAGTCCTATCTTTTACCCTGGTGTTCTCAGGGTTCAGACTTTGTTTGGGGTTTGGATTCTCCTTGCTGGCTTGCAGCTTACCTGCTGTTACCTCTGCAGTTGTGTAACTGTCAGGACCTGGATTGCACTGTGGCTAAAAACACCGTCCACTTCCTGGGTTTTACTTCCCTTTCCCCCCAAAGAGACAGACTTTCACTGAAGATCCTCCAAGATGTCTACAGTTGAAAACTTCCTTGAATCTTCTCTTTTTCCTGGTGGGATCAATAGTTTGATGTTAGAGTAGGGCTTTATCTTTGATAGGAAAAAGCTCCAGGAACATATTGGTTTCATGTTGCCATCTTGGTTCTGCCCCAGAAGTCTCCATGATTTCAGACTTCTCCAACTCAAAAAGTTGCTTTAAAGATTATGCAGCCTATCTTAGATCCATGTTTAGTTCTCTATAAATGTGAAATAAGACATACGTAGAGGTTAGTATTACAGCATCAAGGCTAAAATAATCCAGGTCTACAAATGTATCTATTATATACTGACCACCTTTCCTGACATTTTGTGTGTGTGTGTGTGTGTGTGTGTGTGTGTGTGTGTGTGTGTGTGTGTGAGAGAGAGAGAGAGAGAGAGAGAGAGAGAGAGAGAGAGAGCGCTACTATTTGGCAATCTGAAAAAGTCTGTGGATCTGTCTTCAGATATTTTTAAATGCATAAAATAAAATATCTAGTGTTGCAAAGGAAACCAAAGGTTAGTGAAAATAATAATTTGTTTTTTCTCATGCAAGTTCACAAACCCCTGAAATCTTTCCATATATCCCTGGGGATTAAGAACCTCTGCACTGGGAGGAATGTAATATTCTTTTTAGGATATTATTTTCTGATAAATATATCTGCTTAATGAAACATCATTTATGGAATGCAACATGATTGCATAAATGATTTCAGATAAATTTAACCATCTTTCTGAAATCTTGAGCCCTAGACAAGTTTGGAAATTAGACCCTACACTCAAATTTTACAATTACTTCTCATGTAGTTTATTAACCAGTGGAGACTTGGAGCCTTCCTTATAGCATGATATTACATCACAAAATAAACCTTTAGGCACTAGGGAGTTTTGAATTTCTTGACAAAAATATGAACATTAGTTTAAATGAACAAAACTAGATCTTTTGCAACATTTCCTCAGGCCAGTTTTTGGTTAAAGTGCCTGCTATTTTGCCCACATCTAATCCTGGTAAAGACATTTGCTATCATAGAACCTTTTTGTGGAATTTCCTATTCCATTTAAGTTTCTATGGAAATTTGAAATATTTTTGCTAAAATAGAAAACATTTTTTCTAAACCTTCCTTGGATTTTTTTTTTGGTTTACTTTTTCCACCCAGTTAGTTTCAAACAAGGATAATGCCAAAACTCTTCCCTTCCAAATCTACTCATGTTCCACTAATTCTCTTAGATGAAACAACTCATGCATTAATCTTTACTTCCCTGCTCTTACAAGATTCCACTTTGTAATCTGGGCTGATAAGGAGAACAGAAAGTAGAGTAGGATAATGTCTGATCTTCAAATTAAATGAAAAATGAGAAAGGGCCTAGGTTCAGCTGATTTTTCAGGGTGACAAACTTCATTTCTGTACAACTGAAAGAGGGAAGCTATGAGTTAGCCATGTATACAATGCTTTGGCCTATCCTTTTCCATATCTCTTCCCAGTGTATTGCATCTCACCAATTCTGAGCTTTGGAGTTGAAATCAGGAGACCTGACCCTGCCATCACTTACTAGTGGTGGAGATATGTGTAAGACACTTTAATTCTTAGAACCTTAGTTTCCTCATCAGTGAAATGGACATCATGATATTTATCTTTTCAAATGAACTGGCTAGGTGTGAGAAAAGTGCTTTGTGAATAAAACATACCTCAATGCTTCCATGATCTCATTGGTGTGAGAGCCTCTTCTCTGATGGCATTTTCAGCCCACCTACTATTGTGATTTTTATATACATTATCTCACAAATCCTCCAAAAAATATCTGACCAAAATTCTGGGAGTCTTTTTCCAGACTAGGACTGTGATCTACTTTCCAATGCATTCACTATATGACAAGCTCATCTCCTTTTCTCCTTCTACATGTGTTGAAGTCATTTAGTCTATCAATGCCCAGACTCTCTAAGATGGAAAGTTGTGGAGAATTTACAAACATAAACAGGTAGAAGTTGTTTCCTTAGTTCCTTACAATGATGAAATCACAGATCCATAGCAAAAATTCCATAGTCTTTTAAGTCATTGCTTGTGACCAATTCATCGCTGATAATATGCTGCAGCCCACTTAAAGTCCTCTTCTGTTTTTCCATTACTTTTTGGACCAACTACAGTTTTGATTCTTTGGAGTTAGTGATGTTTGAAGATTAATAGAAAAAGAATCATTGGAAGAATCTTGAAATTAAAAAAATGAATTTTTTGTGTTAGGCAGCAACTTGAGAAGTATTATGAAGTCTTAAAAAATGCAACTTAACCTATTATTTTCATCTGATTCTGTTCAAGATCTGACCTAGTGTCCTTTTGTGATATAAAGGGAGATGAATTAAATCTGCTGTCCATCCAGCTGCATATTTTGCTGCAGACAATAAGTATTATTTATCTTCCTGATTCTCCCCTCTCCCACCCTCCTCCTAGCATGGAATGAAGAGTTGTACTGATGAAGTGAAAAGAGCATTGGATTCATAAGAAGAGTTTCTTGTTGTTCAATCATTTCTCAGCTGTGTCTGACTCTTTGTGACCCCATTTGGCATTTTCTTGGCAAAAATGCTAGAATGGTTTGTCATTTATTTCCACAGCTCATTTGACAGATGAGGAAACTGAGGTAAATAGGGTTAAGGGACCTGCCAAGAGTCATCAAGCTAATAAATGCGTGAGGCCATATTGGAGCTCAAGAAGATGAGTCTTTCTGACTCTAGACCCAGCACTCTATACACTGCACTATCTAGTTGCCCTAGATCCTGTAGTACATTGAGGGAAATAAATTATAAAAAATAATGGAGAAGTAGGAATGAGCCAGGTTAGGAAGAGCTTTAAATGTCAAATAGAGAATTTTATTTTGGGGGCAATAAGGAATGACAGGCATTTACCTGCCAGAAAGTCTTTTTTGAATATCCTGTCATCATGGTCTGCCCTTCCTAGCATCATACTTCAATTTGTGCTTTCTAGTCAAACAGGGTTAAGATTGTCCTGCTTTACTTGCTCATTTCTGTTAGATTCTCTGTGCCTTCTTAAACAGTGTTTCTCAACTTCTGATTGGAACAAATTTTTATGGGTCTATAAAATTTGTATTACTAAAAACCCTTACTTCTTTAAATTTATAAACATAGAAAGCCGAAAATTAATTCTCTTCCTTCTGCTGTGTCTTGCTCCTCTTGCCTCTGCAGTCCTCTTCCTTTGTTTCTATATCCTGAGTTGCCCAAAGTAACCTAACTGAGAATGGGGAGAGTCCAAGGTTCCTTGGCAAGGAGTAGTTTGAATTATGGAATGCGATTTTTGTTGTCTATGGCATCTAAAACAATAGGTTAGGGTAATTAGTTAAAAATTATACATGTTAGTGGAAGAGGGCAGTGCTAGTCAGGATACTTTTATTTCAGATAAAAATGGTGAGAAGTTAAGATAAAATAAAATAAAATGTCATTAGGGAAGATACCTGTGAAACTCCCCATACATTATGCCATATAAGTAGTGGTCTATTCTGCATATACTTGTGATAGCTCAATAGAATACTTTCCCTTCAGACAATATTGACTTTATTGTCGCAGAATTAATTGATAAAGATTAATATATAGCTTTTTTCTTTTTCTTTTTTTACTTTTTTTACTTTTAAATTTTAGATTTTTTAATTTTAAGCATATGAATTTAATATATTTAAATAGACCCCTTTAGGATTTCCTGAGGATTACTACATCGATAGGTTCAGAGGCAGAAAGGTGGCAGCTTGGTTAAAGTGCTAGGCTTAGATTTAGTTGGATCTAAGTTCAACTGATATTTACTATGTAGCCCTGGTCAGGTTACTTAAATTCTAATTGCCTCAGTTTCCTCAACTATAAAATAGGGATAATAATAATAATATTTCCCTCTCAGGGTTGTTGTGAGGATTAAATGAAGTAATATTTGTAAAAAATGCTTAGCATAGTCTGGCACATAGTAGGCACTAAATAAGTGCTTTTTCCTTTCCCTTATTTTTTTTTCCTGTATCTTTTTGTCAAATGTATGATAGTAAACTTGGTTTACTTAGGAATACAGCTTGTAAAAGCTTGCTTATTTTCTAACTAAGGATAGTATTAATGTGTATTTAAATTTTTCTCAAATAATTTCTATATACATGACACATACAGGTCAGTCTTTTGGGATAATAAAATTATGCTTCTTAAGTCCCATTGTTACTGTTTGTTGATTATTGACTAATTTTGATTCAGTAGATAAAAATACCACCTTAAAGTTTCCCTTCCAACAAAATATCTCCCATACTTATGTCAGAATCAAAGTTTCTTGAAAAATTTTAACAGAGAAAAACTTGTTTGATAACTTTGCAGTTATTAATATCAGGAGAGAAACAAACAAGGACTTCACCTCAACAGGGCCTCATCATTGTTCTGGAGGAGAGAGAGCCAGCATGGAGTCCATATTGAAGAGGGAATCCTATAGGTAGTGAAGTGTTGGTAGTTGTCATTGTGTTGATAGCATCAAGACTTGCAACACTTAAAACAGTTTGACTTAACTATCCATGTAGGAAGAACCAAGTGGATGAAAAAATGTGTATTGTTTAGATCAGAAGTTCTTGGTATCCATAGACCCAGATGGGATGTATGTATGTATAGATTTCAAAGCGTCAGTGAACTTGGATAGGAAAAAAATAAAACCTTTGTTTCAATGTAAATTTTTCCCTTTGCAATCTTATGTATTTTATTATGTGCATGTAAAAACACTGTGAAAAGTGGATCATAAGCTTCATTAGATTGCTAAAGGGGTCCACAATGCAAAAATGGTTAAGAACTGCTAAGTTAGCAATATGAAGTTAGATGAATAACCCACAAGATTTATTAATTAGTCCATAAATCTTGAACAGTTACAAATGAATGATGAACTGGGTCCAGAATTGAACAGAGAAAGGAGAATGCATGAATGAACTCTGGAAATTAAAAAAAAATTTATTGCTCCCCCCAAGCATTCCAATGTCTTTTAAGTATAAATATCTATCTGTTAGCATTATATGGTTATGAGATATGGAACATATCTTAACAAGTTTCACCCTGGGGACAATTGAAAGGTGATTGGTGGGAGTGAACAGACTGTGGTACAGCATTTTTACTCTTTGTGA
This sequence comes from Macrotis lagotis, assembly GCF_037893015.1. Lineage (NCBI taxonomy): Eukaryota > Metazoa > Chordata > Mammalia > Peramelemorphia > Peramelidae > Macrotis > Macrotis lagotis. The sequence goes on from NC_133658.1 coordinate 588,564,299, forward strand.
ATGGCTTTAGGGTGAGGTTCCAATAATGATAAAGGTTTTGTTCGTCCCATGTTCCAATAGTTCCTTACTGTGCTATATCTTGCAAAGCTTATAATGATGACTTTCAGTATCATCTGAGATCTGCGAGAAGTCAGTAACCTCCATCTTCTGGTTATATGGTTCCTTTGGGTGAGCTATGAAAGACATAACATGAATCTATTCTAGTCACCTAAGTCTATACTTAGTGGGTGAGAGATGTCTTGATGCCATTATTGCTAATGGTGAAGAAACTACTGTTTCATACAATTCTAGACTTTTAAAAACATGTTTACAAGGTTAAAAATAGAGGTGGGGGCAGGTTGGGACAGGCAAAGTAATTTCTAGAATTAGTTTATCTGAAGAAGAGAAAGAGGTAAATAGCAGATAAGTTAGGTGATTCAATACTAATGAATATTTCCTAGGAGAGTGATGATGTCATGGAGTTATGCTGTTAAGCATATCAATGTGTAGTGCACTGGATATATTGTTTGTACTTCCTTCTCAAAAAAGACCATAACATCAGGGAGGTGATGCCATGACATACATATGCATTGAATTTAAGTGAGGGGGATTCTGTGCAAAGTCACCAGCCTCACTTTCTCCTCCAGAGCCATCTGGGTCCAGAGGCCAGATATGGATCAGGGCAACTAGAAATGAGAGATAGATGTGAGATGATCAGGGTTAAGTGACTTGCTCAAGGTCACACAACTTGCTAGTAAGTGTCAGGTGTTTGAAGTCAAATTTGAACTCAGGTCCTCCTGACTCCAGGGCTGGACATAAAGTCAGTAGCATCTACCTTTAAATCCTACCTCAGACTCAGGTTGAGTCACAGCTTGTTTGACATAGGACAAAATACTTCCCATATATAAAATGGACATAATCATACCCACCTTATATAGTTATTATGAGGATCAAATGATCCTAATTGTTTATTATCCATTCATTTATCCATCCATCTGTCCAGCTTTCCATTTGTCCATCTGTCTGCCTCTACATGCCACTTTGGCAAATTAAAGTATTATATACATATTAGTTATTATATGTTTTTATTAATAAGGATCATAGAGCTAGATCTGGAAGTGACCCCAGAGGCCAGTTAGTCCAACTGTCTCTTTTATAGATGAAGAAACTGAGGATCAGATAAGTAAAAGGCTTGTCCATGGTCACTCAAGGTGGTAAATTTCCGAGTCAGGAGAGAAGGTCATAAGATACTTTGACTTTAGAGCCAGTTTTTTTTTTATCTGTATCATACTACTTCTGGGAAAGGGGTGAGGGTTTGGGGAGGTGATGGTATAAAGTATGTGGTTTCCAATGATTATTTATATTTGCTTCAGTTGCATCACCCCCAATCCATAGAGCCAGTCCTGTTTTCAGTTATGTTTGTGAGGGAGACTGGCACCTATAATTAGGACAAGTATTGCCTAATAGAGAAGATGATGTTGGTTCTTAGTGGAGAGGAGTTAGAATAAGGAAAGCAATTATGTTCTTTCAGTCTTTTAACACCTCAAGTGGCCATTTTATGCCAAGCATTGGAAGCATGGGAAAGGAATAAAGAGAAAGTAGAGTTTTGAAAAAGGTCAGGGATAAAGCAAATGAAAGTAAGTCTTAAGACTTCATAAAATTGAGAGTAATTGTTTCAAGCAGAGAATCTCTCTTATTTTATTAGGAACTTTTATGATATGCTTCTTATATTGTTGCTATTATTTTTACTTGTCCATCACTTAAATAGTTGAGTTCATGAAATCATGAAATACTAGAGCTTGTAAGGGAACCTAGAGACCATCTAATTTATTAACTTTATAGGTAAGGAAACTAAGGTTTAGAGATGTTAAACTAATTTATAAGGTCACACATCTCTTGACTTTCAATGCAGTACCGTTTCAATTATTCCACTGTAGGAGAGAAGTTGAAAAGGTATTTTTGATTGTGTAGCTAAAATTATGGGGACCACAATCACATTTACCAGGAGCAGAGCAATGTGAAATCAGGAATGTAGGACTTAGAATCTGAAAACTGAATTTGAGCCATAATTTTGCTATCTATCCTTTTTTTGTGACTTTGGGCAATTAACTTTACTTTATCTCCAAAACAGATAGAGTAGCATCAGAAGCTCACAGGGTAATAGATTTAAAGCTGGAGGAAACCTTAAGAAGTCATCTCTTTAGATGATATTTATTTTATAGCTAAGAAAACTGAGTCCCGAATGAATTAAGTCAATTTCTTAACAAAATAAAGGTAATAAATGACAGAGTTGATATTTGAACCTAGGCTCCCTGAGTCTGAATCTAGTGATCTTTCCATCCTATGCTTTAACATTTGAATTCATACAGTGCTTTTTAGTTTATAGAGAGTGCCTAATAAAGGTAAAATAATGATGATAACTAGTATTGAACTAGTCCTTAAAGGTTTTTAAAGGGCTGCTATGGTTCCCCACCCCCCATGGATAAACTCAAAGGCAGAAGGCAATTATACAAAGGAAAATGGTCTATGACAAGTACAATTGAAAAGAGAAGGAAAACTAGATGAGCAAAGGCTTTGCTGAAGAATTGAAACTATAGGTTTGATGTTAATTCAAAGCTAAGCAAAAGGAATCTGACAGGGACTTAAGACAAAATGATTCAGACATTTGCAGATGAAGCAAGTAAGGACCACCCAAAGTCATTAATTAGATTGGGCTTGTAAGAGATAGTCTCTGGGGGTTGCTTATTTCCTTATAATTTATGCCTGTGATTCTAGTATCTATCACCAGGTGGTGATATTTCTATATAGCATATTCAGTTGTGTTCAGCTCCTAGTCAAGATATTGGAGTGGATTGCCATTTCCTTTTCCAGCTCATTTGAGAAGAAACTAAAGCAAACAGTAAGTGGCTGAGACTGGATTTGAACCCAGGAAGATGAGTCTTCCTGATGTTTGACCCAGTGCTCTATTCACTGCACCACCTATCTTTCCTTTTAGCCTAGGGAAGGGAATAGGTTCCATACCTGGTAAAATGTGGATTCCAGATATTTCTAGACTATATTGCCTTTTAGTATTTTTTAATACTATTGATTTACAGTTTTAATGTCTATTTTTCAGGACCTGGAACTGTTCTTTGATATTCAGTAGATATAGATGTTTATGTATTTGATTTGTTTCTGATTTTTTGAACAGCAAGGTGAACTGCATATAGCATAGTGTGGTTGAATAAGAATGGAAACTGGGAAATTTATGTTTTAATCCTTACTCTGTACTAAATAGCAGTATACTCAATTTCTTTGTATCTCTAATTTCCTTTTCTAACTCTTAGATTTAGGTTTATCTTAGATCTCATTTTATAGATGAGTAAATTGAGGGTCAGAGAGGTGACCTGTTGGAGGTCACATAGCGAGTGACTGTGAAAGTTAGAATATGAAGACAAATCCAGTGTCTCCTCTTTCCTACCTTTACCATGTTTATATATTCACTTGTCCAGCTTATATTTTGTCTACAATATACTATTATACGTTCTTTGGGGGGTAAAGATGTATTTTATTTGTCTTCAAGGTTTTTTCCCTACCTAAGCCTAGTATGGTATTGCATATATAATAGATTAACTTTCTTAAATTAATGAAGAGCTGGGACTAGGATTTTAACTTCATGTAATAATGAACTTTATTACAGTGAGGATTGTTAAATGATGTAATGGGTTACAATTATAAGACCAACTATACTCTTATTTAAAATAGATAAAAGAGAGTTGAACACACATACAATAAACTCAGTGAGGGAATTTCATGGATAGGAAAGGGGAAAGGGTTAAGAAGGAGGATAATTTGAGGGAGGGGATAGCTGCAAACAAAATTCTGATCATGAAGAAAGGAAGTATTAGTAAAAGGGGAGGGAAGAAAAGGAAAAGAGACAAACTAGAATTTAAAGGAGGGAAGTACCCTAAGTACCCTTAGACAATTGGAGAATGGCTAATTTGTGGCAGAAAGAATATACTGTAAGAAATGACAAAAGGAATTATGCTAGAGAATTCTGGGTAGCATGAATTCTCATCCAAAGAAGAATCAAATGAATGATTTATACATATAAAAGAATTTATATAAAAGAATTTAAAAAGAAACACAACTTTGATCAATGCAATGACCAATCATGTTTTCAGGGGACCTATGAACAAACATTTTACTCCTAATAGAGGAATGAAGGACACAAAGTATAAAAAAGACATATGTTTTTGTACTGGTCATGATAAAGATAATTTTATTTGACTATGTTTATCTGAAACAAGGTTTCTTCTCCCCCCTCCCCTTTTCTTTCTTTCTACTAATAGGTGATGAGTTTTATATAATCCCAACTATGGCCTCTTGGCATGTGAGCTGCTTCTTTTTTTCTGTAAAAATTTCTTAAAGTAATTTTTCTTTCTGTAGTATTTCTGGATTTTAACTATTGAATTCCTAATGCCATTCCTTTTTGATTTTCTTTCAGGACATGACTGATAGAGTTTTTCTAACTCTACTTTGGTCTCTGCCTCTAATAGATCTGGCAGTTTTCATTGATGAATTCATGAAAAATCTTGAGTTTTTAAAAAATTGTGATTTTCAGAGAAAATAATGATACTTCAATGCACTCTTCTTGACTATTTTCCAAGTTTATTGTTTTGATATTAGCCAATTGATATTTTTTTCTATCTTTTGATTTTGTTCTATTTCTTGCTGTTTTATGGAGACATTGGTTGCTTTTTTTAGTCTGTTCTATCTTTCATAGAATCTGTTACATGGGTAAGTTTTCTACTTTCTTATCTACTCCTTATTCTTCCAATTCTTTCCGTAGGAGTTTTTGTTCCATTAAAAAAAATCTCTTACTTATTTCTTCTAGGAATTCATGCACTCCCTGTGGAAAGTCCAATATTTTACTTTGAGTGTATGTAGTTGTCCTAGTTATTTTCTCTCCCTTTTTGAAAATCTTTAGATTGGCCTCAATTTTGATAATTGTTAGTTTTATTTGATTTGTTTTTTCCTCCGGATTTAGTTCCTGAAATAGAGTTTTGTGCCAGGATTTCCTCTTGTAACTTTTTTGGGTGGTGAGGTCAGCTATGCAGCTATGCTCAGTCTTGTTTTGGGTCACCTGGGTTTTTGAACTAACCTTCACCCTGGAGGATAGAATGCCTTGGATCTTTAAGGTTTGGGGTGCTTGATTGTCAGAGCACTCTTTGGCTTGAAATGTCAGAATCCATGGACCCTGTTGTGTCCTATTTCTTGTTATTGTCACCAATGCTACCTGTTCTTTGTTGATTTTAAGGTACTCTTCTTGGAACTTTTTGGGGTAACTTTGCTCTTCCTGCCTTTAAATACAAACCCTTGAAGGCTAAATGGATGCCAGAATGATCTCTTGTCCAACTGGAATCTCTCCTGTGCTGGCTCTGAATCTGTAGGTGGCCCTCCTTTCCTTTCCCTTTCCTAATGCTTTTGGGCTTCTGGTTGATGTCTTGAGTAATTCTGGTTTGAATGAAGTCTCTTGGGACTTCCAGGGTGGAGCCAAGATGACTGCATGAAGCTAATAGCATTTTCCCTACACAATATTAAATGAAGCCTCTACACAGACGTTAAAGCTACTGATCCCACCAAAAAAATAACAAGACAAGATTGAAACAAGTTTTCAACTGTAGACATCTTGGAGGAACTTCAGTGAAGGTCTGTCTCTTCAGGGGAAAAGGGGATAGAGCCCAACTAGACTGGAGAGCAGGAAAGCCAGTGGGAAGGTTTTAGCCACAGTGCAGTCCAGTCCCAGCAGCTACAGAGTACTCCAGGTCCTGGCAGTTAGATAGCAAACCAGCAGGGAAGGTTCCAACCCCAAGTAAAGTCTAAATGCTGGCAACACTGGGACAAAAGATAGGACTGGGTTGGGAACAAACCACTGTATAGGCAGAACTTGAACCTAAAGGTGGAAACAAACCTCTACATAGACAACACCTGGGCTGCTTGGCCAGTTCTAAGTCAGGGATCAGATCTCAGCCCTAGCACAAAAAGTTTGGATCTATACTCCTTATACTCCAGGAGCAGAGTTCAAACAATCAAAATGAGTAAAAAAACCTAAAAGAGGGTTACCCATAGAAAGCTACTATGCAGATAGAGATGATAAAATTGCCACCTCAGAAGAAGAAAGCAGAGAAAAATTTCCCACATTGGAAGTCTCAAAGCAGCCTATGAATTGGACTCAAATCCAAAACCTCAGAGAAGAGTTTTAAAAAAATTTAAAAATGAAAGAGAGGAAGAAGAAAAATGGAAAAAAGAAATGAGAGCTATGCAAGAAAATTATGAAAAATTCACTAAAGAAATCAACTCCTTTAAAAGTAAAAATAACCATCTGAAAAAAAGAATATAACCATTGAAAAGTAAAATCAACCAACTGAAAAGGAAAAACAAAAGTTAACTGAAGAAAGTAAAATCCTAAAAATTAGAATTGGACAAATAGAAACTAATGAATCTATGAGACCCCCAAAATTCCATCAAACAAAGTAAAAAGGCTGAAAAAATTGAAATAAATATGAAGTACCTATAAGGACAAACAAGGACCTGGAAAATAGCTCCAGGAGAGATAATTTATGAATTATTGATCTACTAGAAACCCTAGATTAAAAAAAATAACCTGGAAACTATATTTCAGGGAAATTATCAGTCCAAATCTTCTATATGAAGATGAAGAATTAGTCATTGAAAGAATTCACAAAATTCCTCCAGAAAGAGACATCAGGATTAAAAATTACAAGGACTATCTTAGCCAAATTTGAGGATTATCAAATAAAGGAGATAATACTATAACCAGTCAAAAAGAACAATTTAAATGCAGAGGAAATATAATCAAGCTTACACAAAGCTTATCAGCTTCAATATTGAAGGATCAGAGTGACTGGAATATGATATTTCAAAAGGCAAGGGACGTTTGATTACAACTCAGAATTTACTACCCTGCAAAATCTAGCATATTCTTTCAGGAGGAAAAAAATGGATGTTCAATGAAATAGAGGACTTCCAAAATTTCCTAATCAAAAGATCAGAACTGAGCATAGAAATGAATCTTCAAATACAAGACTCAAGAAATGCATAAAAAGGTAAACAGAAGAGGGGGAGACAACAAATGTTAGTCAAGAACACTAAATTATATACAACTCTACAAGGGAAGACAATACTTGTAAATCTTGAGAATTGTATTTCTCTTAGGATAGTTAAGGGCTGAATATAGCTGAAGAGATTTTACTTAGAGGATATGGATATAGTTGGTTCTTATCATTCTTTTGAAGAAGACAAAAATAACATCACTATGCTTAACACATAACAATGTGTCTGACTATGACTGATCAGACCAATATGAACTCTGAATGCTCTACCACAGGTCATGCACAACATGATCAGGTAAAAAATCTGGGATGTTTACTCTAAACTTATGTGTCTCATGCTTCCTTTGACCTACTTTAATTTGTCTTTCTCACAGATGAGGGCATCCGATGCTGAGGGTCCTGTGCCAATGTCTCCCATATCTTACAATCAATTGTAAAATTCTTAAGAGAGACCTTCAGAGTGCCCCAGTACTTAGAGTACTTAGAAGCTCTATAATTAATTAAGTTAGAAATGGCTTTACTAGATACTTAGAGATTTGTAGAACCATTGGGGCACAGGTTGGGAACCTATTTAGGAGGGTTGAACATAAAAAGATTAGGAAGTGATCTTATCTTAATCCTTGGGGGAGGGGAGGAGTGTGGGAGAAAGTATGACTGGGGAGGAACAAATGGTTCATAAAATGATTTGGCTTTGCATGATGCTTTGACTCATGAGGATTGTGTTTCCATGTACTTGAAAAGGGGGTAAGGTATAAAATGATTATAATTTAATGTGACTCATGCTTCTTGAGAAGTGTACTTCTATTGAGACTGAAGAGGTGAGGGTACTTAATGACTATGAGGCATGCAGCTTATTAATCAATCAATAAATCAATCAATCAACTTTTGATTGAATGTACTTTGAATGATTATACTTTGAAATTATCAATAAATCAGGCAATCTATGATTGATTGCATTTTGATTACTAGTACTTTGAAAACAATAAAAACCTAAAAACAAGAAGACCAGGCATTAATGGATAAATAACATCAAGGGAAGAGGCACAAAGAAATATTATAGTTGAGGGAAAGGGGGGAGGATGAGAATACAGAATAAATCCTATTTAATAGATTTGACCCAGAGAGGGAATGAGATAGATTCCCGATTGGGTTTAAAAATTTATCCTTCTCTACAGGGGAGTGGGGAAGGGGAGGGGAGGAAAGGAAGAAGGGACTGATAAAAGGGAATGTGACGATGTAAGTGAAAATAAACTGAAATTTAAAATTTAAAAGAAATGTTAAAGGGGAAAGGGAGTAAAATATTGGTGTGGAAGAATAAGAAGAAAGGAAAGAGAAAAGTACAAATGAGTAAAGATAACATGGAGGGAAATACAGAATTAGTAATTTTAATTGTAAATGTGAATGGGATGGGGTAGTGGTATAGTGGATAGAGCACTGACTCTGGAGTCAGGAAGACCTGCTTTCAAATCTGACCTTAGACACTTAATAATTACCTAGCTGTGTGTCCTTGCATGGTTAACCCCATTGTCTTTTCTTTTAAATTTATTTTTATTAAAGATATTATTTGAGTTTTACAATTTTCCCCACAATCTTGCTCCCCCCCCCGCCATGGAAAGCACTCTGTCAGTCTTTACTTTGTTTGCATGTTGTACCTTGATCCAAATTGGGTGTGATGAGAGAGAAATTATTTCCTTAAAGAGGAGAAGAGAAGTCTAAGAGGTAACAAGATCAGACAATAAGATATCTGTTTTTTTCTAAACTAAAGGGAATAGTCCTTGAACTTTGTTCAAACTCCACAGCTCCTTATCTGGATACAGATGTCAATCTCCTTTGCAGACAGCCCAAAATTGTTCCCGATTGTTGCACTGATGGAATGAGCGAGTCCATCAAGGTTGATCATCACTCCCATGTTGCTGTTAGGGTGTACAGTGTTTTTCTGGTTCTGCTCATCTCACTCAGCATCAGTCCATGCAAATCCCTCCAGGCTTCCCTTAAATCCCATCCCTACTGCTTTCAAATAGAACAATAGTGTTCCATGACATACATATACCACAGTTTGCTAAGCCATTCCTCAACTGAAGGACATTTACTTGATTTCCAATTCTTTTTTTTAGATGAGATAATATTTATTAAAGATATTATTTGAGTTTTGCATTTTCCCCCCAATCCTGCTTCCCTTCCCCCTCCCCCCCACAGAATGCACTCTGTCAGTCTTTACTTTGTTTCCATGTTGTACCTTGATCCAAGTTGGGTATGATGAAAGAGAAATCATATCCTTAAAGAGAAGTCTAAGAGGTAAGAAGATCAGACAATAAGCTATCTGTTTTTTTTTTCTAAATTAAAGGGAACAGTCCTTGTACTTTGTTCAAACTCCACAGCTCCCTATCTGGATACAGATGGTACTCTCCTTTGCAGACAGCCCAAAATTGTTCCTGATTGTTGCACTGATGGAATGAGCAAGTCCTTCAAGCTTGAACACCACTCCCATGTTGCTGTTAGGGTGTACAGTGTTTTTCTGATTCTGCTCATCTGACTCAGCATCAGTTCATGCAAATCCCTCCAGGTTTCCCTGAAATCCCATCCCTCCTGGTTTCTAATAGAACAATAGTGTTCCATGACATACATATACCACAGTTTGCTAAGCCATTCTCCAATTGAAGGACATTTACTGGATTTCCAAATCTTTGCCACCACAAACAGGGCTGCTATAAATATTTTTGTACAAGCAATGTTTTTACCCTTTTTCCTCATCTCTTCAGGGTATAGACCCAGTAGTGGTATTGCTGGGTCAAAGGGTATGCAAATTTTTGTTGCCCTTTGGGCATAGTTCCAAATAGCTCTCCAGAAGGGTTGGATGAGTTCACAGCTCCACCAACAGTGTAATAGTGCCCGAGATTTCCCACAACCCTTCCAACAATGATCATTATCCTTCCTGGTCATATTGGCCAATCTGAGAGGTGTGAGGTGGTACCTCAGAGAAGCTTTAATTTGCATTTCTCTAATAATTAATGATTTAGAGCATTTTTTCATATGGCTATGGATTGCTTTGATCTCCTCATCTGTAAATTGCCTTTGCATATCCTTTGACCATTTGTCAATTGGGGAATGGCTTTTTGTTTTAAAAATATGACTCAGTTCTCTGTATATTTTAGAAGGGAATCCTTTGTCAGAATCATTAGTTGTAAAGATTGTTTCCCAATTTACTACATTTCTTTTCAACTTGGTTACATTGGTTTTATCTGTGCAAAAGCTTTTTAATTTAATGTAATCTAAATCATCTAATTGGCTTTTGGTGATGTTCTCCAACTCTTCTTTAGTCATAAACTGTTCCCCTTTCCATAGATCTGACAGGTAAACTAGTCCTTGATCTTCTAATTTGCTTATAGTATTGTTTTTTATGTCTATGTCCTGTAACCATTTGCATCTTATCTTGGTAAAGGGTGTGAGGTGTTGGTCTAATCTGAGTTTCTTCCATACTAACTTCCAATGATCCCAGCAATTTTTATCAAAGAGGGAGTTTTTATCCCAATGTCTGGACTCTTTGGGTTTATTGAACAGCAGATTATTATAATCATCACCTAGTCTATTCCACTGGTCCACCACTCTATTTCTTTTTTTTTTTTTGATTTATTTTTTATTCTCATTTTGTACAAATATTATTTTTTACATTAATAAAATATTCTTGTTTACAAGTAAACAAAATACCCCTCCTCCTCCCCCATGAATATAGATAGACTTGTTTGGGAGAAAAAAGTAAAGGGGAGAGGAAAAAAATTAAAATAAAAAAATAATAATAGTAATAATTGTAGGTATGGCCAGGTGGCGCAATGGATGAAGCAACAGCCCTGGAGCCACGGGCACCCGAGTCCACATCCAGCCTCGTAAACCCAACAATCACCCAGCCGTGTGACATGCAAGCCACCCGATCCCCACGGCCCTGCAAAAACCAAAAAAAAAAAAGAAAGAAAAAAAGACCCCAAATAAAATAAAATAGTAATAATAGTAGGGGTGGCTGGGTGACAGACTGGGCATTGGCCCTTGAGCTAGGAGCACCTGGGTCCAAATCCGGCCCCAGACACCCAAAGGTCACCCCTCTATGTGGCCCCAGGCAGGCCATCCAGCCCTACTTGCCCTGCACCCTCCCCCAAATAATCATAACAAAAAATGTGCTTGAGTCTTTGTTCCAACACCAACAACTCTGTCATGGATGGATCACATTCTTTATGATAAGTCCATCACAAAAGTTATTTCCATATTTTTCCACCATTGCCATTGCTGATTGCAACTCCCTCCTTTCTTATTTCTCCACTACCATGTACTCTATTTTCTCTCTCCTTTCACTATGACTCTGCTGTAGGGTAGCTGAGTGGCGCAGCAGATAGATCCCTGGTCCTGGGGCCAAGAGGCCCTGAGCCCCCATACCACCCCTTAGGCCCAGAATCCACCTGGCCTTGTGGTCCTGGGCAGGCCTTCCATTCCCAGCCCCTTGCAAGAAGTAAGAAAGAAAATGTGTTATATCTGGCCACTCTCCCCCCATGGTCCATCCTCTCCTCCTTTATTCACATCCCCACCCCTTCCCCCTGCTCCCCCCTCCTTCTTACTCCAGATGCCTATGCCCCATTGAGTATATTTGCTGTTTCCTCTCCTAGCCATCTCTGATGAGAGCAAAGTTTCCCTCATTCCCCCTTGCCTCCCCCCATCCATATCATTGCAATAGCTCATTGTAATAAAAAAAAATCTTACGTGAAATATCTTGGCCTATTCCCCCTCTCCTTTTTCTTTCTCCCATTCCATTTCCCTTTTTTTTCTATTGACTCCATTTTTACACCATATTTTATCTTCGAATTCAGCTTTCTCCTGTGCTTCAACTATAAAAGCTCTCTCTACCTGCTCTATTAACTGAGAAGGTTCATATGAGTATTATCAGTGTCATTTTTCTATGCAGGAATACATGCAGTTCATCCTCATTAAGTCCCTCATATTTCCCCCCTCTCCTCCAATCTCCATGCTTCACCTGGGTCCTGTATCTGAAGATCAAACCTTCTGTTCAGCTCTGGCCATTCCAACAGGAACCTTTGAAATTCCCCTGGTTCATTGAAAGTCCATCTTTTTCCCTGGAAGAGGACATTCAGCCTTGCTGGGTAGTTCATTCTTGGCTGCATTCTAAGCTCTCTTGCCTTCTGGTATATTGTATTCCAAGCCCTACGAGCTTCCAATGTAGCTGCTGCTAAGTCCTGTGTGATCCTGACTGCAGTTCCATGATATTTGAACTCTGTCCTTCTGGCTGCTTATAATATTTTCTCTTTGACTTGAGAGTTCTGGAACTTGTCTATAATATTCCTAGGGGTTTTTTTTTTTGGGATCTCTTTCTCGGGGAGATCGGTGGATTCTCTCCATTTCTATTTTGCCCTCTGCTTCTAGAATATCAGGGCAATTTTCCTGTAGTAATTCTTTGAAAATGATGTCAAGGCTCTTTTCCCGATCATGACTTTCAGGTATTCCAATAATTTTTAAATTATCTTTCCTAAGTCTGGTTTCCATATCAGTTGTTTTTTCAATGAGATATTTCACATTTTCTTCTAATTTTTCATTTTTTTGGTTTTGAAGTATTGATTACTGATTTCTGTTAAATTCATCAATCTCCCTGAATTCTATTCTTTGTCTGAAGGATTTGTTCTTCTCAGAGAGTTTTCTTATCTCTTTTTCCATCTGGCCAATTTTGCTTTTTAAAGCATTCTTCTCCTCAATAACTTTTTGAACTGTTCTATCCATTTGACCTAAGCTGTTTTTTAGCATGCTATTTTCTTCAGCATTGTTTTGGATTTCCTTGACTAAGCTGCTGACTTCATTTTCATGTTTTTCCTGCATCTCTCTCCTTTCTTTTCCCAGTTTTTCTTCCAACTCCCTCATTTGATTTTCAAAGTCTTTTTTGAGCTCTGTCATAGCCTGAGCCCAATTTCTGTTTTTCTTGGAGTCTTTAGATGCAGGAGCTTGTGCTTCCTCATCTTCAGACTGAGTATTTTGGTACTTCTTGGGCTCATTTGCAAAATATTTCTCAATAGTCTTCTTTTTGTTTCTCTGCTTGCTCATGTTCCCAGCCTGGGCCTGGTCTGGGGTGTTTCTTGAGCTTTTGGGACACTCCCACAAGGGTCTCAGTGTGTGAGGTTCTGTCCTCCCTCCTGGTCTGTGAATGAGCATAAGCGCCCCCCTCTGCCAAGGGGCTGATGTGGGGGGGGGGCTGCTGTTCTATGGGGGGGGCCTAGACTGTGGTCAGGATCTGAATGTGGTCAGAGCCCCAGAGTCCTGTTTCAGGGGCAGAGGACAGAGCTAGGCAGTCTCTCTTCACTCCCCTCCCTCAGCTCAATGGGCTCCTGCTTACTGGCTCTGCCTGCTTCTGTTTCCTGGATCAGGGCTGGGGAAAGACCATGCTGCTTGCTGTGTGCCCTGAGGGCTGGGCTCCATATGCTCACTTTGGCAGAGGTCCCCCACTGTTCCCCCTCCTTGTGCCCGGTGCTCCTTGGGGTGCAACTCAGGAGACTCCCCCAGTGGTGTGAGCTGAGACCCCCAGCGCCTTGGGGCTGCCTCCTGGAGGCTGAGGTTCTTTGCCTCTGGTGGGCCGCCTCTCCGACCCTGGGAAGCAGAGCCTTTCTGCTCTTTTCCAGGTTACCTTGAGTAGGAGAACAGCCTCATTGGGTCCCTTTGTGGGTTCTGTCTCTCGAAAGTTTAGTTAGAGTCCTTAGCTGATGAATTTTATCAGAGAGCTCCTAAGACTGGATCCCTTCTTGTCGCCATCTTGGCTCTGCCCCCCACCACTCTATTTCTTAGCCAATACCAAAGAGTTTTGATGACTGATGCTTTTTAATATAATTTTAGATCAGGTAGGGCTAAGCCACCTTCTTTTGCACTTTTTTTCATTAAGCTCCTGGCAGTTCTTGACTTTTTATTTCTCCATATGAATTTATTTATACAATTTTTTCTAACTCATCAAAGTAATTTTTTGGAATTTTGATTGGTAGGGCACTAAACAGATAGTTTAGTTTTGGTAGAATTGTCATTTTTATTATATTAGCTCTACCTATCCATGAGCAGCTGATATTTGCCCAGTTATTTAAATCTGATTTAATTTGTGTGAGTATTTTATAATTGTTTTCAAAAAGATTCTGAGTCTGTCTTGGCAAATAGACTCCCAAGTATTTTGTATTGTCTGAGGTTACTTTGAATGGGATTTCTCTTTCTAGCTCTTCCTGCTGTATCTTGCTAGACATATATAGAAAACTTGAGGATTCATGAGGGTTTATTTTATAACCTGCAACTTTGCTAAAATTGCTAATTGCTTCCAGTAGTTTTTTGGATGATTTCTTGGGATTCTCTAGGCAGACCATCATGTCATCTGCAAAGAGTGAGAGTTTTGTCTCTTCCCAATTCTAATTCCTTCAATTTCTTTTTCTTCTCTAATTGCTGACGCTAATCTTTCTAATATAATATTGAATAGTAGTGGTGAAAATGGGCAAACTTGTTTCACCCCTGATCTTATTGGGAATGCCTCTAGCTTCTCCCCATTGAATATAATGCTTGTTGATGGTTTCAGATAGATACTGCTAATTATTTTAAGGAACAGTCCATTTACTCCTACACTCTCTCTAGTGTTTTTAATAGAAATGGATGCTGTATTTTGCCAAAAGCCTTTTCAGCATCTTTTGATATGATCATATGATTTCTGATAGGTTTGTTGTTAATATAATTGTGTATACTAACAGTTTTCCTAATATTGAACCAACCCTGCATTCCTGGGATAAATCCTACTTGATCATAATGTATTATCCTGGAAATAACTTGTCATAATCCTTTTGCTAAGATTTTATTTAAGATTTTTGCATCTATATTCATCAGGGAAATAGGTCTATAATTTTGTTTCTCTGTTTTAACTCTTCCTGGTTTAGGTAACAGCACCATATTGGTTTCATAGAAAGAGTTAGTTCCATTTTTCCCTATTTTTCTTTTTTTCTTTTCTTTTTTTTAATTCTCATTTTGTACAAATGTTTTTTTTTACATTAATAAAATATTCTTGTTTAAGAGTAAACAAAATACTCCTCCCCCCATGAATATAGACTTGCTTGGGTGATTAAGTAAAGGGGAGAGAAAAAAAATTAAAATTAAAAAACATAATAGTAATAATTGTATGTATGGCCAGGTGGCGCAATGGATGAAGCACCAGCCCTGGAGCCACAAGCACCCAAGCCCACATCCAGCCCCGTAGAACCAACAATCACCCAGCTGTGTGACATGCAAACCACCTGATCCCCACTGTCCTGCAAAAACCAAAAAGAAGAAAAAAAAAAGATCCAAAATAAAATAAAATATTAATAATAGTAGGGGTGGCTGGGTGACAGACAGAGCATTGGCCCTTGAGCCAGGAGCACCCGGGTCCAAATATGGCCTCAGACACCCACAGATCACCCTGATATGTGGCCCCAGGCAGGCCACCCAGCCCCATTTGCCCTGCACCCTCCCCCAAATAATAATAATAAAAAATGTGCTTCAGTCTTTCTTCCAACACCAACAACTCTGTCATGGGTGGATCTCATTCTTTTTGGTAAGCCCATCGCAAAAGTTACTTCCACATTTTTCCAATGTTGCAATTGCTGATTGCAACTCCCTCCTTTCTTAATTTTCCACTACCATGTATTATATTTTTTCTCTCCTTTCACTCTGACTCTGCTGTAGGGTCCCTGAGTGGCACAGCAGACAGATCCATGGTCCTGGGGCCAAGAAGCCTGAGCCCCCATACCACTTCTTAGGCCCAGCATCCACCTGACCCTATGGTCCTGGACAGGCTTTCCAATCCCAGCCCCTTGCAAGAAGTAAAAAAGAAAATGTGTTATATCTGACCACTCTTCCCCCATGGTCCATCCTCTCCTCCTTTATTCACATCCCCACCCCTTCCCCCTGCTCCCCCCTCCTTCTTACTCCAGATGCCTATACCCCATTGGGTATATGTGCTGTTTCCTCTCCTAGCCACCTCTGATGAGAGCAAAGGTTCCCTCATTCCCCCTTGCCTCCCCCCTTCCATATCATTGCAATAGCTCACTGTAATAAAAAAACTTATTATATGAAATATCTTGGCCTATTCCCCCTCTCCTTTTTCTTTCTCCCATTCCATTTCCCTTTTTTTCTATTGACTCCATTTTACACCATATTTTATCTTTGAATTCAGCTTTCTCCTGTGCTTCAACTATAAAAGCCCCCTCTATCTGCTCTATTAACTGAGAAGGTTCATATGAGTATTATCAGTGTCATTTTTCTATGCAGGAATACATTCAGTTCATCATCATTAAGTCCCTCATATTTCCCCCCTCTCCTCCAATCTCCATGCTTCACCTGGGTCCTGTATCTGAAGATCAAACCTTCTGTTCAGCTCTGGCCATTCCAAAAGGAACATTTGAAATTCCCCTGGTTCATTGAAAGTCCATCTTGGCTGAGGTTCTTTGCCTCTGGTGGGCCACCCCTCTGGCGGGCCACCCCTCCGACCCTGGAGAGCAGAGCCTTTCTGCTCTTTTCCAGGTCATGTTGAGTAGGAGAACTGCCTCTCTGGGTCCCTTTGTTGGTTCTGTCTCTCGAAAGTTTAGTTAGAATCCTTAGTTTCAAGTTTTATCAGAGAGTGCCTAAGACTCGATCGCTTCTTGTCGCCATCTTGGCTCCACCCCCCCCCCGCCCCCCGTTTTTCCCCTATTTTTCAAAAGAGTTTATATAGAATTGGAACCAATTGTTCCTTAAATGTTTGGTAGAATTCACTTGTGAATCCATCAGACCCTGGAGATTTTTTTTAGGGAGTTCAATAATGGCTTGTTGAATTTCTTTTTCTGAGATAGGGTTGTTTAGGTATTTAATCTCTTCTTCATTTAACCTGGGCAACTTATATTTTTCTAAATATTCATCCATTTCACTTAGATTATCAAATTTATTGGCATAGAGCTGGGCAAAATAATTTTGAATTGTTACTTTAATTTCCTCCTCATTGGTGGTGAGTTCACCTTTTTCATTTATGATACTAGCAATTTGGTTTTCTTCTTTCTTTTTTTTAATCAAATTGACCAGAGGTTTATCAATTTTATTGTTTTTTTCATAATACCAACTTTTGGTTTTATTTATTAATTCAATAGTTTTTTGCTTTCAATTTTATTAATTTTTCCTTTAATTTTTAGAATTTCTAATTTAGTATTTAATTGGGATTTTTGATTTGTTCTTTCTCTAATTTTTTAGTTGCATGTTTAGTTCATTGATTTCCTCTTTCTCCAATTTATTCATGTAAGCATTTAGAGCTATAATATATCGCCTGAGAGTCTCTTTGAATGAATCCCATATGTTTTGGTATGTTGTTTTATTATTATCATTATCTAGGATAAAATGGTTAATTCTTTCTCTAATTTGCTTTTTGGTCCACTCATTTTTTTTAAAATGAGTTTATTCAGTTTCCAATTTGTTCTGGGTCTATATCTCCTTGGCCCAGTGTTGCATATTACTTGTATTGCATTGTGATCTGAGAAAGATGTATTCACTATTTCTGCCTTTCTGCAGTTGATCATTAGGTTTTTATTTCCTAGTACATGCTCAATTTTTCTATAAGTTCCATGTACTGCAGAGAAAAAGGTATATTCCTTTCTATTCCCATTCAGTTTCCTCCATAAGTCTACCATATCTGATTTTTCTAACAATCTATTTACCTCCTTAACTTCTTTCTTGTTTATTTTATGATTCAATTTATCCAGATCTGATAGTGGGAGGTTGAGCTCTCCCACTAGTAGAGTTTTGCTGTCTATGTCTTCCTGTAGTTCTTTTAGCTTCTCTTCTAAGAATTTGGGTGCTGTCGCACTGGGTGCATATATATTCAGTACTGAAATGACTTTATTTTCTATGGTACCTTTTAGGAGGATAAAGTTTCCTTTCTTATCTCTTTTAACACCAGCTATTTTTGCCCCTGCTTTGTCTGAGATAAGGATTGCTACCCCTGCTTTTTTTACTTCAGCTGAAGCAAAATATATTTTGCTCCAACCTTTTACCTTTACTCTATATGTATCTCTCTGCTTCAAATGAGTTTCTTGTAAGCAGCATATTGTAGGATTCTGGTTTTTAATCCACTCTGCTATTTGCTTACATTTTAAGGGAGAGTTCATCCCATTCACATGATTACTAATTCTTTATTGTCCTCCATGCTATCTTCCCTCTGTTTGTATTTTCTCCCCTTTCCCCCCCTTATCCATATTCCCCAGTATTTTGTTTCTGAATACTACCCCCTTCAGTGTGTTTGCCCTCCTATATCATCCCCTCCCCTTTCTTTCCCCTTTCCCTTTTTCCCTTTTCCCTTCCCTTTCTCTGTCCCCCTTCCCCCTTTCCCCTTTTAATACCTGAAACATTAGATGTTTTATAAGTTAACTGAGTGTGTGTAAGCCAAGTCTGATGAGAAGAACATTCAGGTTTCTCATCTGCTCCCTTCTTCCCCTCTATTTTCATAGGTTTTTTGTTCCTCTTAGTATAATGAGATTTACCCTGTTCAGTCCCCTCCCTCCTCTAGTCTCTTTCCTGTCCCCCTTTTTAAGGAGGTAGTGTTTTTTAGATCATTCTAAGTCCTAGAAAATTCTGAGTGTCTCTCCCTTCTAGTTCAGTATATTCTATCAAATAGAGTCAAAATTCCTGAGACTTATTAGAGTCTTTCTCCCAAGTGGGGTTAAAGCCAGTTAAATCCAATTAGATAGCAGTCTCATGGATAGGTCATGAATGTCCATCATTTCTGGCTAGGTATATTCTCTCTGTTAGAGTTGCAGTTCTCAAGATTTATGAGAATCTTTTTTCCCTCATGCTGGGATGTAGCCAGTTTCAACTTACTGGATTGCATCTTTTCCCTTTTACAGCCCCCTTTTCTTTTCTTTTTTTCACCTTTTCATGTGTCTCTTGAACCTCCTGTTTGATGTCCAAATTTTCTGTTTAGCTCTGGTCTTTTCATCAGAAATTTTTGGAATTCTTCCATTTTGTTAAATGTCTTCTTTTTTCCTGGAAGAGGAGGCTCAGCCTTGCAGGATAGTGGATTCTTGGCTGCATTCCAAGCTCCCTGGCTCTTCGAAATATCTGGTTCCAGGCCCTTCAGTCCCTTAATGTTGATGTAGCTAGTTCCTGCGTGATCCTTACTGTGGCTCCTTGATACTTAAATTGTTTCTTTCTGGCTGCTTGCAAGATTTTCTCTTTTATCTGATCATTCTGGAGTTTGGCCACAACATTCCTTGGTGTTTTCATTTTAGGATCTTTTTCTGGTGGGGATCAATGTACTCTTTCAATAACTACTTTGTGCTCTGATTCTATGACATCTGGGCAGTTTTCCATCACTAGATCCTGTAATATTAAGTCCAGGCTTTTTTTTCCTCTTCAATGTTTTCAGGAAGTCCTATAATTTTCAGGTTGCCCCTCCTTGATCTCTTCTTGAAGTCAGTGGTTTTGTTGATGAGGTGTTTTACATTTTCTTCTATTTTTTCTATTTTTTGATTTTGTTTAACTGACTCTTGTTGTCTCATGGAGTCATTAGTTTCTGTAGACTCCATTCTTTTTTTGGGGGGAGGAGTTTTCTTCATTAACCTTTTGCAACTCCTTTTCCAATTGGTCAATTCTACTTTTGAAAGAGCTTTCCATTTGACCAATTGAGGTTTTGAGAGAATTATTTTCTTTTTGTATTTGCCCAATTGGGGATCTGAGAGAATTATTCTCATTTTGTATTTGTCCAATTGAGGATCTGAGAGATTTATTCTTATTTTGTATTTGTCCAATTGTACTTTCTAAGGTTTTGTTTTCTTGTTGCAAGTTATTAATTGTCTCTCCCATATTTTTAAGCTCCTTCCTTACTTCTTCAAGGATGTCTTTCTGTGCTGAAGACCAGATTGTATTCTCCTCAGAGGTTCCAGGTCTTTCTGAGTTAGAGTCTTTCACTTCCAAGAATTTTTCTATGGATCCTCCTTTCTGCTGACCCTTCATTTTGCTAAGACCTTGAGTTGGGGAGGGGCTGGTTCACAGGGGCTTGGGATCCCTAATGGCTTTACTCACTGAGTGCAGTTTCTCTGGCTGGCCAGTAGGAGGTGCTGGTTGCTTTCTCTGGAGTGTCTGTGACCTTGATTGAGGTCTTCTCCCTTTGCTTGAAGGGAGGGTTGGAGCTATCGAATTCTTTTGCCTTCAATCAATGGTGGGCTTTTCCCTGGCCTGAGGTCATTCATCAGCTGGGCTGGCTCTTCTGCTCCCACACCTGGGCCTAAGGCAGAAGTAGTTTGCATTTGTTTGCTCTGGGAGGAGGTCTGAGCTGTAATGGGACTGTGTTCCTTAGAGGAGCCCAGGATGGTGTCTGCAGCTCTCCTGCTCTGGAACTCTCCCCCACAGCACTGTCCGCAAGCTCCCAGGGCACTGCACCAACACCAGTGCCTCTGCTCCCTAGTTGACTCAAGCCCCTGCTGTCTAGCCTTACTGCTGATCCAGTGGGTCCACCTGGGTTCCAATCCAGCTGTTAATCTGGCTGATCCGGAGCTGATCCTCCCTCTGAGCCTAGATTCACCCGCCTGAATTCGTCCAGAGCTGCTGCTGGAGACAAATACTGAGGTAGATATTCTTTCTCCTGGCTTTTCTTTCTGGCTTTTGTGGGTTGGATTTCTTTAAAGAGGTTTGTTTCATGTGACAGATGGGGGAATATCAGGAGACTTTAGAACTGTGCTGGTCTTCTCTCTGCCATCTTGGCCTGCATGTGTATGAATGTTGAAAAACTTTCGTAATATTTAATTGGGAAAATAAAATAAAATATCAATTTTGGGGAAAAGTCATCTACAATGGTTTCTTTTTGAATTGCTTTTTAGATATTTGATCTGATAGAAATTTCTATGTGGCAGCGGAGTAATCTGCCTCCTCTTCAGCAATAGACATTGTTTCTAGAAGATGGTCATGAAATTAAAGAAATGGAAAAGAAAAACCTACAAGAATGATAGCAATATCAGGAGTCCTCTGGGGTCATGGAGACAAAGATGCCAAAATTATATGTTTATTCCAAGTATACCCCTAAAGATAGTTATTAGATCTCATCTGTAACTGAGAGTTTCAAGGGACAATGCAAAAGGACATTAAAAACTTGGAAAAGATAGTCAAACTGAAGCAAAATCAGAAGGGGAAAGAGGGAGAAAAAGAAAAAAATTACTTGACTAGGTTTTTTCCTTTTCTACTTTTTCTTTTTATAAAAGCACAGAAGCCTAGAAAATGAATATTTAGAGGTAGACCTGATATCAGATTCTGCATCAGACACTTTTTAGATATGTGATACTGGGGAAGTCTCTGAGCTGCTGTTGCCTTATTGTGAGAATAGAAGGGAATAAGCATTCATTGGTTATTATTATCACTCACTAGGAGCCAGACATTTTATAGCAGAAGAAACTGAGGCAGAAGGAAATTAAGTCCCTTACCCAGAGTCTCATACCAGGAAATGTCTTAGGCAAGATTTGAACTCAGATCTTATAAACTTCAGGTATAGCACTCTATCCACTATGTCACTTAGCTGCAATAGTGGATAAGTAATATGTATAAAACATTTTGTATACATTAAATTAAACTGAGTATTTTCTTGTATCCTCTCAACATTTCTTCTCTCTTGCTTTTATATTCAATAAGTCATCAGATCTTGTGAATTCTTCTTTCATTTTGTATAATAAGCTTTTTTTCATTTTCCATTTTTACCACTTTCTTACAGTTCCTCATGTCTAGACTATTTCAATAACATCACAAAACAGTGCTGCAAAGTAGAAATAACATTCATAGTCTCTGGAATTAGAAGACCTAGATTCAAATTTCACTCACTTCTGATGTTTACTACATACTTAGTTTTGATCTGTATACATGTTTGATTCTTTTAACTAAATTGTAAACTTCCTAAAGTCAGGGGCAATTTACTTTTCTTTTATATTCTCCATGGCTACTAGTACAAAGTCTTCCAAAAATTTGTACCATTGTTATGTTCATTTATCAACATTTTTCTGTATTTGTTCTTATATATATGCATATAAATACATATATATGCATGTATTTATGTGAATTAAGAATTGATAGTTCTGTGAACCTATGTAGAAATGGGTAGACTATATGATATATTGCCTTAATGAGCCCAACAAATTCTCATCCCTCAGCTTCCTGCTGACTTGTTATCCTTATTTCACATCCTGAGTTTTAAGGCAATTAAGCAGTTTGTTCCAATATTTTTTCATAAATTACTAAAATTTTGACACCTCTACAAATCTATTATAGCCCAACTCCAATCCAGTTTATCAAATAGCATTTATTAAGTGAATTGTAGAAACTTCTTTTCCTATAAGCAATCACTAATCTCTTTCTACATGTCAAATCCTCTAATTTTTAGTCTTAAATTAACCTCAAGGGTCCCAGCTACATAATTTATTAAAAAGTGCAATAAAATATTAAAGAAACATAAATATTTATGACACATAATTTGTGTGAAAGATCACAGCTAGAGATAGCTCTAACCATCACTATTACAGATGACTCCTCTTCAATTTTGGTTACACAGTCCTTTGACTCTTTTAGGATGGCAAAGTCTCTTATGAATTCTCTTCATAATGTTTCTTCTAAAGAATTATCTTAGAAAAGAAGTTCTTGTGTTTTCTATCTATCCTCAGTTTATTTCCAGTCATCAGAGCTGATAGTTTCTCCAAAAATGACAGTTCAGCTGTCATTCCTTAAACTTCAATTGCCTTTTAATGATAAAGTTTCTATGGGAGAAAACTTTGAATATGGTATTAGATTTATATTCCTGTGTTCTCTTTTAAGATTGGCACAATTTTCTTATGCTTCTGTAATTTGCCTTTCACAAGAGAAATTTTTGTTTGTTTGTTTGTTTGTTTTTAGGTTTTTGTAAGCCAGTTGGGGTTAAGTGGCATGCCCAAGGCCACACAGCTAGGTAAATTATTGAGTGTCTGAGACCGGATTTGAACCCAGGTACTCCTGCCTCCAGAGCCAGTGCTTTATCCACTGCGCCACCTAGCCACCCCTCACAAGAGAAATTTTAGAATACATATATTATGTTGCCTTCTAAAGGCATCTAAGTCTCCAATGAACATATTATTCTATGGACTAGAATGTGTTATACACACACACACATATATATATGTATTGTTGTAATATATATTATGATCAAGTCTTGCCATTGTACTAAAATTCAAATGTTCCCATAAGAATTTGTACTAACTGGCATATATTCAAATTGACATACCAGTGTCCTCTAGAGTCCTTGAGTCATAGGTAACTATTTCCCTCCTAAGATTGTTGACTTGTTATATCACTCTTCTTCATTAGCAATGCTTCCTCTTATTTTTATTACTTTTCTAATCTTCAGTTTTCTTTTAACTCTTCTTCACACTCCCTTCTCTTTTCCTCTTCCTGTTCTTTCCTTTTTCTCCTCATTTCTTTCTTTATACCTCCACATTTCTTCCTTTCTTCCTTTCCTTTCCCTCCCATCTTCTATCACTTCATCACTGACTCTCATTTTCATTAGTAATGTCTCCTTTTATTTTTATTGCTTTTCTAATCTTCATTTTTTCTTTAACTCTTCTTTCTCGCCCTGGCCTCCTACTCTCTAGTTTAGATTTTCAGGAAGCCAGTTAATTTGAACAGCTTTAGCCACTTAACCAGAGGAAAGTACAGGAAATTTAGAGACAATTGGGGCAAGAGTAGGGTATTACCAAAGTTCCTAGACTCAGTTTAGAAAAGTTAACTGGGTTACTTCCCGAGTTCTGGGAAAGAGATCACACACTGTATTCATGGCCAATATACAATGAGTTGAAGAAAACTTGAGGAAATGGAGTCACAGAAGATATTGCCAAGAAACAAAAATGGGGAATAGCAACTGGTAATATCTGTTGAGAGAAAAATTGGTATTTTGCCGAGATAAAGAAGGTGAGTTGCTGACATGGAAAAGATTAAAATAGACCCCCCACCCCAACTCAACCCCTGTCAGAAATCTACTTCAATCAGTCTGTATGGATATTAGAATGTATAGATTTCAGGTTGTTGATAGTTATTTACTATGAGCTCTCATTCAGTTTGGTTCAGCAAACATTTATCTAATACCCATTTCAGGTACTCTACAGACACAAGGAATATGAAGACAAAGATATGTCATTTTCCTCAAGGAGCTTAAATTTTGTTAGGATGAATCTGCCTCAAATATTTCCTGTAATTTGTAAATAAAACTGTCTTGTTTTGAGCCTTGTGAGCCTACATGCTTATATGCGGAATTGGTGACTTCACCTAGAAGGGAGGTCAGATACTGTAATTCACAGATTATCAGAAAAGGTCAATGAGTCAGACAGGGAAATGAGAAGACCTATAAAATGTATATGGACCTTTTGAGGCAGGTCAGACAGAGCCTCTGTCATAAGAACTGCAACCTATTGAGAAAAGAGTGACCTCTTATTAGCCTTGCCAGTCAACTGATGGAATCCTTTCCCTCTGGTGAATCAATCACCTTCTGAGTTCATCTTCTTTGCCACCCCAGAGATGCCTTTCATCAACTGAAAACACACATCTAGCACATTTGTTTATTCATCCACAAATGAAAATAATTAAATTCTGGAATCTCAGCAGGGTTTTCTTATTGATCATTTTGCTTTTTATTTCTAATAAAAGTAAGACTCCATTTTGCATTTGAGTGCTTCTTAAAAAAAAATCTCAAGAAGATGAAGAGAGAATATACATATTGTCATGTTAGATAATAATATATGTGATAATCTTTTTTTATTTAAATTCAAACTTGTTGAGAGTAAATAATTTCTTTTCTTTTATCCTAGCCCTAGTGTTTAATAACTAGTATACACTTAGTGAATACTCATTAATTGTTTTACTTGATAAAAAGCTGAGAGGCAATATGGTGGAGTGGATAGAGTTGGCCTCTGAGTTGGAATGACCTGGCTTCATTTCTCCTCTTTAGACATCTTGACTCTTTGACCCTGGTCATGTACTTTGATCTCCCAGTGCCATAATGAGTTCTCTAAGCTATAAGTTGCAGAAGAGTTGTTGATTTGCCTTGACAAATGGAATTTCATCATGGAGAAGTTCCCTATGTGCATAAAATCACAGGCCCAAACTCCCTAATTGTTTCCTACTCCTTCCCTCCTCCCCCATAAAAACCCCTTTATCAGAAATGCAAATGATTTGATTTAAAGACTGTTAAATGCAGTTTCATGGATGCCTATTATTGATTCTTATGTATTTGGGACCTAAGTAAAGAATTTGTTTTATGTCAGTTAGTTTTCAAATCAGTTTGAAAAAATAATATACATAAAGTTCAAGAGTGCAGAGGGTGAAATAAATACTTGGAATGGAGGGAATTAGATTGAATTGAGGAAAAAATTCCCTGAATGAAGCAAAGATTGGGAACAATATTTTAAGACTATACTGCCATAGTGAGTTTTTCCAGATTATTCTGTAGCCAAGTTGATTTATTTTTTTAAGGGGATGGTGATGGTGAGTCCAGGGGAGATAGTCTTTAGTCATCTTGAGAGTTCCATCAAACTTTCACTATGTCTCTGTAGATATGGCCAGAAAGAAGTAGTAGAAGCATGGCCCCTTTGGGATATTTAATACATTCTCTGAGAACACATCTACACTCACACAAAGGCACACTGTACCTATGTCTACATGATCAGTGGCAGAACCATTATGGAATTATTCTGACTTTAACTTTGACTCCCACCAATCACCCAGCTGTCTGCTTACACAGTGGTAGGATGAGGACATGACTGCCTAAAATTTTGGGACAGAATTGCTGACATGGAGCATATGGATACTGCCATTAGGGAGACTAACTATAAGCTGGAGGGGAGGCACACTTAATGATGTAATAATCCTCTGTCCTGATTCCTCTGCTGTAGTGGCTGTATGATTTGTTATTCACTGAGGGATATAGATCGCCTTATAGTATTATCAGTATTGTGTGATGAAATAGGGCTTGGCACTCTGTCTTACCTGCTGGATGGGTCCAGTATTTACTCTTCATTCTTATCACCAGGAATAAAAAGAAAGAATATTTTCTCATCAAAAACTGCATTCCTTGTTCTAGGATTTCTGGTCTCAAGGGAAAACTTTCCTCCTACATTACCCACTGACTTCCAACAATACAGATAGAGAAGTCTCATATAGTTGCTGTGATATAGTGGAAAGATAGATAAAGCATTTGTTAAGTAATTATTAAGCCCTAGGGATTAAAATTTTAAAAAGCAAGACAGATCTTGCCCTGGAGAAGCTTACATTTTAAAAGGTAAGGAACATATAGGAGGGAGCTAGAAAGCTGGTGGGGTGGGGCATAGATTTTTAGGGTCTTGTTGGAAATGGTTAAAAAGTCAGAAAGTGATATGGAGGCTTCATTCTGGGCAATTTAAAATGAAGGCTCGATTATTAGAGGTCAGAGTCCTAGAAGTAGAATCTAAGGTTCTGATGGGGGAGAAGTAGATGAATCCCCAAATGCTCTGATTTGGGAGTTGAAAGGCTTGTTGTGTCTGAGCTCTTGGTTTGTCATAAGGTAGGAGAGAATGAATTCAGATGACAGTAGAGAATGTTTTTTGTAAGATTCTGGGATCTCTCCTACTTCTCTAATTCTGTGATTCTCTGATTTGGACAATTAGTGGGGTCCTGTCTACATCCTTGGGTAGGGAGCAGGGTAAAAAGAAAGTATCTGGTCCTAGGCACACATCCTGTGCGAGTCTTTCTGGTGCCCCACATTGTGATTGATGGGTGGTGCAATGGATAGAACACCAGCCCTGAAGTCAAGAGGACCTGAGTTCAAATATGACCTCAGACACTTAATAATTACCTAGCTGTGTGACCTGGGCAAGTCACTTAATCCCATTGCCTTGCCAAAAAAATGAAACAAGCAAACACATTGTGATTGATCATTGTCCTGCAACAGGAGTCTACCAGAGCCTTGGAGGGAAAGGTGATGGGAGCAGCAGGTGCCCCAAAACAGCATCTCTTAAGCTTGCCTACTGTCGTGTTCCATGTGATAGAAGATGGATGATCATCTTGACTTCCTCCTAGAAACCTCCTAAGTCAAGTTCAAAGACGTGACTAAATTGTTGAACTCTGGGATAGAGTGTAAGGTCCTTTTTCAGAGACTGATATCTCTCTAACAGGGTTCCCTCTAGGCAGAATCCAGGAAAACACCATTATAAATAAATACAAGGTAATTTAGGATAGGTGAGTGGGTGCTGAAAAACAGGAATTGTCTTTTGAAGAAGATAGCACTTGCATTGAGTTTTGAAGGGAGCTGGGAATTTCAAGAAATGGCAGTAAGGTGGGAAAATATTCCAGATATGAGGGGTAGCTTATGCATAAGTCATGGTGGCACATTAGGAGCTTTTGGTAACTTCTCTTTAGGTCACAGAGGTCTCCTCTAGGTTTTAACCCTGCCTCTACCCTCCTCCTATCCAAGATCAAGCTGTTAAATAAATTCTACTATTCTCTGAGATGTTTAAATGTATTAACATGTTAATATTTACAACTGAACTCAGCATCTCTTACCTCATTCTTCAAAGCAGATATCCTGTAATTGCTAATTCTGTAAATGCTAATTGCCCAATTCTTACTCTTATCTGAGTTTGAAATGTCAGAATAATCTCTAAACTACTTTATCTCTTGATGAAGTTATAAGGTCTTTCCTTTCAGTTTTCATTAAAATTTTCTCTTAACTTTATATGTTTTCTTAAATCTTTAAATTCATTTTAAACTTAAATATAAAATAAGAGAAAGAAAAAAAGAACATTTTCATGTACCCAGCAGGACAGAGAATTTAAAATAAAAATTAAATTACCTTTTTAAAATGTTTGCTTTTTTTTGGAAAACATATGTAATAAATATAACAGGTAGTTTTCAATGTTTTCCAACAATTCTGTGCTTCCTTCTAAGTTTTCTTTTGATCTCTGCTATGTACCTTTTTTTCCCCTCCCTCCCTTCCCATACCAGCCTAGGAAAGGTTGTAATTAATCATGCATATATATACATATATATACATATATACATATATATACATATATATGTATATACATATATATTCCTGTATACACATATACATACATGTAAGTGACATCATGTATACATTATTTACTACTAAAAGAGGAAAGTAAAATATAAGCTCTTTGAGGTCAGGGACTATTTTTCATCTTGTCTTTTTATCACCAAGCACAGTTCTTTTCTCGGTCCAAAGCAGCTGCTAAAGAAGTTGATCTAATATCAGTCTTTTGTAACTCAAACAAGTCAATTTAATGTAGATTAACTTTCTTAAAATTGTTTTTTTTTACTCACCTATTCAAAAATGTCCAATATCTTCTCCTTGCTCAAATAATTTTTTTAACATTATAATACATTATATCACTCTTGTCATGTACTAAGTTATATTAGATTTATTTGACATGTGTCTTAGCTCCCTTATCTGACAAGCTCCTTGAAGTCAAGGTCTCATCTTTTTAGACTTCCCAGGTTTATCTGCAATGAATTCCTTCTCTGATAGTTCAATACAGCTGTGAAACTGGAACATCAGCCCTGGAAGGTCCTGTCAAATTGGAAAGACTGAGCACTGGCCCAGAGATGGATCACATGTCTGCTATAAGACCAGCTTTGCTAAGTTCAATGAGGTTCATGATCACTTGGCAACAGCATCAACTTTCAACAGAAGCAGTTATCAAAAAATCACCTATTAAGCTACAGGAGGGCTGTGATCTGAATTGGCAGAGGAAATGCTCATGTTGAAGAAATGACAGATCTTTGATGAAGTATGTGTCTTAAGGCCTGCCTCAGATCATTGTGTATAGTAGGTGTATAGTAGTAGGTTCATTGTTTTTGGTTTTTAGTCTGTAATTCAAGGTGCTCAAAAATTTGTTCTCAAACTTGCCTTCAAATAATATTACCACTACTTCTTGAATTAGTATACTGCTTTAGCCAAAATTTTCCCCTAAATATTCCTTGCACATATCTACTTACATACTTCTTTTTAAAGGTTTTTGCAAGGCAATGGGGTTAGGTGGCTTGCCCAAGGCCACACAGCTAGGTAATTATTAAGTGTCTGAGGCTAGATTTGAACTCAGGTACTCCTGACTCCAGGGCTGGTGCTCTATCCACCACCTAGCTGCCCCATTTACATACTTTTGCTTAGGAAGTTCCCACATATAGAAAGCTCTCCTCTTTTTGTATTAATTACCTAAAGTCTCTCCTTCTTCCATAGTTTACTTATGACTTATCTTTGACAGGCACCTTATTATTCCATGATGTTCTTTTGTTTCTTTGAGACTTTCCATCACTTATTTAATCCAATAGGCAACTGACCCTTATTATATGTACTGCAATAGGAAGCTAAATTAAATGAATATAAAAAGATCTCTCATCAAATAGATCATTTACTCCTTCTACTTTACACATCTCTGTATGTCTCACCAGTGCCCACCAGAAGTAGTCAATAGATGCTTATTTATTGATTGAATATCTGAGGCAGGTATTCTTTCTCTATTGTTATTCCTAATATTCTGGTATAAGAGGGCTCATCTTGTTTATACCTTTCTAATATCAAGGCAGGTACTGGGCTATTTTCTCTTTCACCTTCCTTCTCTAGTTTGAAGTACTGGAAGAAATCAGCTTTGTTTACTTTAAGGTACCCATTTTGATAGTGGGGATTGATAAGGGGAAAAGAAAATGAGGATGGAGCAAAAGAGGCAGCTATAGCAGTTGATGAGGAAGAAGACTATGGAAGTTTTGTTCCCAATGAAACAAGATAGACTATCAAGGTCATACAGATAGGAACTGAGCTGGGATTTTGCACATCACTCATGTAGCTTCAAACATGGTTATAGTAGAAGATAGTTAAATAAAAACAAGTTTGGAGTGATGTCAGAGGTCATTTAGCACAATTCTCTCATTTTTCAGATGAGGAAAATGAAGACAAGGGAGATTAAATAACTTACCCAAGGTCACAAAGTCTAGATTCAAACTTAGCTCTCCTAAATTAAAGGATGAAGTGCCTTCCTCCCCCTTTTATGACTCCATGCTGTCTTTCTCTTCTTCTTCTTCTTCTTCTTCTTCTTCTTCTTCTTCTTCTTCTTCTTCTTCTTCTTTGCTTTTTGTAAGGCAATAGGATTAAGTGAATTGCCCAAGGTCACACAGCTAGGCAAATATTAAGTGTCTGAGGCTGGATTTGAACTCAAGTCCTCCTTACTTCAGGGCTGGTGCTCTATCCAGTGTGCCACCTAGCTGCCCCTCTGCCTCTCTCCTTAAAGAAATTCATTATGAAACTTGCTTCATTAAAAAAACCAAACACAACTGATTTCTGTGTCACATGAAAGTTAAACATTTTCTAAGATACATTTGCTATTTTATTTTCTTTCATTCAAAAATGTGTCAGTAATCTTTTTGTTAACATGAAGATAAAGGATTAGTAATGCAAGATGCAGTTTTCTTGTAACCTTCTTGAAAGCAACCTATAGTTTCTTATCTGGCTCCAACATTCATTTTCTTGAAATGAAAAAAACATGACTTAAAATGAAATAAACTGTATTTGATTCATAAGAGCATTACTATCAGGGAAATTTATTGCACCCAGCAGAATTGGTCAGATTCAGAAAAGCCCCTTTCCCCCACCAGTGGGTACATTTTTGAGAAATGACTAATTTTATATTTAAAAAAATACAATAGCAATGAGGAAAGAATTGTGAATGGCTTCCCATTGATCATAGCCCAGAAGATAGAGCATGTTATTGTCAACTGAAAATTCAGTTGTTGTAGTGTGGTTGGGGAAAAAACAGAACTCAGCCCAATTGGCTGGTGGCATAGCAGCTTTACTTGGCAGTGGAAAGATGATGGCTAATGTCTTCTGTCCATTATTTTTTCTACTTTTGGTAGATCATTTAGCCTCAGAATATTCTTAACTCATCAAAGAAAGTAAAAAAAGACTGGTCTGAGAGTTAACTCTTACCTTCCAGGCAGCTAGATGATACAGTGAATAGAGGGCTGGCCCCCAAATCAGGAAGACCTGAGTTCAAATCCAACCTCAGGACACTTACTAGCTATATGAGGCAAATTACTTAACCTTGATTGCCTTGTTTGCAGCTCCAGAAGATAAAAATGAGGCTGGTGACTTAGTATAGCATCCGTCTTTCTCAAATCCAATTCACATGCATGTCATGACATCACCTCCCTGATGTCACAGTCTTCTTCAAGAACAAAGGACAAACATCATCATCATCTTCTAGGTAAATGTCTTATCAGTGGTTCCTCTAATCTAAGACAACACAGAGACTAGCAGAGACTTTAAGGAAATATTCCTTTGTGTAATAGGGTAAAAAGGATATGTCTGCCCCTGATCAGTACTAGCAGCCTTGTCCAGAAGAAGAAGAATGCAAACAGTTCATAACATCAGAGATGCTAAAAATCAGAAGCAGTGGGGACATGGTTATTTGGTAGAACAGGTCTTTCTGCAAAGGTTTAGATCTCCCTTACTGCTAGTGTGACATTGGGAAAAGCACATAGCCTCTTTGGACTTTAATTTCTCACTCATAAAATGAGTGTCTCAATTCAAAAGCTTCTGGGTTTCTTTCTGGGTCTGGTACATGAATGTAATGAAATAATACCACACTAAAAGAAGTGGTAATTTGAAGAATTTATGGAAATATAGAAAGACTCATTTGATGAAAACCAGAATCAGGGAAACTATATACATAATGACTACAACAATGTAAATGGAAAAACATGAACAAGTGAGTAAACTCTGATTGCTATGAAATTAATGATCATCATTAACCATGAAAGTAATTAAAAAAAGAAGTGCTTTCTTGTTTTCTTTGTGGACCTGCAGGATATAAGTGAGGAACATGGCATATTTACTGTCATATTGGTTGTGTTGGTTTGTTTTGTTGAATGACATTTTTTGTTGCTTTCTTTTAAAAAATATTTGTTTAAAGAAATGACTTATTGGGGGAAAAGAAATATTAAAAAAGAAAAGATGCAAAAACAAAAAATTGATAAAAATTGAAATTTATGAAAAAAGGTATGTACAAATGAAATACAGAAAAGAGTGTGATAGGTGAAAGGATAGGTTTACTTCAGAACTTTTTCATCAATAGAAATAGCTGAAAGGAACCTCTTGTTTGAATTTACTTTGATTATTCTGACATCAAGGTCATAGGACTTAGAAAAGGGAGTGGAGATGGAGATGGAATGCTTCAAACTTTGTATAACCTTACTCTTTTGTATTATCTAGAGATTGAAGATCTAAATTAAAAGAGAGGAAATTTAACAATTTGCTTCATATTGGCTCAGAAAGGGATATACTGACTCTTTGTTTAACACATTGCACACCTGATATTCTTATGACTCTATGTAAGCATTCAATTTTTAGTATTTGCATTATTTGTCCATGATCATACAACTAGCAGAGTTCAGGTCTTCTGAACCCTGGTACAGTGCTCACTTTGAGACTCCTTCTTCAAGTTGCATTAGTATTGACAGGTTGGGTTTCCAGAAGGTGATAGAATAGTTCTGCCTGTGGTTTTCTAGGGATAATCTTGAAGAATTGGGAGATTTCTAGAACTGTCACATATGAGTCCATACTTGTTCTTCCCATTGACTATCAGTCAGACTTGTGGCAAGGACATTAGTAAAAAAGACAATCCCCACTCCCAAAAGTGTGGGTCTCTCTCTTGTCCCACAATTACATATGGGGTCCATGAAAAAACAGGCTCAAACATAGAAAGCGTATGTGATGAAAGAGTATCTTATAGTTCTTGATAATGGGAAGTTTTTTCTCAGAGGTATCATGAAGTTTCCTTTAGTTAGAAATATCTGTTAGAATCCAAGGGTTGGTGCTCTTTAGAGATCTGAAGCTGACTGTCTCTCTTCACTTCTACTATGAATGCTGCTGTTAGCCACTATTGTTCCAGGGAAACTGTTGCCAATATGATGGGAAGTTCAAAACTTTTGAAGTTCACAGGGTTGTCTTTGGGTAATTGTGGGAACTGGAGCAGAGAGAACTTGATCCTTATCCCTCAAAGGAAATTCTCTTGACCACTATTAAAAAGGTATGTCGTTGGAACCTCTTGTTGGAATTTCTGGTTCCAAACTAATGTACTATGAGATGTGTCTGATTCAACCAATCCTAATACATTCCTTGTGTGACATTTGTTGGTTTCATACATTGAGCAAAGTACATCACTCTTCCCAAATTGATGGATTTGTTCATATATATATATATATTATATATATTAATATATATATTACTTTTGATTCATTTAAGTAGAAATATGTAGGTTTTTAATAAATAATACCAGCAAATATAACTAGTGTTTCTGTAGCACCTACTGTGAACCAAGCACTTTACATATATTAACTCATTTGATCCTCACAACAACTTTGAGAAGTAAGGGCTATTGTTATCCTCATTTTATGGTTAAGGAAACTGAGGTAGACAGAGACTTGCCTAGAGCACACATCTAGTAAATGTCTGAGATCAAATTTGAACTCAGATCCTCCAGGCTTCAGGCTTTCTCCACTGAGCCACTTAATTGCCTACACAAGAATTGCATGAATTGGGTCAAGTAATGTGGGACACTCCTAGATTTGTTAGGGTTATTTCTTCTACACAAGTTGTCTTTCCAAGGATATGAACTAAAATAATTCATAGAGTTTAGTAAATTTATCACCTTAAGAAAAAAAGGTGACCTTGGGCAACTCACTTAAGAGTTAATGAGGTTGGGGTGGCTAGGTGGCCCAGTGGATAGAGCACTGGCCCTGAAGTCAGGAGTACCTGAGTTCAAATCCGGCCTCAGATACTTAATAATTACCTAGCTGTGTGGCCTTGGGCAAGTCACTTAACCCCATTGCCTTGCAAAAAAAAACTAAAAAAAGAGTTAATGAGGTTAAGATCCCATTGCCTTAAATTAAAAAAAAGAAAAGAAAAAAGTTATCTTTGTCTATACTTGATTTATATGGTTTTTAGATATTTTATAAGAGTAGTAGAATAAATATATTTATATTAAATTATTTTTGATCCAAATCTGAATTGTCATCAAATAGGGAACATTACTTTGGAAACTCCATAAATGAACATCAGAAACTCCATTCTTTAGAATATTTTAAAAATTTCTGGGCCATTGATTTATAAAATTCTTGTTATTTTTCATGAATTAATAAATAGATCAACAGTTCTGAGGAGAAAAATCCCTTATCTGGTATAATTTCATTTATTGGGATAGGGACTGTATTGTTATTTGTTTGGTATGGGAAAAAGTCTATTTGAAGGAATTCCTCTACTGATATGGATTAACACTAGAATTTTATGGTTTTAGAGAATTGCCTAGTATACTGAGATTGTAAGGTACTTTCCTAGGGTCACACAGTCAGGTATATCAGAGACAAGTCATGAATACAGGTCTTCCTGACTTTAAGTTCAGTTTTCTATCAGTGTTGCCACAATGTCATTTTATTGAATGATTACATAAATCCTGACTTTGACTAATTCATAGCTGTAGCTCTTCTATTTCCTATTTGGGAGACTTTGGTATCAATTTTATTTTGCATGTGAAAATTGCTTCCTACTCTAAATCTATGATCCTGTACATGATTTGAATCAACTTCTTTGTGGAGACAACTTGATGAGTAGGGTGAGATAACAATGCATATTAGCATTCATTTCAGAAGCATTCATGTTAACAGTGTTGATGATTGTGGTTCTTTGGTTAGATCTGCTTTCAGCTTATGTGACCGACTTCTTTGGAAAGTAGTAGGTGACAGTAGTTGACTGATGAAATTCAGGTCTGTTATCTCCTATGAGAAGGAAGAAAAACCCAACTTTTCACTTTGTATTGTTGGAAATGCTGAGACAAATGAATATTGATAACAATCTGGAAGTTGATGTGTTGTAAACCTTCCAGGGAGACATTATCAGTATCTAGATTATCATCAACATTCATTCATCTTAGAACTTCCAGCAACACTAAGTAAAAAGATGGAAATTGTTGAAGGTATAAATTTGCATAAAGAACTTAAAGAGAAGGCAGGTTATTATAGGGGAAAGAGCACTGTATCTGGAATCCAAGAACATGGAGTTGAACTCTGGCTGTACTAATTTACTTCAGTGACCTTGGAATAAGTCTTTTCCTTTCTTTGTTTCTGAGTTTCAACATCTCTAAAAGGAAGAATTAGAATTAGAACCTTAGAGCTTAGCTAGGTCTAATTCTTTCTTTTGGAGATGATGAAACTCAGAATCAAAGAAAGGAACAGGCTCTCTAAAATGAAGAATTAGAACTAATTGAACTCTAAGGTAAGAGCTGATTGATGCAGTAGATAGAATATAGGGTATGAAATCAGGATGACTCATCTTCCTGAGTTCAAATCTGGTCTCAGACTCTTGATGACTGTGTGACTTTGGGCAAGTCATTCAACCCTGGTTTTTTTTTTCATTTTCTACATCTGTCAGAGGAGCTAGAGAAGGAAATGGCAAATCACTGCAGTACTTCTACCAAGAAAACCCCAAAAGAGTTCATGAAAAGTTGGACATGACTGAAATGACTGAACAACTGGTACTGTTCAGCTCCAGGTCCTATGAATTCTCATTAGTTATGCCTAGAACCAAATATTTTAAGGTCTTAAGTGAAAGTGTAATATAGGCTATTATTTTTCTTCTTTTTTTTGAATGTGACTAGGACAGTGCTTAGAGTGAGTCTTGTGAAGAATGCCACTTATTTTATGGCATTTTTTATTAAATTGTATCCAATATAACCTTTGCTCAGCGGCTATGATGGAAGCAGGTGCTTAGAAAATGAAGGGCAGATAGTACCATATAGGCTATGATTCTCACTTGCATTTTTTGCCTCACAAGACTTTTACAAGAAGCAAATAGTGACACAAGTAAAGCAGTGAACAAATGTCAACTATTATTAATCCTACCAGAAATAGATGCTGCAGAGAATTCTGGGACCATAAAGACAGACCTGAAGTGGACCTGAGAGGTCACCCCCTCAGTTTAGAGATCAAGGAACTGAAGTTCAGAGCAGTTAAGTCACTTTTCCAATATCAAGGGATGTTCAATCTCTTGTTTTTTTAGGTTTTTGCTAGGTAATTGGGTTAAGTGGCTTGCCCAAGGCCACACAGCTAGGTAATTATTGAGTGTCTGAGGCCAGATTTGAACTCAGGTACTCCTGACTCTAGCTGCCCCATTCAATCTCTTTTGAAAAGTTTTGTGAGCCATCTCAATATCAACATACCCTCTTACCATAAACTTATCACTTTTGTTTTTTGTCTTTTTGCTTTTTGCAAGGCAATGGGGTTGAGTGACTTGCCCAAAGTCACATAGCTAAGTAATTATTAAGTGTCTGAGGCTGGATTTGAACTCCTGTCCTCCTACGTCCAAGGCCACTACACAAGTAGAATGCTTAGAATATTTCATTTTGTTCATTCTGAAGGGCATTTGCAGTAAGTTTCTTTATGTCTTTCAGCACCATTTTGGAAGTATAAATGCTATTGCTGGATATCTAGGAGCATCAGTAGAAAGACTATTTGAAATAATAAAAGCAATACATTATTAACAACAAATAATTTTCACATGGAGGGTGATGCTCAAAATAGAGGTAGAAGTCTTGTCTGAAACTTGTGGGGAGGCATCTGGGATTCTTGAAAATAATTCTATTCTTGCATACTAATCAAGGGGAAATAAGGAAACCACTTCAATCACTCTACTTAATTTTTTTAAAATCAGCATGAAACATTTTTAATGCCTACTTTTCAAAACAAGATCTTAACTGAAGGCTTGCATCTTAAGTGAAACATAAAAATATGATTTTTGTTTTTTCAACCCAGTCCCTCTCTTTGTTGTCATTAAAAGGTAATGGAGGGGCTGCCATAGGAACAGGCATGTACCAGATGGCTGAGATTCTATCAGAGCAAATACAGGACTCAGGAACATCAATTTTATAGAGGGATTAAAGCACAGATGGAAATTTTTTAAACATTGTGCATTTTCATAAGCAAATGTGCACATTTTCTGGTGAGTTGTTTGCACAATGAGTTTTTGGAGTTGAAACAGTAACATAAACTACTATGTTGTTCTTAATTTCACTCTGGAGAGATGATATGTACATCCATCTCTCTATACAGAATCAGGAATGAGTCCTCCCCTTCATCTTATATTTTGTATTGGGCCTATGGAAGGTATAGTCTGTATATACTTACTGCAGGTAGAGGTAGGGCTGTCATGTTGTATTTCTTAGTCTTTTTTGAGACAATGTAATTCCTATTACATTAAGGAAAATTATAGCTACAGATAGGGCCATCCCTTCTAGGTAAAGTATCTCATGTTTCTTTAAAAATCAAATGAATTTAGACAATTTAAAACAAATAATATAATAATATTTAGAAAGTCAAGAATGAGAGAATAAGAGAAAGGAAGATAGAAATCTTAAAATGAGGGAAAAGAGGAGAAAAAAGAGGTAAAAAGAATAGAATGTGAGTAGAGGGAATAGTCAAATGGATTCTGTTTGAATGAAAGGAAATACATTTCTTTATTTGGCAGAATAGAAAAAAAATCTATAGAAAACTTTAGAGTACATGAAGCACAATAGTTACTCAAATTTCCCTTCATGCACCAGATAGTTAGACCAAATTGTACATGTTCCTAAGTGTATCTTTTACACTTGAGGCCCAAACTCTGGACTAATCTTCATATTAACTAGAGAAGCCTGGATAACTTCAAATCTCTAGAGAACCAAGAAGACCTTGCAACATTGTTAATCATTGAATTAATACTATTAAAGCATAGCAATTAGCACTTTGAGTGTGTAACATTTCTAATTCCAGTTAATGAGTAAACTATTATTCTGTGTAGAGTTCAACATTAGATAGACTTTTCTGGTCTATTAAGTGGTTAATGCTAGTGCGGCCCCTGGGGCCCTGCTCAATTTGTAAGGTGGGGCCCCAGATTAGACTGCACACTAAGGTCAAAATAGACTGTGGGACCACATCTGCTAAAATTCATAGTTTATATGCCCTTACTGAAATATTTACTTTTTTTTGAGAACTGGAGAACACAATACAAAGAAAAAGCATTAATGAAAATAGCATGAGTCATGTTCTCTTACATCATCTATGGCACACATAGAAAAAAAGGTGGAAAAGCATAATATAGTGAACAAATAGCCAGGGAATAGGCATAGAATGTGTTTATTCTTAGACATTGCATGAGCACTGATATGTCTGGTGATGTCTGCATTGCTCCTAATGGACCTGGCCCCTATGGGTCTCTGCTAGGCATACATTGTAGGATTCTGTTCTGTTGGCTATGCAGTCTCTCTCTGTCAAGTGCTAGTGTGGTTGATGTGTAGTCTTCACTGACTACACATCTTCAGCTAAGACTAGCTGAAGTCTTAGGCTAGCTCTTCCTCATGAGAAGAGTGAACTCTGCCTGCCGTGCTCTTTCAGCTCAAAATTCTGAGATTTTTGTTGCAACATTTTTAGAAATGAAAGAGTACTTACCTTACCCCTAGGATCAAAGAAAACACTCCTTTTGGGGCAGGAGGAGAGGGATTCTTTAAGAGTTTTTCTTTAAGAAGTGATCTGTTTTGTTCTCTTAAGAATTTTATCTACAAGCACTCTCATATCCTGCAAGAATTCTTTACCTTGGAAGTCAATCTCTTTTAAACAAAGAGAACCGATCCTTCTAATAAAGTGGATAGTTTAGTTTAAAGTCTATCAATTGAATCAAATTTCTTAGTCCAGGGCCTTAATTGTCCCTACTGGAGATCTCACTTTAGTTTATGGTGAATATGCTTTTTGTCTCATAATCTTAATTCCTGAATAGTAGACCATTAGTCTCCATTCACGTGGGAGCTGCTCATCCAACACATTGCCAATAAATGGGTTTCCCAGGGGTTTCCAAAATCTCTTCCTCTGTCACAGCAATGAACAGTTGATGGGTCCTTAACTGTGATAATGATGACAACAACAGTAAGAATAATAGCTAAACATTTATATTGTGCTTTAAGGTTTGTCTGGCACTTTATAAATAGCATCTCATTTTATCCTTCCAACAGTTCTATTGCAGAAAGTCATGAACACTTTTTTTTTAGGTTTTTGCAAGGCAAATAGGGTTAAGTGGCTTGCCCAAGGCCACAGAGCTAGGTAATTATTAAGTGTCTGAGAACAGATTTGAACTCAGGTACTCCTGACTCCAGGGCCGGTGCTTTATCCACTATGTCACCTAGCTGTCCCCTAGTCATGAACACTCTTGAAGAACTATGATCAAAGGTATGATACAGCAATCAAAAATATGAGTGCAATCTTGAGCTGCATTAGTAGAGGCAGCACTTCATGGAATAGAGAGGTAAGAATTCCACCAAACTCTGCTCTTGTCTAACATTATCTAGAGTATTCGGTTACATTTGGGGGCACCATGGGTTAAGAAGGACATTCGTAAGTTGGAGAGTATTCAGAGGAAGAGGGTAACTAGGAGGAAGGACATAGGCATGTTCAGTTGGGAAAAAACTGGTGGGGTGGGGTGGGGAGAAAGAACATAAGGACTGTCATATGGAGGAAGAATTAGATTTATTCTGTTTGACCCCAGAGGACAGAACTGGAAACAATTGGTAAAAATTACAGAGATAAATATCAGATTGATATTAGGAAAAACCTCCTATCTGAGCTGTCCAAAGGTAGAATGACTTATTCTGAGAGATGGAAAGCTTTTACTTCCTGAAGATATTTGATAGCAAGGATTCCTTTTTGTGTAAGTTGAACATGATGGTTGCTGAGGTAATTTCCTTATCTCAGATTCTTGATTCTCTGATTATTCCCAATTCTGCTATTCAGATAAGACTCAAACTATAGCTTCAAGGTTTTCCTGTGACTGTTAATGACCTAACTGAAGTCTAACAGAAGAGATAAAAATCTTATTGGAAGAGATATTAAAGAATATATCAAAACTGTGAAAAAAAAAACCCCAATCACTTTACTGGACTATCTGAATATCATTTATTCCCTATACTTTGCTTCTTGGTTGGACTAAAGGATTGAGACCAGTTGAAGTCTGATTGCAGTATCTTTGA
This sequence comes from Macrotis lagotis, assembly GCF_037893015.1. Taxonomy (NCBI): domain Eukaryota; kingdom Metazoa; phylum Chordata; class Mammalia; order Peramelemorphia; family Peramelidae; genus Macrotis; species Macrotis lagotis. The sequence goes on from NC_133658.1 coordinate 588,604,539, forward strand.
TTAATTTAATGTCTATCAGACAAAAATGGAATAGGGAAGTACCTGGGACTTAATCCATAGTATCAAAGAACTAGAACTGGAGGGCACCTGAAAATTTTACAGATGAAGAAACTGAAGCCCAGAGAGGCCAAGCTAACTTGTCCAAAGTCCCACAGGTAGTAACTGGCAGGACCAGAATCTGAGAGCCTGTCAAGTACTAAGAAAGCTTTAAGATGACAGGCTGAAGATCTCTGAGCTTTTAAGCTCACAAGGTCCATTGCTATACACCCACTATTAAATCTCCAAAATTCTTCCAAGTAGTCTGGGTTTTAATATACAGTATTTAAGTTGAAAAACAGGCTTCAGCTTCAATCTTTGACTTCTGGACTGATCGATATCAAGGTCTTAGCTTTGTCGTTTGTTACACATTCTATCTCAGTAGCCACGTACCAGGATTTTAACCTATGGCATCAACCAATTTATGATTGGTCGATAGTTGGAAAGAAACATTTTAGCCCAGTACAAACAATTGATTGGAAATGGGGTCAAGTGAACACTTATTGAACACTTACCTGGTACCTGACACTGTGCCAAGTAATGAGAATATATGAGCAAAAGCAGTCCCTGCTTTCAAGGAACTCACAATCCCTTGTTGGGGGGGGGGGAAGGTGAAGAATATAGGAAAACTGTGTTCCAATAAGGTATATACTAAAGAAAGGAGGGGCAGCTAGGTGATGCAGTGTATAGAGCACCAGCCCTGAAGTCAGGAGGACCTGAGTTCAAATCTGTCCTCAGACACTTAATAATTACCTAGCTGTGTGATTTTGGGCAAGCCACTTAACTCCATTGCCTTGCAAAAAGCAAAAACAAAAAAACAAACATAAAAAACCCATGAGAAATAGCCTCAGAAAGAAGAAACTGACATTAAAAAGGATAGAGGAAGACTTCTTGTAAAAGTAGAAATTTAGCTGAGACTCAAAAGAAGCCAGTAAAATCAGGAGGTAGAGGTGAAGAGGAAGAAAATCCCAGACAAGGAGAACAGTCAATGAAAAAGCAAAGAGTCTTAGAAAGTTTAATAATACTTCAAAGCACACACACATCTTGGAGTACAAAATATATTCCATAGGATATAGCTAGAAGGGATATTAGAAATTTTCTTGTACAAATTGCCTGTTTTGCAGACAAGGAAACTGAGACCCAGAGAGATAAAAACTCTTCTTGTGGCCACAGAGCAAATTAATAGCAGGCATCCAACTGGGACCAGGTCACCTAGCTCTTAAGCCAGTGTTCTTTTCTTCATACAATTTACTTTAAGGTCAAGAGGTATGGATAGATAACTACCATGACAACATGCATCTATGCAGCCAGAAATCATTAGTTTTGAATACCTACTATGTGCCAGGTGATGGGGGACTATTTGAAACTCTGACATTTGAAATGGTTAAAGGTTAATGTTTGCCAATACTCATTGCCCTTTCCAAATGTGGCTGAAGGTCCTATATTATCAAGGAGGTCATTTAGATTGAGCCCTCAGCTTCCTGAATTGGATGTAAGTTTTTCATTCTTTCTTCTTAAAAAAAAATAACAGATTGTAATGTGTGCTTGTGTTTGCAGAAGTACTTTAGGTCCTGGAATTGCAAACTATTTGGCTAAGACCTGCCTGCTTTGCTATCTACTATCTTTGTTCCTCACCACATTCTGAAGGATTGTTACACATTTAGAAGTACAATGGGATTATTTATTCATTGTGTCTGTCCACTCTTTTCTATGCCACAAAAGGGGAAATAGCCTGCTCTTGGACTTAAAAGCTTTCTGACCGCTCCAAAGTCATGACATTTCCTTTGCTTTTTGACAGCAGTTTTTGAAAAGGGAGGTTTGTGGCGGGGAGAAGCTGTGTGACAAACTCTGTTGGCTCCTATTAGGAGATGACTGGTAGTTGTTGTGTAAAAACGTATTTAGTCACCTTTTAAAAGCAAATTGTGGACTTAATAGAACCACACAGCCTTCTTTGGAGATTGTACAAGGTGGATTGTCTTGATAAAACATTTGAAGCTAGAAATCCATCAGGCTTCAATGAATATAAGCACTGACCTGGACCCAAGCACACAAATTTCCAACCAAACTTAGAGGTTTTATTTTATTTTATTTTTAAACAGAGAAAGGATAACTGTCTATCCAGTACTTTTCATTTTTGTCTTCCTTGCAATTCTTCTTCTAGTCCAAAACCAAATAAAAGATCCTAATTCTGTACTATTTCTAGTCTATCTTTAAACTTGCTGCATTAGAATCTTGTGGTTCAGCTCCCTGGGTTCTGATGTAGTTCTGAGCCTTTGAACTTGACCTCTGTAAGCTTGCTCTGGTGTTCCCCTCTATTGGCTCTCTCTAATGATAGATAGATTTGAGACCTCAGGATCCATGAGTCTAAGAAGGGGGTTTAAAGGAAGGTGAGCCTGCAATCTATTCTTACCACTGTCCTCTAAATCTCTACAATCTCATCACAAATGTACCCAGATCAGCAAAGGTCTGCAGAGTAGTTATAATCTACTGTGGATGGTGTAGATGAGGCATCCCATGCTTGAATCAGACTTTACCTACAAATCACATTCTCGGTACTAGAGAGAAAAGGAAAGGACAGTCACCAAATATGAAGACAGAGATGCTTTGGTTGACTTTTTTAAAAAAACTAAAGATTCCCTTGTATTGCTCCATGGCCAGACTAATTACTTTTAAGGAAACAGATTCTTTGACAAAGAATAGACTATGCCAAGAAATTGTGAATAGATCACTAGAAACTTTTGAAGCTTGGAGAAGAACATTGATACACACACACACACACACACACACACACACACACACATATATATATTATATGCTAATCTATACACACACATATATATACAGACATGTATTCACAAACATATATCTAGATAATCCATACATACATACATATATCTTCTAAGTAAAAGTCTTGACTTTGGAAAAAAACAGGAAATGTCTTTGTATATTGACTTGGGAAAATAGGTTTTGGTTTCTCGAAGTGGCTTCTGATGCTCTTGACAAGGAATGAAGAGTATTTTACAAAAAACTGGAAGGTTAGTTTTGCATAAGGGAGACTGATCTTGATAGTGGAATATGAAGTTGCATGGTACACAGAAAGTACTTAATGTTTTTTGAATTGAATTGAAACATGAGGGAGAATAAAATTCCTACATAAAACTGCAAAACTGAGCATCATTCATGTTATTTAACATGATGCAAAATGTGATACCACAGAGGAAGAGATGTTACTTATTTAGGTTTTTGGTAATGATAGTAGTGAGTGAAGTCGTGAAATCCAAAAGCATTTATTAGGGATTTAAAAAAACTTTATAGCAGTGGTTCTATACTCTGGTGAAACTTAAGAACTCTTCAGAATACGTATAATAATAATAATAATAATAATAATAATAAAGAACTGCAAAGGAAAATTAATATCGAAACACAGATATTCATGTAACAGTCACTATCCTGGCTCTGACATCCTGAAGATCAGGTATGTTATGTTTCATGTGAGTATCTCAATATTAGATGATTTGAGCATGTACAAAGTGAAGTGAAAAAATCCCTAGTTCTCATGTTAAGAACCCTTTGTTGATAGGAATAAGTTCTAGACTCATGATTTCATAATCACCTATAAAACTTACATTCTTGAGAATTATCTAGGGTATTGAGAAGTTACATGATTTGTCCAAGGTCACACAACTAGTATGTATCAGAAGAAAAAGTCTAAGGTTTCTTGACTTTGAAGCCTCCACTCTATCTGCCCTGAGGCCAAGAGTCAAAAAATCACCATGTATCTCAGAACACTGGCCCTACTTCCAGCCAGTCCTGGCTGCTGTCAACTAGGGGAGCAACCCTTGTGGAGAACATAGTTTGCCTGCTACATCCATAGCTATTGAAACTTTTAGCTCCTAAGAAAGCACAGGCACTGAAGACCTGGAAAAGTCCTTGACATTGTCAAATGTTTCAACATCAAAAATAAATATAGTTTTATCAATGGAAATGACATCAAAGAAGATACATTACTATCTGTTTTGCTGTTGTACCTTAAGGAGATTATCTTTCCATTTAATTAGCTGCTGAAAAGTACTTAGATATAACTTTCCCTCATTTGAATGTGACTTCCTTGAGACTTGGTATTGTCTTATATTTCTATGTCTAATCCCAGTGTTATAAATGTTATAAATGCTTAATAAATGCATCTAAAAGCACTTAATACATGCTTTTTATTCATTCATTCAACTACCAAGGTATTATGAATTCCTTATTGAGCTTTTTTAGACTATGTGAACTTCTAATGGGAGAGATTGTGATTTCTGAAATGACACACAAATATCATGTGATTTTAGTTTAGTGGATTTTAACATTTTATTTATTTTACAATTATATACAATAGTAATATGTACCTATCATTTTCTGCAAGGCTCTGAATTCTGCAATTTCCCCCCCCTCCTCCCTCCCCCCCCCCACAGAAGGCTGTTTGACAGTCTCTACATTGTTTCCATGCCATACATTGATGTAAATTGAATGTTATAAGATTAAACATAATTATAAACATAAACCCTCTCCCCCCCAAGAAGATAAGAAACCTCAAGAAGAGAGAGAGAGAGAAATTACTTCAGTCTGTGTTCAGATTTCAATGGCTGTCTCTGGGGTGAGTTGCTTTCTTTATCATAAGTCCACCAGAGAAGTTGCTTCAATGTTTTTCCTACAGTTGCTCTTACTACCTGTACCTCCACGCTATTCCTCAGCACTCTCATTTATTCTATTCTCTCTCTCTCCTTTCATCCTGGCCCTGTCCAAAAGTGGGTTGAATCTGAGTACCCTCTCCCTCAAATTTCCCTCACTTCTATCACCTATTCCCCCCCTTCCTCCTCCAATTCCTCCTCATCCCGTCCCTTTCCTCCCATCCTTCTCCAGGTCAAGATAGATTTCCTCACCCTATTAAGTGTTTATGTCATTTCCTCCCTGAGCCATTTCCAATGAGAATGAAGACTCACTCATTTCCCCTTGCCTTACCCCAATTCCACTCCATTGAAAAGCTTTTTATTGACTCTTATGTGAAATCTCTCAGCTTCTTCTTCATTTCCTTTTCCTTCCTCCCAGTACTTTCCCCCATCGCCCATTGACTCCATCCCTTAACCACATCATACCATTATATTCTGCTCCTTTCTATATCCTGACTATATATGCTCCTTCTAAAAGCTCTTATAAATGAGAAAGTTAATATGAGTTATCAATATCTTCTTCCCATGCAGGAATACAAACAATTCAACATTATCAAATTCCTCATAGTTAGTTCCTCTCTTCCACTCCCCTTATGGTTCACCGGCGTCCTGTACTTCGAGATTGAACTTTCTGTTCAGCCCTGGTTGTCTCAATAGGAAACTTTGAAAGCCCTCTGTTTCATTTAATGTCCATCTTTTCCCCTGTAAGAGGATGTTTAGTTTTCCTGGGTAGTTGATTCTCAGTTTTAAACCAGGATCTTTTGTCTTCTGGAATATCATATTCCAATCCCTACGAGCCCATAATGAAGATGCTGTCAGATCCTGTGTAATCCTGACTATGGTAGTTGAATTGTTTGTTTCTGTCAGCTTTTAGAATTTTCTCTTTGATTTGGGAGTTTTGGAAATTGGCTATATATTCCCTGGAAGTTTTTCTTTTGGGATCTCTTTCAGGAGGTGACCGGTGAATTCTTTTGATTTTTATTTTACCTTTCGCTTCTAGGATCTTAGGGCAATTTTGCTGTATTATTTCTTGAAAAATGAAGTCTAGGCTCTTCTCCTGATCATGGCTTTCAGATAGCCCAATAATTTTTAAATTATTTCTTCTGGATCTGTTTTCGAGGTTGGTTGTTTTTCCAATGAGATATTTCACATTTTCTTCTAATTTTTGGTTTTTTTAGAAGAGTTTTCTTTCTTCCTGATTTCTTGTAAAGTTATCAGCTTCCTTTAGTTCTATTTTGCATTTGAAAGAATTATTTTCTTCAGAGAGCTTTTTTATCTCCTTTTCCAGCTGGCCAATTCTGCTTTTTAAGGCATTCTTCTCTTCATTTGCTTTTTGTTTTGCTTTTTTCCATTAGGCCTAAACTGGTTTTTAAGATATTATTTTTTTTTTGAGAGAAAATTGTGCATTTTATTCATGAACCTTGCAAGATACAGATACCTCACCTGGAATGAGGCATGAAGTGGTGTTGGACCATCAGGTAATTTATAGTGTTCAGAAACTCTTTCCCCTCCCTCTTGGATTTTCATAGTCTCTCAGAGTTTGAGTTACAATCTAAGAGGTCCACCCATTCTATGACATGTCCCTAATATGATCCCCCCACATCATGTGATGCATGATATGCTAATGAACCCCAATCATCAGTGGGGTGTTGAGGAGGACCCAGCCTGAAATGGAATGGGTGAGAATAAGGAGAGTGAGACCCAAGGATGGTGGATAAGGTCTGAGTTTATTTAAGAAAAGGTACATGCTTATATTGTGGAGAAGGAACAAGGGGATTAGCTTAGGGGTGGAGTTGGTATGCCTTGGCCTGAGAGAAGGGATAGTCTGTGATCTGTTTGTTCTTGATAATGGAGGGTGAGGCCTCTTTTCTTTGTCTTGGCCCTTGGTATGCCTGGAATTTTGTTTGCTCCTTTTATCTTATCTGACAGGGGGCTTCTTGGCTCCTGGTATGTCTGAAATTTATTTGCTCTTTTTATGGGGGGCTTCTTGGCCCCTGGCATGTCCCCCTTTTTTATTTTAAATTTATGGGCAGGATCCCTGTCTTAGGCTGTGCAACTTGATTTTCATGCTTGGTATCCATGACCAGGAGGGGACCTTAGCGAGGTCCTTGTTATCTCCTGTAGGATCTGATGTTCCCAAGTCATGGAGTTGCACTAAATCCCGTCATTGGGTATCACTGCAGCCCTTAGGGGGTGCCTTTCCTTGAGCAGATGCGCGCATACCAAGGTGGGCGAGGTGTAAGAGCAGCGAACCTCAAGGGTTCCATTTGGGGGTCCTCACAGGACCCTTGGTTTTTCAATTGGTGATATAAGACTGAAACTGGTTTTCCAAGGGCTGAGTCAATTTGGGATTTGATAAAGTTGGTCAGTCTCCTGAAGGCCCATGGTCCAAAAGAAATTAGAATTAGGAAGCCAATTAATGGGCCTAGAAGGCTTGGGAGCAGAGTAGAGAGCCAGGGGGATGTGGAAAACCAATTTTTATACCATGCCTCACCTTTCTCTCTCTCCCTTTTTCTTTTTTCCAGGCTATCCTTAACCCTTTGCAGACTGTCTTCTACCAGGCCAAGTTTATCCTTAAAAAAACAGCATTCTTCCTTTAGTGCCGCGCAGAGTCCCCCCTGTTGTAAAAATAACAAATCAAGACCGCGTCTATTTTGTAATGCTACTTCAGCTAGAGAGGCAACAGAATCTTTTAGGTGTTCTAACCCTGCTTGAAGTTCTGAGAGATCCTTATCAATAGCAGAGCTAAGCTGGGTGTACTGTGCATTGGAGGAGACTAAGGAGGCAATACCTGTACCAGAGCCAACAAACCCAAGTGCAATCAGGACTGCGAATGTAACTGCTGTCAGGGGTTCTCTTTTGTCTCTGATAAGGGTACCCCTTCCATGTTCCCAAAATTGGAGGAATTCCTCTGGGTAGTGGACAGTTAGGTGAGGAAAAAGGGAGACAAGGACACAATAGTCCTTTTTCTCAAGGAATTGTTTGGTGTCCACAAAGGTGGTTAGTCCTGATGAGCAGGCAAGATAGGTATTAGGAGGGGCTACAGCATATCTATAGGAAGTATTAATAAGGGTACTTTGGTTACATACTGTGTCTAGCTGAAGAGGGGGGAGCATTTGCGGGCCAAGGAAACAATTTCCCTGACCGGAGATTTTTGCAAGAGTGAAGCCTTGGGATTCCCCAGTGCCCCATCTGAGATCATCTCTTCTGTTGGAGTGTGTGATGTTCCTGAATTGAGCAATACCTTCATAGAAGGGAGGGGAAGAGGAATAGCAGATCCAGCATTCTTCCAATGAAGAATTCTGTATCTGGGTCAAAGCTTGTACAGAGGCATTAATGAGGTGATCCAGTACCCAGTTCCTGTCGTCTCACAATCCCATTTTTACAATAGAAGTCCCCCGTTCTACCACATTGTGGGGCTGATGAGCGATGGTATCCCGGGCAAACATAAAAGGAGAGGGTCCCAAACCTCTCCTTTCTATCTTGAGAGCCACAGCCTGTCATGCGATCATCGGACCCCCATACTGCGTCCCATCCACTGTTCCATTCGGATAATCGACAAAGATCTGGGTACAGGGGAAGCCAGGGTGTCGTGGAGTCAACTTTCGAGGTACTCCAGATGCAGAATCCTTGAGCATCTTCGACTGACCCAAGTGTAGTTAAGTAGTTGGTATGAGCAGGACAGCGGAAGGAGCAGGCACAGGATGAGTGCCTTCATTCTGGATCTTTTATCTACAAGAGAGCACAGAGGGGGATTCCTCAGGGGGTTCCCTGGGTGGATTATGTGATTTTACTAGACGCTCGGGTAGCCATCTAGCATTTTGAACTGATGAATCATAAATACAGGCATGTCCTTTACCCCAGATAAGGACTGGGTCAGGTCCTTGCCATTTGTTGGAGATGGGATCTCTCCACATAGCCTGTGCATAGTTGTGTTCAGTAGTGGGATGCCAAAGGCGATCTGCTGTAGATTTGGCATTAGCATCAAGGGAGAGGAAATTGAGGACAAAGAGGGCATGGTTAAGAATGGTTTTAGCATTATTAATCTTGGGGTAGAGTGTCTCTGACCCTTTCTGTAATTTAGTAATCATGTTTTTGAGCGTTTGGTGGGCTCTTTCTACAATGCCCTGTCCTTGAGGGTTTTTCATAAGCTCCCTTAGAAGTTTTATAGGTAGTTGAAGCAATGGTTTGACAACGATCAAAAAAATCAGCCTTCCAGGTGAGGAACTGTCCTCGTGTAAGTACTGCCTGGACGACCCTGAGCCACTCGGAGGGGAGAAGATATCCCCCACAGGAGATGGCTTCTAGTGTGGAGAGAGTAAAGGGGGCATTAGGCCCCAGGGGCAGGAAGGCAGGGGCAGTTAGGTATGGAGGGGGAGCAGAGGCTAGGGGCCAGTCTGGGTTATTATATCTAGCAGCTTCTTCCTCAAGTTCTGCCTCATCGCCTGGGTCTGGAGGCTCTGAATCTGGGTCCGTTTCTGGACTGGACTGGAGATTCTTATTTCTTGTAAACACTGGGCAGGTTATGGGCTCCTCTGCTGGTGTTATCTCAGAAGGGAGAGGAGGTAGAGGGATTTGCTTGGGGGGATTTCAATAGCTGCTGAGGGAGATCTAGCTGGAGTTTTAGGGGGTTTCGCTTCCTCTTCTTTCAAAGACTTTATAGAGGCTGTACTCGAAAGAGGGTGAAGCCAGGACTCTGCAACTGAAAGAAGCTGTTTTTTTGTGGGGTCCCTGGTTGTGCTTTCCACTATGTGTCTTATAAGACCCCAGTAAGAAAGGGCTGAAACAGGGACGGCATCGGGTCCTTCTATTTTCAATTTCTGATTAAGATCTCTTCCTACTTTCTGCCATTTGCCTGGGTGGATCTCAGGTCCTGTTACCAGAAACCATGGGCACACTTCATCTATAAAAAGGAAGAATCTAACAAGATCCTTTTTCTTTACTTTAACTCCCCTGTCTTTAAGTGCCAGTTTAAGGTCCCGTATAAAGACCTGTTCTTTAGACAGCTTGGAACCCATGAGAAAAGAATGAGGCAGACGTCACTTACCTGTTCATGGGGCTCTCCGGAGCAATCAGAGGGGGTCGCGATCAGAGGGGGTCGTGACGATTCTTCTTTACGGGGTCTGCCTGGCAAGAGTCCGTGCCTTGAGCCGCACGATGGGCGCCACGTGCCCCGACCTGTGGGGCAGAAAAGTGGGGTGTCGAGGAGGACCCAGCCTGAAATGGAATGGGTGAGAATAAGGAGAGTGAGACCCAAGGATGGTGGATAAGGTCTGAGTTTATTTGAGAAAAGGTACATGCTTATATTGTGGAGAAGGAACAAGGGGATTAGCTTAGGGGTGGAGTTGGTATGCCTTGGCCTGAGAGAAGGGATAGTCTGTGATCTGTTTGTTCTTGATAATGGAGGGTGAGGCCTCTTTTCTTTGTCTTGGCCCTTGGTATGCCTGGAATTTTGTTTGCTCCTTTTATCTTATCTGACAGGGGGCTTCTTGGCTCCTGGTATGTCTGAAATTTATTTGCTCTTTTTATGGGGGCTTCTTGGCCCCTGGCAAATATTCAATTACATAATTGCACAAACTCAGTTGCATTAGGTCAAGATCTCTTGACCAGTTGAGAACGGGTTTTGGGTTTGCTATCCCTGGAATGGGATTAGGAAAACTCTCCCAGTCTTGGGATTGACTGGGCCATTCCCCCTTTGTAATGGATTCCCTAAGGCCTCCCCTCCATACCCTCTGAAGACCAACACCCTACATTCCTCACAACTCCTCCCTTTTCTTTTTAATAACAACTTGGTCTTCACACTTCACCAGCAGTGCCTTCCTCAAATTAATTCACAATCTTCATCCTTGATAGGACTACTGACTTTCCCTATCAATATCTTTACCTCTTCCTTATTAGAGCTGTACACCTGTACTAATTTGCTGATAGAATTTTATACTATTTGAGTTATTAACTGGATCATACATGGGAGACACACATACACAGCTAATAGGATTATACCACTTAGGGTCAATAGTAAGATACCCAGTAACTGTTTCCACCATGAACCAGTAAACCAGTTCATCCAAGAGGTACTAATAGGCTTGTCCAGATTTGGAATGGGATATGTGTCAACTTTCTAATATCCCTGGTTACCTTCTTTACCACCTGCCCATTGTCATCTATCTTTAGACAACAATTTGATAAGTTCAGTTTACCACAGACTCCTTCTTCAGCCAAAAGGTAGTCTAATACCAGTCTATGTTGAATAATCGCCTCTTTTGTTAGCAAGGCTTGATCAAGTCAATAAGTCCAAGGCCTTAGCTGCGTGATTGGGAATTTTTCCACTACAGCTTGAGTCTTATTAGTCTATTCAGGATATAAACTGGGGTTCCATAACCCCCACTCCCATCCTGTGCCCAGGTAGTAGGCCCTTAAGTCTAGATAACAACTCCCTGACTAACTCTTTGGACAACTGGGTAACATATTATTTTCTTCAGTATGTTTTTGGTTATCTTTCACTAAGCTTTTGATTGGTTTTCATGATTTTTTCTGCATTGCTCTCATTTCTCCTCCCAATTTTTCCTCCCACCTCCCTTAATTGCTTTTCAAAGACTTTGTTAGCTCATCCATAGTCTGAGCCCATTTTCTATTTCTCTTGGAAGTTTTGGATATAGAAGCTTTGACTTTATCATCATCTGAGTTTGTGTTTTGATCTTCCATGGGACTAAAGTAATTCTCTATGGTCAGATTCTTCCTTTTTCTGTTGTTTACTCATTTCCTCAGCCCAAGACTAATTTACAGCACTTCCAAGGCTTTGGGGTTGTTTTTTTTGGGGGGACACCCCACTAGGACCTTTATTCCTCCAAGGTCTTGTGCTCTCTAGCCTGTGCTTTGATATGTAGATGAACACAGCACTGTCCTCTGCCCTGGGGCTATAAGGAGAGATCCAGCTAGGTTATTTAGTATGGAAGCCCAAACTGCAATATCTGAGTATAGGCAAACAGCAGAGTCCTACCCCAGGGAGAGCAGAGAAATCTCTGCAGCCTTCCCAGTAAGTCTCTGGGGGTGCAGGCTGCTTTCTCCCTATTCTCGTTGCAGGTTTTTGTGGCCAGTACACCCTCACTCCACACTCATTCTAGTGGAGCAGAGTGCTCTCATTGCCCCTTCAAGCTGTTACCGGTGATCTCTGGGCTGGGCTGGACTAGGCTGCACCACGGCTTTTTTTTTCCAACCCCGTCCTGGTGAAACACCTTTCCCACTCAACTTCTAAGTTGTCTTGGACTGGGAAAATGTATCACTCAGTCTTTCTGTGGTTTCTACCCCTCTAAATTTTGGCTAGAGCCATCCTTTGTTTTTTGGGGGTTTTGAGTTCCCTGGAAATGCTACCTTCATGTTGCCATCTTGGCTCCACCCCAGTTTTGTGGATTTTTAATAATTTATTATTATACATGAGTTCTATACCCTAGGGCATAGGGGATTGTCAGCAACTGTACAGTAGTCCTTTTCTATTGGAGGATTCAATGTGTTAAGCATAAATTCTTCTGCAGAGGATGTGTTTGCATATCCCACAATGCTTAGAGCCTGGCTCTGATGGTAACTGTGGAGGATATAGCATGAGGACTGCATGTTCAACTGGTCTGAGAGAGAAACTAGAGAAACTCTCTAGGTTATCAAATTGGGATTTGAAAGAAGATGATTAAGGAAAGTGACTTCAGACTCTAATCATCAATATCAGTTTTTTGAATTTTCTCTATGTCCTCTTAATAGTTGGGGATGCAGAAGAATTAATTGGTTGTTGACTAATGCTTATCTGAAAGCATGATGGAGGGTGTCAGTTTTTGGTCTGAATACATAAGATATTTATTTTTAAATAATATTTTATTTTTGCCTGAATTACACATCAAGAAAAATTTTAACATTCATTTTTATAAAATTTTGAATTTCAACTGTTTCTTCTTCTTCCTCTTATGAAAATGGTGGTCAGTTTGATATATAGTTTATACATATGCCATCATGTAAAACATATTTCCATATTAGCCTCAGTTGTGGACGAAGAAACATCAACATAAAAAAAACCCCACAAGTAAGAATAAAGTAATTGGAAAAAATATGCATTGATCTCTATTCAGAGTCCATCAGTTCTTTATCTGGATATGGAAAACATTTCCCTTTATGAGTCCTTTGTACTTTTCTTGGATCATTATGGTGCAGAGAAGAGTTGATTCATTCAAAGTTGATCTTCAGTGTTGCTGATATTGTTTTCCTGGTTTTGCTCATTTCACTCTATACCAGTTTATACAAGTCTTTTCCATGTTTCTCTGAACTGTTCATCATTTCTTTTAAATTATATAAATATTTTATTTGTTTTCTAATTACATTCAATGGTAGTTTCTACCAATCATTTTTTTTTGGTGAGGTTTTGAGTTTTATAATTTTTCTCCCTCTCTCCCTTCTTTCCCCCTTCTTCCCAATAGAAGGCAATCTGTTATAGGCTTTAAATTTGCATTGCTGTTTATCATTTCTTACTACACAATAGTATTCCATTACATTCATATACCAATTGATGGGCATTCTTTTAATTTATAATATTTTGCTACCATGCAAAGGACTGCAATAAATATTTTTGCACATGTAGGTCCTTTTCCATTTTTTAATGATTTCTTTGGGATACAGACCTAGTACTGAGTATGTGAACTTCTTCTAATAGGAGAGATTGTGATTTCTGAAATGACACACAAATATCATGTGGATTTTTATTATTATTATTAATGAATTCTAAATCCTAGGGTATATGAGATTGTCAGCAACTGGACAGCAGTCCTGCCCTCTTGGAGGATTCAGTGTGTTAAGCTTAAATTCTCCTGCAGTATTGCTGGACCAAAAGGGTATGCACAGTTTGCTGGATTAAAGGGTATGCACAGTTTGGTTGCCTTTTGGGCATAGTTTCAAATTGCTCTGTAACATGGTTGGGTCAGCTCACAACTCTACCAAAAGTAGAAAAATTAGATAACCAAATAGTTTTCCAATTTTTCCACATCCTTTCCAAAATGTATGATTATTTTTGGTCATATTAGCCAATCTGATAGGTGTGAGATGACAGAGTTGTTTTAATTTTTGCATTTCTCTAATCATTATTATGTTAAGCACTTCATATGATTATAGATGGCTTTGATTTCTTCACCTGAAAACTACTTGCTCATATCCTTTGTCAACTGGAAAATGACTTGTGTCTTTATAAACTTAACTCAATTTTCTACAGACTTGAGAAATGAGGCCTATGTGAGAGACACTAATTGAAAAGATTGTTTCCCAACTTTCTTCTAATCTTGGTTGAATTGTTTTGTTTGTACAAAAGCTTTTTAATCTTATATAACTGGGGGCAGCTAGGTGGGGCAGTGGATAAAGCACTGGCCCTGGAGTCAGGAGTATCTGGGTTCAAATCCGGTCTCAAACATTTAATAATTACTTAGCTGTGTGGCCTTGGGCAAGCCACTTAACCCCATTTGCCTTGCAAAAACCTAAAAAAATATATAATCAAAATTATCTAGTTTATATTTTGTAATACTCTCTATATCTTATTTGTTCATGAATTCTTCCCCTTCCCATAGATCTGACAGGTATATTCCTTACTCTTCCAATTTGCTTATGATGTCACCCTTTAGGTCTAAATCATGCACCCATTTTTACCTTATCTTGTTATATGGTGTGAGATTTTGGTCTATACTTAGTTGGTGATCTATTGTTTTCCAGTTTTTCCAGCAGGTTTTGTCAAATAGTGAGTTCTTATCTCCCCACACTGGAGTACATGAAATATTTACCATTTGATTCAATTCCTTGTTACTTGAATTGTTCCATTAAATGCTTGTGGTCTTGAATTCAAGGATTATCTGTCATGGTCTGGTAAGTAGATATGTTGATGGGAGCTTAGAGTTTGAATTTGAAAGATGATGACCTAAAGAGTACTGTAAACATCTATCTATTATTATTTTGAATTTGAGTAAGTTATTTTGAATATGAGATCAGGTTAAACTACTTGCTTTAATATTGAAGGGATCCATTGATGGTTTTTTCCCCCTTAGGATATTATCTGTCAGAGAAATTTTCTAGAATGACTCTTAAAATCCATAATATATATTAGAATAACCACTATATCACTTTTTATAAAAATAGTATTAAATAATTTTGTTGTTTCTGAATGAAATAAGTTTGTCATATTGTTAATGTATGTTGTATATGCGACTTGTAGAATAAACACTAGACAAATGTTGGAGAATTGTCACTATCCATTGGACTTTTTGAATATGTCCCCATACCAGATACCTTCTCTCTCTTTCCACACATTTCACCTTCTTAGGAGTTGTTTTCACCATTAGAATATAAGTTGATTGAAGGCATGGACTCTTTCTTTTTGTTTTAATTTATGTTACCAGTATTTAACAAAATGATTAATAAACACTTAATAAATTTTTTTGATTGACTTGTTAGAATTTATTTGGCTAATAAGATAAATAGAGGTAAACTCTTTGTGATCCCATTTGGGGTTTTCTTGACAAAGAAACAGAAGTGGTTTGCCATTTCATTCTCCAGTTCATTTTATGGATGAAAAAATTGAGGCAAATAGGGTTGTCACTTACTGAGGGTCACCCAGGTAATAATAATAATAATAATAAAACATATAATATAATAATAATAAGCTTATGTAGGTTTTCTGCAACTCTTATGTGAATATCCTATACTATAAGACAGAATAACTATTGTGGATTTGAAATAATTATCTATGACTATGCTATATACCAAATGGAATCTGGAATGATTTGTATAAACAGATATACACTGAACTAGAGTGATTTGCCAAGATGATGCAAGCATTTTGCCGAATATAGTAATGATTTTCATTTTCTGTAATTTGGGGGGATGAAGGATCCTTGCTTATGAGGTAAACTCCCCGGATGTCATTTCCCAGATAGCTGTGCATGAGCCTGTCATATGGTGATGTCATTCTACATATACTCAACAGAGATTCAGATTGAGTGATGAGACTAGAATGGTTTTGTCAGGTAGTGCTGTGAGCAATAGATTAAGGCAGAAGGAAAGGTCAACCTTGAAATGTAAAGCCTGTGTATTATCGAAGGAGATAAGTGACTGTCCTTTTTCTCAACTCCATGAACATTAGAACAATGGTGACATAGACAGAGATTGAAAAAAAGATTATAGTTGTGAACTGAGAATTTTTTTTTGAGACCACAATCCTACAACAGAAAGGAATATTGTAGATCCTTGTAACAAGCATCAAATGAGAACATACCTATACTTATCACTGTGTTGTTAAGTAGGCACAAACCTATCTAATCAGAAACTGTATCTCAGCATTCTCAGGCTAAAATTATTAGCTCATTGACAGAATGTCCAAATTTAAACTAACTTTTCTTCCTCCTCAATCTATATCTCCTCCAAACATTCCTACTTATCCCTATTACATCCATATTCTTAAGTCATTCAGATCTGCTAACCATGATACATCCTTGACTCTTCCTTCTCCCTCATGTTTCATACCCATGAGTTGTCATATCTTTCACTCTCCTTTCACCCTCACCACATGGTTACTAATCTAATTCAAACTCTAATATAATTTCTCTTCTGGACTAATGCCTTCTAACTTCCAGTGTTTCCATCTTTGATACAATCTTCACACATCTACTAAATTAGTTTTCCTAAAACCTCCTTCAGTGGTTTCCAAGTACCTTTAAAAAAGATACAAAAACTCAACTTGGTTTAAATTTAAGTACTTTATAGTGTAACTTCAGCCTTCACATTGAGATAGTAATGTGAACTCTTCACATTCATTCATTACATATTACATATTCATTCATTCATTCATTACATATTCTAGTTAAACTGCTATTTTCAGAACCTGACATTATTTCCTAATTTGCCTTTGTGTAGGCTGTTCCCAAGTTTAGCACATAATCCTTACTCATCTTGCTTTATTTAATCCTCAGCATATATGTTATATACTATGGGAAGCTCTTCCTATACTATTTACCAGTGCTCTTTCTCTCCAATAAAACATAAGCTCCTTAAGGGCAGGGACAGTTCTTCCTTTTGTCTTTACATCCCCAATGACTAGCACAACATGCTGCTCATAGTAAAATGTTTAATAAACATTTGATAGTTTGGAGAAATTTTTAGGACTTGTATTTCTGGGAGCCAATAGACCTATAGTGCAGAGTGATCACTTGATAAGGACAACAGAAGCAAGCAGAAGAAAAGAAGGGATATATAGAAGATCATGGAAGTTCCCTCTATAGGAAGTAAGATGGGCACAGTTCAATTTTCTTGCAGACTAAGACACTAAGGACTTACTTAGGTCTATCTAAGGAAGACTCTATGTGAGAGAAGAAATCCTTCTATGACTAGCAGTACATGTTGGGGACTGAACACTAAAACTTCCTCTTCTTCTTTCCCTTCCTATACTTCAGTTTAGTTATTTTAGATGCATTATTATGCTTTTCTCTATACCTCAATGATAAGAGTTTCAGAATAAATTATTTCCCATACTGCTCATTAGAGATGAGATCCTAATCTCTGAAGTGTGCAAATGTGTTTTTTTCCTATTCCTTCTGCCTCTGCTAATTGTTTTAGTATTTATGATACTTTAAGTATACATACCCTTTGTCTCACCTGCCAGTCTGATGCTGAGTTTGGATGGTCTTAGTCATTCTCAGCAGAGCCTAGGTTTGTATGTTTTTAATAGGGAGGCACTGCAGACTACCTTTCCAGGCTTATTTCACATTATTTTCCATCACAAACTCTCTGGAGATGTTCTCAGTAAAGAGGAAAATGAGTACTAAGGACAGTGCCTGAGAGTTCTTAATACCACTTTTAAGAATTGGTTTAAGAATCAGTTTACAAAAGCAAAGCTGTGTGAAGTTGTCAACACAAAACATAGATTTTTGACAGCACTGGAAGTCAACAAATACTTCTCATATAATGTATAGTTTATGTGGATACTTGCCACCATCTTAGCTAAGAACTCGACTTTTGTTGAATTCAGGGTCCAGGAAGAAGGAAGCCAAGGGGAAGAGCTGCTGATTAAATAACCACAGCATTAAGGAGAGGATTAAATGCAGTTATATGCATAATAATATTGATTATAATTATGATTATAATGAAGCTATTTATATTATACTTTAAGGTTTGCAAAGTGCTTGTCAGTGTGTCAAACTCAAAATTGAAAGGACCACCAAATCATACATAAAGATCCCTATATATATTGACTTAGAAAATCGCATTTTAGCATTATTTATGTTATATTATATTTTTATTTGTTTTATTTAATATTTTTGAATTACATTTCAGTCTGTTTTGGCCACACAGGATTGTTGGAGTGGGGGCAACTTTGACATCTGTACTTTATGTGAATGATTTCATTTGAGTTTCAAAAGAAGAACATTTTCTCTGGGATCAGTGAATCTGAGTTTTGTTATGCCCACAGCCTATGTGACTTTGGGGAAATCATATAACATCCTTAAGTCTCAGTTTTCTCATCTGAAAAATGGGGAAGGGACTAAACTAGATGACTTTTGTGGCATATAGATCTGTGAGTCATAAACAACACTGTGCTGTAAGTATTACAGGTATTATAATCCCCATTTGACAAATGAGAAAACTGAGAGGTACATTGCCACAAATCATGCAGTTTATAAGTACTAGAACTGAAATTTGAAGCCAGGTCTTCTGACTCTTAATCTGGTACACTCTTTTTATTTTTTGAAGGTTTTTGCAAGGCAATGGGGCTAAGTGACTTGCCCAAGGCCACACCGCTAGGTAATTATTAAGTATCTGAGGCTGGATTTGAACTAGGTACTCCTGACTCCAGGGCCAGTGCTCTATCCACTGCGCCTCCTAGCTGCCCCAATCTGGTACACTCTTTGTGATATATTTCTATTTGCTGATTATTAATGGATGAATTCATTACTTTTATATTGTAGATTTAGGTATTTTGTTCTCTGGTCTGGGTACTGTCCTCATTTGTTGTTATTGTTCAGTTGTTTCAGTTGTGTCTGACTCATTTATGACCCTATTTGGGGTTTTTTTGGCAAAGATTCCAGAATGGTTTGCCATTTCCTTGTCCAGCTCATTTTACAGATGAGGAAACTGAGGCAAATAGGGTTAAGTGACTTGCCCAGGATCACAGAACTAGCAAGTATCTGAAGCCACATATTAACTTATAAAAATGAATTTTCCTAACTTCAGACTCTGTACTCTGTCTACTGTGTCTTCTAGCTGCCTGTTCTCATTTTTTCAGACTTGATAAGTGAATTGTCTGCATAACTACAGTTTTTTTTTTTGGTACAAGAGTCAAAAGACAGACATAAAACTTTCAGGCAAAAAAATAAAAAAGGCCAGTTCTTCTCTTGGTATGTGCCCAAATACCTTGACTCAGTGGTCTTTCCCACTGACTTGCTAGAAGGCACCATAGGGTCATTTTGGGGTTGGGCAGACAGACACAAACTTAGGATGGAATTGTGATGGATCTAGTCATAAAAATTCCTTTTATTGATTTATTCCTCTGCAGTAAGAGATACCTGATCATAGCACCTGCAGAATGTGGAGTTTGCAGATCATAAGTCAGGAGCATTTGGCTGTAATTTTCCAAATGTATATTTTCCCTACATTTGATAATAATGACAGAATCAAAGGAACAAAGAGATTTCTCTGAACATAGTGCAGTTATCTCCTAGGCAAGTATAAACATTTCAGGGAAATGTCAATTGTTTATTAATTTTGTTGTAATTGGGGAGAAAGATCCTGCAGCAAATTTCATAAATCCTTCCTTTGAAAATGGAAAGATTTCATCATATACATAAACATATTTTGAGCCTTGTGTCTAAGAGTTGATTCCTAAAAACAAATATCCCAGGAAGATCCTGATCTTCCCAGTATCATCACTTGAGATTTGTCCATAATTATCTGAATTTGTCAAAGGGACATCATTTTCAAACATATAGTTGTCTTCACTTTGTGTATTTGATTTCATCAAAAATATAGGTCCCACCTTGAGAATCATTTCTCAAATCTAAAAGAATTTGGTCAAGCTGGGTTCTTAGCAAATTTAGTCTCCCTTTGTAGAAAGGGGCAGGGAAACTGTGCACATGTGCATTTTTTATGTTTAATTGGGGAAAAAAACTTATTATTGATTATTTGGAATTCTGAATTTGGAGCTGGAAAAGTTGTCCTTTTATTACAGATGAGGAAGCTAAGGCTAGGTGAGATTAAATAATTTGGCAAAAGTCACACGGGTAAGTCACACACTTAGACTTGAAAAAAGTTCTTTGACTTTTATCTAAATTCAGAACTTTTCCCATTACACTACATTTGTGAACTTGCACATATCTGCACATGGTACAGATAGAAGAATAGTACTAGATGTGTGATTTCATCAGTTTAGTAAACTTCTGGTTGAGGAATTCCTTCCACTAATATGGGTCAATACCTTTACTGAAACTTACAGACTTAGAGATTTACCTAGAATACACTGAGATGTTAAGTAACTTGCCCAGAATCTCAAAGTCAGTCAATTAATAAACATTTTTTAAGAGTCTACTATGTTCTGGGGGCATACAAAAAGCCATATGTGTGTGTGTGTGTGTGTGTGTGTGTGTGTGTGTGTGTGTATACATATATACATACATAGTGAAAGTAATTGACAGAGGGAAGGCACTGGAAGTAAAAGGGGTTGACTTACAATAAAAGAAGGCATTTTAATTGAAACTTAAAAGGAAGTTAGATTACATATCCAGGGTGACAGAGATAGAAACTTAGTCCAGGCTTTTCTAGCTTCAGGCTTCTCTATCCATCTTGCCCCTCAGTATGTATATGTGGACCTATATGATTGAAAAGAATAAGGGTGGTGAGGAAGAGGTTTCTTTTTATATGAAAATATCATTCTTTCCATAATGTTTTTTAGTGATAAATCTGTACAAAGGTAGTATTTTCTTTCTTTAGTATCAAATGTCTTGGCTTAAAACAAGATATTTACTTTAAATAGAGTTATGAACAAAATGAGATTATTTTCTCTTTTTAATTCATTAATACCAAATATACCTTTTGTAAAAGGGATAATATCTTGTATCGGCTCCATTAGTTAATTGCTAAATTTAAAAAAAAAAAACCTGTTTTCTTAGTATGACATTTTAATCCTTTAAAATAGTTGCATTTAAAAAAAATCAGCTAATTCAGATTTTTTCTTCTTTTTTGATGGCTCACAATAAGTTGAAAGTGACATGATAGACTTTCTTGGAATTTATTTCAGGAGAAATAGAACAGACTGACCTTTCTTAGGATTAATAATGGCTAGCTCTTATATTTATTCCAAAGTCCACTCTTTGATATGGACAGTAGCTTTACTCCCAAAGATTAGCTTTTTGTTGACATCAGTGTTCATTTTAAATCTTTTACACCTAAGAAGACAGTGGAAATATTCCTTAGCATCTGAATTATTCAGAACATACAAATATGAATGTAATTTTTCACTTTTCATTTTTAACATCAGATAGATATGGCTTTTCATAGCAGTTATGTTGAGGAAACAGTTGGATATTTCTGGGATGTAAACATGTTTTTAGTTTAATAAATTAATTCAGATTTTATTTTCTCTAGCACTTCTGCTTTCCATTGATTATGCTGCTCTATTTATGATTTTGTTTGTCTCTGTCCAATAACTAATTATTTGATTCTGATTTCTCTCCTCAATTGTAGTTGCATGTCACTACCTGTCTTTTGAAAATCTCCAATTGGATGTTCAATAGGCATATAAAAATCAGTATGTCTAGGAGCAGCTAGGTGACAGAGTGGATGCACTGGACCTGGAGTCAGGAGAACCTGAGTTCAGATCTGATCTCCCTCACTTAATTATTTAGCTGTGTGATCTTGGGCAAGTTACTTAACCCAGCTGCCTTACAAAAACAAAAACAAAAGGAAAAACCAGCATGTCCAAAACATACCTCTTTTATTGCCCTCCTCTGTCCCACAGCTCCTTCTCCCTCAACTCTTCTATTTATAATTAGGTCAATGCAATCATTCTAGTACCCAGGTTTACAATATCAGAGTCAGCCTCATTCTTTCACTGGCTCTCACCTCCATAAATTCTTGCCAACTCTTGCCAACTCTTGAACACATCTTGACTATTTCTCCTCCTTTTCATCCCCAAAGCTATCCCATGAGTTCAGTCTATTATTACCTCTCACCTGAATTTTGACAGCAGTCTTCTAATTGGACTTTTGGGTACTGCCAGCTTCTTCCTTCTCCAGTCCTCATTTCTGAGCTTCCAATCAGTTTTACTAAAATGCTAGTCCCTTGCCAGTCCCTTTAGTTCAAAATCCTTTACATTCAGGCATCAGTCTACTATTCCAGGCTTTTTTGAATTACTCCCCATCTCTGTTTTGATTTAGTTGGATGACTGGCTATTTGCTGATCTTGGCAATTCCACCTTTGTCTCCTTTCTTCTTTTGCACTGTGACATTTCTAGAATGTACTCCCTCTTCACTTACGCATATTTGGGGAAAATACAATGAAACATAAACAATGTTAATATCCAGTTTTCTAAGTCAATGTTTACACATAGAAATCCTCATTATGGTATGTTCCTTGACATGAAACTTCTAGTTGTGGTTCGTGACTCTTCACAATTTCTAAAGAATCAAAATCAAAGATTGCACAAAGAACAATTGAGAGATGTAAGTTGGGGTAAGGAGGTCTATTGTTTGTTGACCTGCATGAATGAAATAGTGTATAAGAAATAAATATAAATATTTAGAATAGAAAGTGGACTGGCCATATTACTGAGAAGAAGGAATGATTACAATGACTGCTTTTCTTCGGTCATAGCGAGACTCAGCTCATGTTGCATGTTCTATAATAAATATTTCTGGACTCCTCATTCCCCTGGCTTCTAATGCTTTCTCCCTTCTCAGATTATCTTTCTATACTGTCTCTTCCAGTAGAATGTAAACTTCTCAGGGTCAAGGACATTTTTTTTTTGCTTTTTGTATACCCATGCCTAACAGTGCTTTGCACATAATAGACTCTTCATGAATGCTTATTTGTTTGGTTTGAGTTGGTTGGAAATGAAAAATCCAGGTATCTATCTTCAAAGAGTTTTGTCTATGGACAAATAGCTAAAAGTTGTCTGGGCTTTTGTGATGTGACTTCTTCCTTAGGGAAAGGGAAAAAATAACTTCTGGGCAAGAGGCTTTCAGAAATGAAGTTAATATTTAGACTGTCTATATAAATGTTAACTATTGTTATTGCTAAACCCATTACCCTATCATGTGGTCTTCGGTCCCCCTACCACAGTGGTTTCTCTCTTTTGAAAACCTTCAAATCATATAAAACATGGCTGTCAGCTGACACAAAACTCTAGATTTGGACTCTCCAACTCAGGCTTGAGTTGAGTGAACCTATCTCCTCCCTTTTCCTTGGGGTTATTCTTTAATAGTAGTGTTTCATCATGGCCTTAAAGAGAGATTTTATTACTCTCAGGACAATCCAAGACTCTTCAGAGAGAGGTAGAGATTGAAAGAAATTTAGAGAAGAGATCATGATTGTATTGGGGGGGGGTTAGGGGAGCCTTGGACAAGCATCTACCAAGTTGGTATCTTGAAGGTATTAGTGCAGGACTTCATATGTCTACTATGTACAAAGCCCAGTGTTAGCTTCTGAGGGAAATACAAGGTTTTGATCAGATATAGTTCCTGCCTTATGGATCTTATAGGCCAGAAGGCAAAGAAAATCCCTGAGGAGATTATGCATCATAGAGAGGAGCAGTGTGATATAGTGCAGAGATATCAAACCCAAGACCTACAACACCTCCAAGTAGATCAGAACCAGATTGCAATATAATTGGGAAAGATACAATAAAGCATAAACAATGTTACTACATGGTTCCCTAAGTCAATATGTGCCCATAGAAATCCTCATTATGGTATGGTTTTTCAGTGCTACCCATTACCCTTTTCAATTTTCATTTGACATCACTACTATAGTAAAGAGCCAGCCTTGCACTTGGGAAGATATATTGTCTATGTGACTATGGGGAAATTACTTTTCAATGCCTCAGTCAACTCTCTAAGATAAGAAATTGCAAAGGAATATCTTCTCTGCTTTGATGGAGGGTGTAGTCACATCAAGATTTTCCATGTTCTTCCCTCTTCTTCCCTCTAAAAATCCTTAGCAAGCCACCTTGGTAAGGACATAGGAGAGCTGCAAGCCATGTAATCTACAAGGTCCAAGTTTTTATTATTTGAGGATGAAGTTCCTGAAGAATGTTTGACCTCTGAAACCATCAGAAATCCAAAGGTAAGACTCATTTATCATAGGATGGTTTAGGAACATGTTGGTATTTTCAGATTTTCTTCAGTCATAGCAAGGTTTAAGTATGAAATGAGATGTTAATATTTATATCCTACTTATGAGATTAATTTGGTAAGATGTTTGGCTATAAATTATGGAAACTTATTAAATCATCAGCATTATCATAATATGATAATGACTATAATTTACACAGTGCTTTAAGTTTTGCAAAGTGTTTTACAAATCCAAATGTCATCTGTATAAGTTGATTTCATAGGTATAGTACTATAATTTTCCATAGAAAAGGGAAATATAATATTAGTTGCAGCATCATCCAAACATAGCCCTCATTCATCTGAGTTCTGAGTATGTTCCTGCAAATTTGTCCCACTTTGCTCATCCAAATTTGATTAGGAAATCTGCAATTAGACTAAAAATATTTAAGTTCTTAATATGTGTCAGATACTGAAGGAATGCATACTTTTATTTTCAAACTGATGATTTCTCCAACATAGCACAGTTATCTACCTCTGTAAGACACCTGGGTATGGTATACAGTTTGGGGTGCCATCTGTTAGTAAAATATAGACAAAAAAAGGGTGAATAAGAAGCAGGTAACCAGGATGGTAACATTTCTTAAGATCACTTATAGGCTTACTTGAAAGAACTGGGAATGTACATCTTGGAGAGGAAGAGACTTAGGGAGACATGTAGCTATCTTCAAATATTTGAAGGATTATGTTGTTCAGTTGTGTCTGACTCTTTGTGACCACATTTGGGATTTTCTTAGTAAAGACTTTGGAGTAATTTGCTATTTCCTTCTCCACTCCATTTTGTGGATGAGGAAACTGAGACAAATAAGACTAAGTGACTTGCTCAGGATCATACAACTAAAATATTTAAGGCCAGATTAGAACTCAAGAAGATTAGACTGACTTCAAGTTTAGGGCTCTATTCCCTGGGCCACTTAGCTGCCCTCTATATAAGGACAAAAGTTACTCCCAAAATTGAGTAGGAGGAAGAGAATTTAATGGGTCATATTTCCAATGGTCTCAAACTGTTCCTTGATTGGAAACTCCTCTTCTTCAATGCCAATATTTTCTTACATAATTGTGGTTAATGACTTCACAATTTGCAAAGAATCAAAATCAAAGATTACATAAAGAGCAATCGAGAGTTGTAAATTGAGGTGAGGAGGCTTATTATCTATAATTGTTGACCTGCATAAATGAAGTAGTGTAAAAGAAATAAACATTTAGAAAAAAAATTGGGCTGACCATATTATTAAGAAGGGATGATGGCCTGAGTATTGCACTGGCACCCTGTGACATTTTTTTAATTTAAATTTATTTTTATTAAAGATATTATTTGAGTTTTACAATTTTCCCCCAATCTTACTTCCCCCCACCCGCAACAGAAAGCACTCTGTCAGTCTTTACTTTGTTTCCATGTTGTACCTTGATCCAAATTGGGTGTGATGAGAGAGAAATCATATCCTTAAAGAGAAGAGAAGTCTAAGAGGTAACAAGATCAGACAATAAGATATCTGTTTTTTTCCCCTAAATTAAAGGGAATAGTCCTTGCACTTTGTTCAAACTGCACAGCTCCTTATCTGGATACAGATGGTATTCTCCTTTGCAGACAGCCCAAAATCGTTCCCGATTGTTGCACTGGTGGAATGAGCAAGTCCTTCAAGGTTGAACATCACTCCCATGTTGCTGTTAGGGTGTACAGTGTTTTTCTGGTTCTGTCATCTCACTCAGCATCAGTTCATGCAAATCCCATCCCTCCTGGTTTCTAATAGAACAATAGTGTTCCATGACATACATATACCACAGTTTGCTAAGCCATTCCCCAATTGAAGGACATTTACTGAATCTCCAATTCTTTGCCACCACAAACAGGGCTACTATAAATATTTTTGTACAAGTAATGTTTTTACCCTTTTTCCTCATCTCTTCAGGGTATAGACCCAGTAGTGGTATTGCTGGGTCAAAGGGTATGCACATTTTTGTTGCCCTTTGGGCATAGTTCCGAATAGCTCTCCAGAAGGGTTGGATGAGTTCACAGCTCCACCAACAGTGTAATAGTGTCCCAGATTTCCCACATCCCTTCCAACAATGATCATTATCCTTCCTGGTCATACTGGACAATCTGAGAGGTGTGAGGTGGTATCTCAGAGAAGCTTTAATTTGCATTTCTCTAATAATTAATGATTTAGAGCATTTTTTTCATATGACTATGGATTACTTTGATCTCCTCATCTGTAAATTGCCTTTGCATATCCTTTGACCATTTGTCAATTGGGGAATGGCTTTTTGTTTTAAAAATATGACTCAGTTCTCTGTATATTTTAGAAGGGAATCCTTTGTCAGAATCATTAGTTGTAAAGATTGTTTCCCAATTTACTACATTTCTTTTCAACTTGGTTACATTGGTTTTATCTGTGCAAAAGCTTTTTAATTTAATGTAATCTAAATCATCTAATTGGCTTTTGGTGATGTTCTCCAACTCTTCTTTAGTCATAAACTGCTCCCCTTTCCATAGATCTGACAGGTAAACTAGTCCTTCATCTTCTAATTTGCTTATAGTATTGTTTTTTATGTCTATGTCCTGTAACCATTTGCATCTTATCTTGGTAAAGGGTGTGAGGTGTTGGTCTAATCTAAGTTTCTTCCATACTAACTTCCAATTATCCCAGCAATTTTTATCAAAGAAGGAGTTTTTATCCCAATGGCTGGACTCTTCGGGTTTATCAAACAGCAGATTACTATAATCATCTCCTGCTTTTACACCTAGTCTATTCCACTGGTCCACCACTCTATTTCTTAGCCAATACTAAACAGTTTTGATGACTGATGCTTTATAATATAATTTTAGATCGGGTAGGGCTAAGCCACCTTCTTTTGCACTTTTTTTCATTAAGATCCTAGCAATTCTTGACTTTTTATTTCTCCATATGAATTTACTTACAATTTTTTCTAACTGGTTAAAGTAATTTTTTGGAATTTTGATTGGTACGGCACTACACAGATAGTTTGGTTTTGGTAGAATTGTCATTTTTATTATATAAGCTCTACCTATCCATGAGCAGTTGATATTTGCCCAGTTATTTAAATCTGATTTAATTTGTGTGAGAAGTATTTTCTAATTGTTTTCAAAAAGATCCTGAGTCGGCCTTGGCAAATAGACTCCCAGGTATTTTATATTGTCTGAGGTTACTTTGAATGGGATTTCTCTTTCTAGCTCTTCTGCTGTTTCTTGCTAGACATATATAGAAAAGTTGAGGATTTATGAGGGTTTATTTTATAACCTGCAACTTTGCTAAAATTGCTAATTGTTTCCAGTAGATTTTTAGATGATTTCTTAGGATTCTCTAGGTAGACCATCATGTCATCTGCAAAGAGTGAGAGTTTTGTCTCTTCCTTCCCAATTCTAATTCCTTTAATTTCTTTTTCTTCTCTAATTACTGATGCTAACATTTCTAATACAATATTGAATAGTAGTGGTGATAATGGGCACCCTTGTTTCACCCCTGATCTTATTGGGAATGCCTCTAGCCTCTCCCCATTGAATATAATGCTTGTTGATGGTTTCAGATAGATATTGCTAATTATTTTAAGAAACAGTCCATTTATTCCTACACTCTCTAGTGTTTTTAATAGGAATGGATGCTGTATTTTGTCAAAAGCTTTTCCAGCTTCTATTGATATAATGATATGATTTCTGATAGGTTTGTTGTTAATATAATTGAGTATACTAGCAGTTTTCCTAATATTGAACCAATCCTGCATTCCTAGGATAAATCCTGCTTGGTCATAGTGTATTATCCTAGTTATAAATCACTTTGCTAAGATTTTATTTAAGATCTTGCATCAATATTCATTAGAGAAATTTGTCTATAATTTTCTTTCTGTTTTGACTTTTCCTGGTTTAGGTACCAGTACCATATAGATGTCATAGAAAGAGTTAGGCAAAGTTCTATCTTCACCTATTTTTCCAAAGAGCTAATATAAAATTGGAACCAATTATTCTTTAAATGTTTGATAGAATTTACTTGTGAATCCATCTTGCCTTGGAGATTTTTTTCTTAAAGGAGTTCAATAATGGCTTGTTGAATTTCTTTTCCTGAGATAGGAATATTTGAGTATTTATTAATTTCCTCTTCATTTAACCTGGGCAACTTATATTTTTGAAAATATTCATGCATTTCACTTAGATTATCAAATTTATTGGCATAGAGTAGGGTAAAATAATTCCAAATTAATACTTTAATTTCCTACTCATTGGTGGTGAGTTCATCTTTTTCATTTATGATATTAAGATAAGATAAATTTTTTTTTTTTTGGTAAGGCAATGGGGTTAAGTGGCTTGCCCAAGGCCACACAACTAGGTAATTATTAAGTGTCTGAGGCTAGATTTGAACTCAGGTACTCCTGACTCCAGGGCCAGTGCTCTATCCACTGCGCCACCTAGCCGCCCCTCATTTATGATAAAAGGAATTTGATTTTCTTCTTTTTTTAAATAAAATTAAACAAAGTTTATTAATTTTATGTTTTTCCATAAAACCAACTCAGTTTTATTTATTAATTTAATAGTTTTCCTGGTTTTGATTTTATTAATTTCTCCTTTAAGTTTTATAATTTCTAATTTGAAATTTAATTGGGAGTTTTTAGTTTGTTCTTTCTCTAATTTTTTTAGTTGAATGCTTAGTCCATTGATTTCCTCTTTATTTTATTTATGTAAGCATTTAAAGATATACTATATCCCTTAAAAACTGCCTTGGCTGTATCCCATAAGTTTTGGTATGTTGTCTCGTTATTGTCATCATCTAGGATGAAATCATTAATTCTTTCTGTAATTTGTTGTTTGATCCACTCATTCTTTAAAATGAAGTTATTTAGTTTCCAATTAGTTGTAGATCTATCTCTCCCTGGCCCACTATTGCACATGGTTTTTATTGCATTGTGATCCAAGAGGGAAGTGTTCACTATTTCTGCCTTTCTGCATTTGATTATAAGGTTTTTATACCCTAGTACATGGTCAATTTTTGTGTGTCATGTACTGTAGGAAAAAAAGTACATGACTTTCTATTTCCATTCAGTTTTCTCCAAAAGTCTATCATGTCTAGGGTTTCTAATATTTTATTTACCTCCTTAACTTCCTTCTTGTTTATTTTACGGTTAGATTTTATCTGAATCTAAGAGAGGGATGTTGAGGCCTCCTACCTGTAGAGTTTTGCTGCCTGTGTCTTCCTATAACTCACTCTGCTTCTCTTCTAAGAATCTGGGTGCTGTATCACTTGGTGCATACATATTTAGTACTGAAATTGCTTCTTTGTCTATGATACCTTTTAGAAGAATATAGTTTACTTTCTTATCTTTTTTTTGCAAGGCAAATAGAGTTAAGTGGCTTGCCTAAGTCCCCACAGCTAGGTAATTATTAAGTGTCACCACCTAGCCACCCTTTCCTTATCTCTTTTAATGAGATCTATTTTTGCAGCTGCTTTGTCTGAGATAAGGATTGCTACCTCTGCCTTTTTCTCTTCAGGTGAAGCAAAATATGTTTTGCTCCAACCTTTTACCTTTATTATATATATATATATATATATATATATATATATATATATATATATATATATGTATATGCTTCAAATGAATGTCTTGTAAGCAGCATATTGTAGTATTATTCTGGTTTGTAATCCATTCTGCTATTCACTTATGTTTTATGGGAAAGTTCATCCCATTCACATTCAGAGTTATAATTACTGACTCTTTATTGCCCTCCATGCTATCTTCCCACTGTATTTCCCCTCTTTTTTTTTTACTTTATCCATATTCTCCAGTATTTTGCTTCTGAATACCACCTCCTTCAGTGTGTTTGCCCCCTTATATCACACCCCCTACCCTTTTTCCCCCTTTTCCTTTGCCCCTTCTTCCTTCCCTTCCTTCTGTTAGTTCCTCTTTTCCTTCTCCCTCCTCCTTTCCCTTTTTAATATTTGAAAGGTAAGATAAGTTTCTTAACTTAATTGAGTGTATGTATGTTAATCCTTCTTTGAGCTAAATCCAATGAAAGTAAAATTCAGGCAGTTCTCACCTCCTCCCTTCTTCCTCTCTATTACAATAGGTCCTTTGTACCTCTTTATATAGTGTTATTTACCCCATTCAATCTCCTCCATCCTCCTATCTTTTTTACTGTCCCCCTTGTTTTTAAATAATTCTACTTTTAATCACTCTATCAGAGTCATGGACAAGTCATGAGTGTCCAATACTTCTGGCTAAGTGTATTCTCTCTGAAAGAATTATAATTATCAAGAATTATGAGAATATTTCTCCCAGGTGGGGATATAGCCAGTTTCATCTGATCGGATAGCAGTTTTTTTTTCTTTTCCCATTTTTTACCTTTTCATGTATCTTTTGAGTCTTGCGTTTTAAGTTTAAATTTTCTATTTAGCTCTTTTTTTAATCAGGAAATGTTGGAAGTCTCTTATTTCATTAAATGTCCATCTTTTCCCCTGGAAAAGAAGGCTCAGTTTTGCTGGAAAGTGACTTCTTGACTGTATTCCAAGCTCCCTTGCTCTTTGGAATTTTATATTCCACCCCCTTGATCCATTAATGCTGATGCAGCCAGATCCCATGTAATCCTTACTGTGGCTCTTTGGTATCTAAATGGTTTCTTTCTGGGATGCTTGCAGGATTTTCTCTTTTATTTGATAGTTCTGGAATTTGGCCACAATATTCCTTGGTGTTTTTATTTTGGGGTCCCTTTTGGGAGGGTATCAATTTATTCTTTCAATAACTATTTTGCTCTCTGGTTCCATGATAGCAGGGCAATTTTCCATCACTAAATTCTGAAATGTTAAGTCCAGGCTTTTTCATCCTCAATGTTTTCAGGAAGCTCAATGATTTTTAAGTTGTCTCTTCTGGATCCATTCTGTAGGTTAGTGCTTTTGCTGATGAGATATTTTTTGTTTTCTTCTATTTTTTTAATTTTTTGGTTTTGTTTAACAGATTCTTGTTGTCTCATGAAGTCATTAGTTTCCACAGATTCCATTCTTTTTTTAGAGAAGAATTTTCATCATTTACCTTTTTCAACTCCTTTTCCAATTCTATTTTTGAAGGAGTTTTCCATTTGCCCAATTGTGGTTTTGAGAGAATTATTTTCGTTTTGCACTTGTCCAATGGTATTTTCCAAGGATTTGTTTTCTTGTTTCATGATGTTAATTTTCTTTTGAGTTTTTTTCCCCAATTTTTCCAATTGATTTTTAAACTCCTTCCTTATTTCTTATAATATGTCTTTCTGGACTGGAGACCAACTCATATTCTCCTCAGAAGTTCTAGATCTCTCTGAATTAGTATCTTTGTCTTCAAGGTAGCTTTTGATGGACCCCCCCCCCCCCCAATCTGATGGCTTTTCTTCATTTTCCTAGGATCTTGTGTTTGGCGAGAGGCTGATTCACAGACCTTTGGTGTTGAAATCCTTAGAAGCTTTGCTCATTGGGCTTAATAACTCCACTTGGGCTGGCCAGTAGGGGATGTGAGACACTTCCTCTGAAGTGTCTGTGACCTTGATTTGTGGTCCACTCCCTAGGTTTGGCAGGGTGTGGGAGCAGCAGGGTCTGGATTATCCTAACACAATATGGTCTGGGTCCTTGGGTGAGATAGTTAATCTCCTTATTCTACTGTGAGAATAATAATAATAATCTCCTTATTCTACTGCTACTCACATCTGAGCCTTGAGTTGGGGGTGTGTGGCTTGTTACTGTGTTTGTTCTTGGAAGAGTAACTTTCTCCCATGGGATGGGGGAGAGAGGACTCAACTGGAAACCTGGGGACTCTGTTGAAACTATGGGGCTCATGGCCCTGGTCTTCTGGACCAGCCAAGCTGAATGGATTATGTTTAACTTCATTTTGCAACTGTTTTACCTGCTGTGCTGGAATTCTCTCTCCAGCGCTGGTGGAGCTCTCCTGTCTCCTGCTCACACAGCCAAAGTTTCCATGGTTGTTCTCAAGTTAGTCCTTGGGCCTCATCCAGCTGCCCTTGTACTAACTCTCTACTCTGTGCCCCTGGTTCACCCATTCTCCTCTGACACAGACCTTGTTGGTAGATGTTCTTCTCCTAGGTTCTTTTTCTGGGTTTTGTTGATTGATTGAAATTCTGTTAAGAGGATTGATTCATATTAGTTCTGAGGGAATTCCAGGAGACCTTAGCACAATGACTGGCTTCTCTTTGCCATCCTGGCCAGAAGATGGACATTTAATGAAATAAGAGACTTCTAACAATAAATATTTTTAAACACTATCAGCAATATTTACTGATGAAGAGATGTGAATTAAAAAACCATAGTTAGAAGAAGACCACTAGGAGATCATGCCTACATAGTATAAAATAGAGAATTAGCAACTACTCAGTAGATACTATTCAGTAGTTACTTCCACTAGGTTAATTCAAAAGCCAGACTGGATGATGAAAAATGCTGCATAAATTTGGTTATAAATGATTATAATTTGATTTTTTGTTATATTGATTTCAATATGTTAAATATGGACAAATAGAGGAAGAGGCAGTGACATTACTTGGTATCTACAAATGTCAAGCCAGTACTATAAAAACCAATTACTTTTGTTCTATTTTTTTATAGGCACTTTTTCTTTAATAATAATATTTATCAGTAAATGAATGTCATCAAGTGATGATACCTAATAAAGAAGAGAAAAATTTTGTTTTTTCTATAAAAATATAACTATTTATTGAAACTGTCATATAAACTTATTGATTATTCACTAATGCAGAAAATTATAAATGTAGAAATATTATAATCAGAAACAAATTTGTATCTTTAATGCTGTTAAAATCTTGTTAAAGGGAGGAAGGCTCTTTGCTCTTGAGATGTAAATTGACTCCTATTGTTTAATTGTTAAATGTAAAAATTTATATCTTATCTCCTCCTGCATCTTCTTCCCAATCCTCCTGTCTCCTCTTCCAAACTTCTAGCTGGGTTCTGTCAGGCAAAGGGGAAGGAATTTCCTCTTTTTTTCCTCAGTGCCCAGACATGGAACAAGGCTATAAAAAATTAAGCTGGACTTCCACTTGGGGCTGGTCTGTTCTTTCTGGCCCAGTCAACTCTTCCTGACTGTCTTTATCCCTGCCTCTCTTTTTCTTCCTCTCTCTGTCTCTGCCTCTGTCTCCCAAACAACCTGCACTAACCTTTTGTTATTCACCCTATCTTTTTTTTTTTTTTTTTTTTTTTTTTTTTTTTTTTTTTAGGATTTGCAAGGCAATGGGGTTAAGTGGCTTGTCCAAGTCCACACAGCTAGGTAAATATTAAGTGTCTGAGACCAGATTTGAACCCAGGTACTCCTGACTCCAGGGCCAGTGCTTTATCCACTGTGCCACCTAGCCACCCCTATTCACCCTATATTAAAGTGCTTATTGACTCTCAGGGAGGAGGAAAAGTTTTATCCTGTTTACTTTGTAATAATTTTTTTTATTTTTTAAGAATCTAGATTTATTTTATATTATTGCAATAATTTTGTTATGAGTAAACATAACCCCCTCCCCCAAGAAGATGAGAAACCTCAAGAATAGTGAGAGAGAGAAAAACATGTACTTCAGTCTGTGTTCAGATTCCAATGGCTCTGTCTCTGGGGTGAGTTGCTTTCTTTATCCTAAGTCCACCAGAGAAGTTGTTTCAATATTTTTTCCCACAGTTGCTATTACTAACTGTATTTCCCTCCAATCTATTCCTATCCACTCTCATTTATTCTATTTTCTCTCTCCTTTCATCCTGATCCTGTCCAAAAGTGTGTTACATCTGAGTACCCTCTCCCTCAATCTTCCCTCTCTTCTATCACCTATTCCCCCCTTCCCTGCCCCCATTCCCCCTTATCCCATCCATTTCTTCTCATGTTTTCTAGGGTAAGATAGATTTCTATACCCTATTAAGTGGGTATGTTATTTCCTCTCTGAGCCATTTCTGATGAGAATGAAGGCTCACTCATTCCCCCTTGGTTTCCCCCATTCCACTCCATTGAAAAAGCTTTTTCTTGACTCATGTGAAATTTCTTGGCTTCTTCTTCTTTATCTCCTTTCCAGTGCTTCCAGTACTTTCCTTTATCACCCATTGACTCCAGCTTTTTACTATATTATACCATTATATTCTGTTCCTTCCTGTGCCCTGTCTATATATGCTCCTTCTAACAGCTCTTATAAATGAGAAAGTTCATATGAGTTATCAATATCTTCTTCCCATGCAGTTCAATATCCTTAAGTTCATTATAGTTAATCCTTCTCATCCACCCCCTCTATGGTTCAACAGTATCTATCCTGTACTTGGAGATCAAACTTTCTGTTCAGCTCTAGTTGCTTCAATATGAAAGTTTGAAAGTCCCCTGTTTCATTGAATGTTCATCTTTTCCCCTGTAAGAGGATGTTTAGTTTTGCTGGGTAGTTGATTCTCAGTTTTAAACCAAGATCTTTTGTCTTCTGGAATATCATATTCCAATCCCTATGAGCCTATAATGAAGATTCTGTCAGATTCTGTGTAATCCTGACTATGGTAGTTGAATTGTTTGTTTCTGTCAGCTTTTAGAATTTTCTCTTTGATTTGGGAGTTTTGGAATTTGGCTATAATATTCCTGGAAGTTTTTCTTTTGGGATCTCTTTCAGGAGGTGACTGGTGAATTTTCTTGATTTCTATTTTACTTTCTGCTTCTAGGATCTTAGGGAAATTTTGCTGTATTATTTCTTAAAAAATGAAGTCTAGGCTCTTCTGATCATGGCTTTCAGATAGCCCAATAATTTTTAAATTATTTCTTCTGGATCTGTTTTCGAGGTCAGTTGTTTTTCCAATGAGATATTTCACATTTTCTTCTGATTTTTGATTTTTTTTGGAAGAGTTTGCTTTCTTTCTGATTTCTTGCAAAAGTCATCAGCTTCCTTTATTACCATTTTGCATTTGAAGGAGTTATTTTCTTCAGGAGAGCTTTTTTATCTCCTTTTCCAGCTGGCCAGTTCTTCTTTTCAAGGCATTCTTCTCTTCATTTGCCTTTTGTTTTGTTTTTTTCCATTAGACCTAAACTGGTTTTTAACATATTATTTTCCTCAGTATTTTTTTGTATTTATTTCACCAAGCTGTTGATTTGGTTTTCATGATTTTTCTGCATCACTCTCATTTCTCCTCCCAATTTTTCCCTCCACCTCCCTTAATTGCTTTTCAAAGTCTTCTTTGACCTCATCCATAGTCTGAGCCCATTTTCTATTTCTCTTGGAGGTTTTGATATGGAAGCTTCGATTTTTGTCATCATGTGTCTTGATCTTCCATGGGACTAAAGTAATTCTCTATGGTCAAATTATTCTTTTTCTGTTGTTTACTTATTTCCTCAGCCCAAGATTAATTCACAACTCTTCCAAGGATTTGGGTTTTTTTTTTTTCGGAACATCCCACCAGGACCTTTATTCCTCCAAGGTCTTATGCTCTCTTGCCTATGCTTTGATATATAGATGATCACAGCACTCCTCTGTGACCTAGAGCTGTAAGGAGTAGCCCTGCTTGGCTATCTTAGTATGGAAGCACAAATTGCAACCTGAATCTGAGTGTGGGTAAACAGCAGAGTCCTGCCCCCAGGGAGAGCAGAGAAATTTTTGCAGTCTCTCCTGACCTCCTTACTGTCTGTGGGCTGTATTCTGGAGGTGCAGGCTGGTTTCTCCTGATTCTTGCTGCAGGTTCTGTGACTGGTGCTTCCTCACGCCACATTCTTTCTGGTGTAGCAAAATTATCTCCCTGCCCCTTCAAACTGTTCCTGGATTGCACTGCTTTTTCCACCTCCTGGTCCTGGTGAGACACACCTTTCCCACAGAACTTCTAAATTATCTTGGACTGGGAAAATGTATCACCCAGTCTTTCTGTAGGTCCTCTAAATTTTTTACTAGAGTCATAATTTGATGACTTTTGGAGTTTTGAAGGGAAGGAGTTCCCAGAAAATGCTGCCTTCATGCCACCATCTTGACTCTACTTTGTAATAATTTGTGATAAAATCATGAGTAGTTTTAAATTCCCAGAGAGCTCCTGACTTTCTTTATCTTTCAGTAATCCTCGAATTCTATCTTTAATTGATGACCCCAAAAATCACTACAAGAAATATATAAACAAAAGATGTGAAATGTAGGATGATTTGAAAAAATACAAATAGGTATCTTGTTCAACTTAGATCTTACTTGTTATCAATCACTGATTGTTCAGTTTTGAATATATCACCTGAGTCTCTAGTGTTAGAATATGGAATCTTTTGAATGCTTGGTAGTTCCAAAATTCTTAATGGCCCCTATGAGGAAAATCTTAACTAGATAATTGTCCTTACTAGAGTGAATTTATGTTAACAAGTTTTATAATTAAAAATTTCAGATTAGTTTTATGAGTTGTTAACAGTGATTTTTAATGTCACCTTAAGAATAGATATGATGATGAAATTTATTACTATTATCATTGTTAATTTTTTATAGTGAACTTGTTAATTCAACTAACTCAAACATTCAATATTAAAATTCAAGAGACTTGTATAAGAAACTGTGAATTCATTTGTTTGTATCTATGTTTTTATCCTCTGTGTAATTAAAATTTTTTTTTATGTTCTTCAAAAAATTGTTACTGTGTACTCACCTACTTCATTCCTCTTTACGAACAAAACTAGAATAGAGCACCGGCCCTGGAGTCAGGAGTACCTGAGTTCAAATCTGGCATCAGACACCTAATAGTTACCTAGCTGTGTGGCCTTGGGCAAGCCGCTTAACCCCATTGCCTTGCAAAAAAAAAAAAAAACAAAACTAGAATAGGAAATTTGGAGTGTACTAGTATAAAACACCTCAGTTTACAAATAAATTAATCTTTAGAATTCAATATATTAATTTGTTATTTGAGCCATGGATTGCATTCTCTCACAGGAACATGCTGCTGACAGTAGTTAAAATTTCAGTTAATAAAACAGTATACTTAGTCAATTTTCAAATTCTTAAAAAAATCTATGATTTTGCTAGTGTGGGCCATGTCTGTAGGTTGCAGCCTTTCTGTGCCTTAGTATATGATTTCATGATATCTAGTAGCAAAATTATCATCTAGTAGCTAATTTCCTCTTTTTTTTTGATTGCCTGTTTTTGCAAGGCAAAGGGGTTAAGAGACTTGCCTAAGGTCATCACACAGCTAGATAATTATTAAATGTCTGAGAACAGATTTGAACTCAGGCCCTCCTGACTCCAGAGCCACTGCTCTATCCAGTGCTACCTAGCTACCCCTAGCTAAATTCTTTTTGCTATACCCCTCTTTACTTAAGTTGGTGAATTTTCCAACTTCATTCTCTTATTGGGTCTATTTTTTCTCATAGTTATTTTGGTATTACAGCATCTTTTTTTTTTTTTTTTAGCCACTGGTTTAGTCATTGAAAATCCAGAGTCATCTCCATGCAATTAGACTATTAAAATAGGACTTTACTGAAAGATTTAGTTAATAATAACAACACAATATTTTAAATGTGGTGAAAAAATAGTAGAAACTACTATTTTTGAAATATGAGAGATTAAAAAAAATTTATAAGGGGCTTTCTGAGAATTTTCAAAGACTTGAGAGGTTGATGTTATTCTTTTCTTGGGGACATATTTAACATGCTATTGTTGATCTGATTGAAAAGTTATTGACATTTAATTTTTATATTACCTACATTTAATAATATATCACTATACTTATAATAAAGAACAAAAAGGAGAGAAAAAATTGTCTTGTTAAACTTGGCAATTATTCAACCAAATCAGACTTTATATGTAGTATATTATACCAATAGTCCCCAGTCTATAGTAAGAAGGGATCATGAGCCCTCAGAAGTAATGTATTTTTTTTTTAACAGATGAGACAACTGAGACCTAGGGAGGTAAAGTATCTTGTCCCATATCAGAAAGTAGTTAGTGGCAGCTAGGATTCAAATCCAGGACCTTGAGGGCAGCTAGGTGGCACAGTGAATAGAACAATGGCCCTGGAGTCAGGAAGACCTGAGTTCAAATCCAGCCTCAAATACTTAATAATATGCTAGCTGTGTGACCTCAGGCAAGTCACTTAACCCCACTGTCTTGCAGAAACAAAAATAAAAAAAAATAAAAGAAAGAAAGACCTACTTCTGAGCCAAAAATCAAAGTCAAATCCCCAGGGCCTTGGACTTCTTGAAGCCAGTTAAATGGTTAAGTGTATAGAGCCTTACTCTTGGAGTCAGGAAGATGTAAATTCAAATATGAACTTTTACTCTTACTAGCAGTATGCTCCTGAGCAAGTCACTACCTCTTCTGTCTCTACTCTCTCTCAACTTTAAAATGAAGGTCATAATAGCACTTATCTTTTAAGATTGTCATTAGGATAAACAAGTTAATATTTGTAAAGCACTTATTAGGGTGTTTGACACATGGTAGTCTTTGTTTTTTTTTCTGCTGAAACAGTCCTCTTTCTACTGTTTCAATAACATACTTTCAGTCTTTGAGACTTAGAGACTTAGATTAATCATTATCATTATCATTAGAATGAATGGACAAAGCATTTATTAAGTGTCTACCACATGTAGAGCATTGTGCTTGGGAATAAAAAGGAAGAAGATTCTGTTTTCAAAGAGTCCACATTCTAATAAGGGGAGACAACACATAGATTTCAACTGTAAATCCATCTTAAGGAATCCTTAGGTAAGTCAAAGAGTATAATGGCAAAGTAGATGTTATTGCTTCTTCCTTAATTTTACTTTCACTGATAATATCTTGTTACTTGCTATTATTGAACCATTTGAAGCACTTTGGGGACACTCATTTTTCTTTTTAGATCTTCAGCAGACATGGCCATACCACTTGTGGGAGCAGTTGCCAGGTTGTATTTCTACTCTCAAGGATTTTGGGGTTCAGGGTGTTGGGTTGTTTCCATTGGAGTCTGAGGGGAGATGGCAACATGACAGTGACTGTGACTTGTCTGGCATATGGTGTCTCCTGTCTTTCCCTCAGGATATCATTCTACTTCAGCTAGACTGAATTTGCCAGCCTGAGAGGATGCTAGTTGCTTGATAAGTTAGTAGGGATAACAGACTCTTTCTCAGGGGAGTTGCTTACCGAAATGATGGCTGTAAAGACTAAACTAGAAGCAGAACTGGTAGTCTTAGAGGTGCTGACCCTCCCAGGGCTTTTAATACTCCTAGGATATTATTCTTTTGGATGTACTAGTTTGAATTCACTGAAGACAACTCTATACATTTATTAATATTATATTTCATTTCCATTTTTCAGTCTAATCTTTCTAATAAGAAAGTTGTTCTTGTAGAAAAAGAAGAAACAAAATAAAAATGAATTAATTTTTCTCTTTATCATTTGTTATTGATATACTATTATTCACCCAAGTAGAGTGGATAGGCAAGTTATATAAACTGTCAGTTCCCTAAGACAGAGGTGTCAGAGACTGAATTCATCAATTATAGTCTGATTAAGATGAAAATGTATTTGAGGAATAATTAACAAAATTCGACTCTGTGGATAGAATGTTGGACTTGGAATCAGGAAAACCTGAGTTTAAATCTGATTTCAGATACATACTAGGTGTGAGATTTTGGGTAAATCAAACTTTTTCCTGTTTCCTCATCTGTACATTTGCCAAGAAAACCTCAAATGGGGTCAAGAAGGGTCATACTGAAAACAAGTGAACAACATCAAACTACCCAAATCTCACGAGTGCTAGACTTGTTCAACTTTCCTCTTCTTGTCATAAACTCTAAAAATGAGTAACCTTTCCTTCCAAAGTTTCCATTATTTCTACTTTGGCAACTAGTTCTTTTTTTTACTAGTTATATTCAGATCTAGAATACTAGTTTCTCTGGTTGCTTCCTCAGCCTTTGGAAAAAATCAAGTTATGTTGAAGGTAAATTAAAAATGTTTTAGCTGTTTCTCTTTTTAATGAAGAGAACTCCAGTAGATGTTGGAATAATTAAAGTCCCCCATCACTACTAAATTGGATCTTCCTCTCTGGTTTGTCATCTGATTCTCAAACTCATGAGCTATTTTCTCTTGCTCTTTGGGTACTTCCACCACAACATTATCTTCTCAATCTCCATTGATTCTCACCTAAATGTTCTCCAGCACACTTCTCTGCTCTAGGTCATAGATTGTCTCTCATGAATATATGTTTCAAATGAACAATGCTATTCTACTGACAGAGGAATGGTGTATGCATTGCCATGGTGTGGATTTTGCTTGACTATGTTTAATTATCTTAAGGATTTTGCTTGACTATGCTTAATTATCATAAGGATTTTTTTCCCCCTTTATCTTTTTTCTGCAGTTGTTTGAGGAAGTGGTGGTAAGGAGAAATGGGATAGCAATGGTGAGGCAAAAGAGAAGATCTTTGAACTGTTTTTTTAAATGCACAAAACAAAACAAAAGACAGTTTAAAAGGAAGCACAGAAAATAGGACATTTTGAAAGTAAAGTGTAGAATTTATTATATAGTTAAAATATACATGGTTTCTCTTGTATCTTTTATCTAATTTGTTCTTTTTGAAT
Source organism: Macrotis lagotis (assembly GCF_037893015.1). Classification (NCBI taxonomy): domain Eukaryota; kingdom Metazoa; phylum Chordata; class Mammalia; order Peramelemorphia; family Peramelidae; genus Macrotis; species Macrotis lagotis. Next base: position 588,645,181 of record NC_133658.1, read on the forward strand.
AATATATTTACTTCCCTAACTATATTCTGGCAGTGTCAAATTCTACCAAATGAGGTGATATTTATGAAGTCAAATTTACTTCCTTGCATTAAAATCTACAGTTAATCTTTTTTTTAATCATCCATAATTTATACATTTGCACAAAGATATCTGAGGAACTGGGTTTTATTATTATCCTTCTTACACATTTCTTCTGCAATTAACTGTTTTTGCCTACTGATATTCTTCTTTGTCTTATCTACTACAGTTTGGGTTATGTGGCCTATGTAATATATAGAGCAGATTTCTTCCATCATCAATTTAAATACCTCTGGGTAAGATTTACAAATACTTAGGAAAATTAATTTTTCACAGTCTTTGTTACATATATTCTAGCTCTGACCAACAGTCCATTTTCCCTGTATCTTAAGTCTTGATTTAGAAATCCAGATTCTGTTCTCAAATATTACTTGACCAATTGTTTACTTCTAAATTTGAAGGCATTAACTTCAATCCCCAACAGTGATGAAAATACTTTTTGTTCCCCTAAGATTTTCTTTCTTTTTAGTTTTTGCAAGGCAATGGGTTTAAGTGGCTTGCCTAAGGCCATACAGCTAGGTAATTATTAAGTGTCTGAGGCCGAATTTGAACTCAGGTCCTCCTGACTCCAGGGTTGGTGCTCTATCCACTGTATCACCTAGCCACCCACCCCCAAGATTTTCTATTGATAAATATTTCATTATTCCACTCTCTACTCCCTCAAGGTTAGTCTCATATATCCCTTATGAGATGATTTACTAAAGGGCATTCATGAATAGTTCTTAATATTTGGCAGGCAATAAGCATAGGAAAGGGAGAGGGAGACAGGAGGGAGGAGAGGAAATAAGTGAGAGGAGGGAGAATGGGTGAAGTCTAACCATGGAAAAAATTATATAAAGTTGGGGAAGAATTAATCAAAGGGGAAAAAAGAATATATCTTATTGAATTTAAAATTCTGGAATATTAGCAGGTAGCATGGAAAGGGCAGAATGAATTGATGGTTCTTCTTGTCATCTGTCTGGGAGCAATTACAAAGAGGAATGTGCCATGAAATCTGGTATGTGAGATTTCTGGTTCACATGAATACAAACTGCTTTCATTTGCAAAGTAGGAATCCTGTACCTGAGTACCTCCTAAATACAGAGTATGTGGTATACTTCAGGGCTTCAGCTAACTCCTGATGAGACTGTGGAGTCATGAGGCTGGTGACTTTGTACAGCACTATTTCTCTTAAATGCAAGTCAAGACATCACCTTCCTGAAGTCATCGATCCTCTTCCAGAATGAAGGACACACAACAACCTGTGGTGAGGTAGCAAGGTATAGTGATCACCACTTTTAAAGCAACAAGACCTGAGTTTGCATCCTTACTCTCCCAGTATTACATGAGTGACCTCAGAAAAGTCACTTCACATTTCTTTGAGTCTTGGTCTATTCATTTGTTAAAAAATGAGTTAATATTTACATTGATAATTATTAATATTAATGCACTGATAAAATATTAAAATGGTTTTTAAAAAATTAATGAGCTCTCATTATTTTCCACCAATCCAAAATGGTTGAAATGTTTTTGAAAGTATCATTGACTATTTTCCAAAACGATTATTTCACTCTAACAACAACAATTGAATTCAGTACTTATCCAATTGCCCAGAGTGAGGAAAAAAAATCAACAGCAGCAAATTTCCATGAATCTATATAAGAAAATTGACTTCTTTTGTTTGTGGAGGGGCAGGCTGGGCAGGCTGGTGTTTTAACTACTTTACTCAGGTTATATATATGTGATGCTACTTAATTAAAAGGGTATTAGTTAAAAATGGGGAAAAGTAGGTACTCATCTGCTGGACAGCAACATATATTTTACTGTCACCGTGATGCTCAAATCCACAATCATTTGCTGTGAATTCATAGAGACTGCAAACTCAAAAGTGAGTAAATCCTCAAATTTGAAACAAAAGTTCGCTCTCAAAAATTGAAGTTAATGAGTCAACATAAAATGGATGAGAATAAATTACCTATCAAAGCAGGTACTATCAAAGGAGCCTACCCCAAAATATTCATTATTTATTGAACACCTCCCACATTCTAGGCACCATGGAGGATAGATATCCAGTTCATTACTTTCTAGGGTTATAACATTTTTATCAGTAACTTAAAAACATAAATGGCATTCTCATCAGATTTCTAGATAATATAAACCTAGAAAGGAAAGGTAACAGCCTGAATGGCAGTTAGAATCCAAAAGGAACTTGACAGGTAAGCACATTTGGTTGTATTGAATAATATAAAATTCAATAGGGATGAATATAAAGTTTTGCATTTGGATACAAAATTTATCAGTATATGTTGAGGTAAGCATGGAGGGACAGTAGTTATTCTGAAAAACATCTGGGATTTTTAGTGGTCTCATGCTTTATATGATGCAGCAGTATTATATAGCCACTACAAAAGCTAATGTGAGCTTGGGTTGCATTAAGAGCAGTTCAACCTCCAGGAATAAGGGAATCTTTCTTGCCTTGTTAGACCTCATTTGGAGTATTGTGTTTTGCTCTTTGTTGTCATAATTTATAGAAAAACTAGAGTCCAAAAGAGGGCAACCAGGATGGTAAAGAACTCTAAGAAGTAGGAGAAATATTGAATAGAGAAATATGTTTTAAAAGTTGCTGATCTGTGCCCTCTGTACTGACCGAGAACTTTTCCCTACCCCTATCCCATTGTTCAAATTATTGAGTGAAGTATCTTGATCCTTCCTGGCAAGGACTCCCAGTGGACCCCAATACCCAGACACAAAAGCCCCTTTCAATCTGAAAGAATTGAATCTTTGACCTAACACTGTTGTCTATATATCCCTAAGTTATCTCATCTTTGCTCTCTGAGTTACCCACCCCCATCTGCATCTCCCTGTTTTCCTACATTCTCCTTAAAATGCTTACTCATTCCTTAGTTGGGCTGCTTGTCTTCTTTCTGGGGGTGTTTGATTTGCCAAACTCCCTTGCTCATATTACCCTCCTTTACTGCTTATACCCTGATGGTTCATCCAACTTTGGAAGAGCCCACTATTAGGCATAATTTCCAAACAATCTCTCTCTGTCTTATACTTTCCTTACTGTTCAACCTCTCATGATGGTTTAGGTTGCTTAGGATGTTATTTCCTTAAGCTTTCTTCTTTGTTTAGAGATCCTATTTTCACTTTAGTCTTTCCCTTAGCTTCTGCTAATCACAGAAATACTTGAATAAACTTTTTTTGTCCCTAAAATTCCTTCTGGGTCAGGGTTGGTCTTTTACATGGATTCCTTCATGTTCTACCAGAACCTTTAGTCAGCTACATTTTCCCCAGCAACAATATGAAGATCAGTCAAAGAAACTGGATATTCCTCCCTTGTATGCTTCTGGCTTGACTGACTTCAATACCATGCTTTTGCAGCAATTTCATCCTGGAACCTATTGCAGAGCCCTGGAGCCCCTCATCTTGGAATATGCATCTTCCCTGACCACCTTTAATGAGTTCCTTCTGGGGCTCTATTTTATTTTTTTAATTTTTTAAAATTTTATTTAAAATTTATTGAATAAAAAAGATATTTTCTTAACAATATAATAAAAAGGATGATTATCATGAAACTGCAAATGATTGTCATGAAACTGCACATCTATTATGTAAAACTTGCTATTCCTTTTAAATATATAATAAAGTTATCCTGTAGATTTTATTTCTCTCCTCCAGTTTCCCCTACACCTCTCTTTTCCTCTCCCAGAGAATTACATCCCTCCTTTCTTCCTCCCCCCCCCCCACCAAATAAGGACTAGTTAACCTTTATTCTCCTCCAGGCTGTGTTTCTGATTTTCTAGACTCCAAGATGATGACCCAAGGATGTGTTATCTTCCCTTTATTAGAATGTGAGGTCCTTGAGGTCAAAGATTGTCTTTCTTTTTGTTTTCATTTGTATCCCCCAGTGGACCCTCTGTCAGAAAGCAAACTCTTAACTGTTGTTCCTCATCTAAATATCATGTTTAGCCTGAAAAAGAGAAGGCTAATTGGACAAGATAACTCTTTTGAGTATTTGAAAGGCCCATGGAAAGAAGGGATTAGACTTTCTATTTGGCCTCAGGGGGTAGAACTAGTAGTGGGTGGAAGCTGGAAAGAGGTAAATTTGATTTGATATCAGGAAAACCTTTCTAATAAATTGGACTGTTTGTCAGTGGAATAACTTAGCTCAGGAGGGACATGCATCCATCCTCAGTGGGTATCTTCAAGTGAAGGGTGGATGACCACTTGTCAGGTATGCTTAATGGGACTGTCTTTCAAGGATGGATCAGACTAGATGTCTGCTGAGGTCTTTTTTAACTCAAATTCTGTAATTCTCTTATTCTGCAATCGATTCAGACCTTAAAAGAATTTTAGAATCTCAATTTATAGATGGAGGAACTGGAGTACAGAGAGGTTAAGCAATTTGTCCAGGGTCACACAGATAGTCATCCATGATCTCATGATCTCATGATCTCATTTTTCCTCTGCCAGTGTAGATAGTAACCATTCCAAGCCATCGAAGTTCATTCAGTCCTCATCTATTTAAGATCTACATGTTTAATATCACAATCTTCTTATTCATTTTCCTGTTTGTGGAAACTAGTGCAATCATTCAACTTTTTATCTTGATTCTAATTACAGACTGGTCCACCTACTCTACTGGTAAGAAGTGGTCTTACATTCAGCCTTTGAGTCCCCTGGAACTCTTGTAATCACATACTCTGATTCCTCAAATCTTGTGGTTCTCCATGATTCACAAAGGTAAAATACCCTTGAGGAGTTTGTAGTATGATCTAAAAGGGGACAACATGAGTACACAATATTTATAGCTTCAATAGGAATAAATATTCATAACCAAGGCATAAAAAAGAACTTCTGAGGATCTGAAGGGGATAGGAAGGGGTGTCTAAAACTATGGCTCTAATAGTGTGATTAAGTCAGAAAGAGGGATAACAAAACTTGCTCACTTTCATACCTAAATATCAGTACATTGCAGGGACAGAAAACCTTTGCAGCTACCAGAAAATGGCTGATGCTTTAGGGAGATTTTCTAGGTCAGTCTCCCCTACCCTGTACCTCTATTCCCCAAATTAAATGTGATGCTTTGCTCTGACCTATTTATCTGTGCTTATATGGAAATTTATTCACATTAAAAAGACAGCTGGGTAATGCAGAACAGTGAACCTAAGAGTCAGGAAGACTTGAGATCAAATCCAGAATCACAGAGTAGCTTTGTGACTGTGACCCTGGATAAGTCACTTAACTTCAATCTCTCTCTCAGTTATAACCTACTTCCCAAGGTTCCTGTGAGAATAAAATGAATTATTTGTAAAATGCTTCACAAATCTTAAAATATTATATAAATGCTAGCCATTACTGTCATCATCATCATCATCATCTTTTTCATCACAATAATGCCTTTAAATCATGGCAAAAATTGTGATTGATCAGTCACTGGTAAGTCTTACAATCTGTGGGGAGTTGGCCATTTGATTAGAGAGAGCTGGTAAAATTATGATAGTATGTACACTTTGCCTGATCCACTCCTACACACCCAAGTGCAGAGTTTTTCATCCAAGTTCATGAAATTTCTGAAATTTATTCTTGGTTGAGAATCCTTAGGGCAGCTAGGTGGTACAGTGAATAGAGCACCAGCCCTGGAGTGGGAGGACCTAAGTTCAAATCTGACCTCAAACACTCAATAATTGCCTAGCTATATGGCCTTGGGCAAGTCACTTAACCCTATTGCCTTGCAAAAACCTAAAAAAAAAAGAATCCTTGATGATTGGTTGGTTGTCATCCTTCATTCTTTTCTTTTCTTTTTTTTTTCACAAGGCAGTGAGGTTAGGTTAAGTGCCATCTTTCATTCTTGAAGAGAACTAAAATGATGTTATTACTGGGGTCAAAGTTCAATGTGTACAACAATGGTTATCAAACTAATACACACTTGGAAAACTCTACCATCAGTCCAGCACAAATAGTCCGCTTGAATATTTGGAGTGGAGATGCCTTCAAAGAAATCCAAGAATGTAAGAATCCTTGATATAAGCTTTTTGAAACCAAGTCTCTCTCCCCCCCCCCCTTTATCTCTACCACCTAGTCCAGTACCTTTGTGCATCATAATAGGTGATTAATAGGGAAGACCTGAATTCAAATTCAGCCTTACCAGCTGTGTGACTCTGGGCAAGTCTCTTAACCCCTGTTTACCTCAGTTTCCTCAAATTGTAAAGTTGTAAAATATTAAAGCACCTACCTCCCAGGACTGTTTTGAGGATCAAATGAAATGATAATTGTAAAGTGCTTAGCATAGTACCTATCATACAGTAAACCACTATTTACTATTAATAATAATAATAATAATAATAAAATATTTGATGGATTGATGGGGTTTTAAAAAACATTGTTGGGGGGAGGCTAGGTGGCACAGTGGATAGAGCACCAGCCCTGGAGTCAGGAGTACCTGAATTCAAATCTGACCTTAGACACTTAATAATTGCCTAGCTGTGTGACCTTGGGCAAGCCACTTAACCTCATTGCCTTGCAAAAAACATAAAAAACCCCAAAAAAGAACAAAACAAAAAAAAATTGTTGAATGAATCAACCAGTTGAAATTCTGGGGTCAGGGTCTAAAGGAGAGGCTTCCAGATTGGTTAGAGGAAACAACAACAGAAAGAAGTTGGAAGGAGTTACTAATATTTTAAATTTGTACCAGGCTAGAATCTGTCCTAATGACGACTCACATGGCACTGAACTTTAGTTGTTTACTTAAACTGATTATGTATGTGGAATATAATGAGGGAAAGTAGGGTCAGGGATATATTAGTCAATGTTTATCAACAGGTTTTCATGAAAAAATGCTTCAAACATTTATAAATTTTAAAAATCTATGCAACATTTTCTCCATCATTTTCTTAAGTCTAGGCAAAACAATAAATCAAAGCCTGATTTGTAGTGTTTGTGATTTCCGAGTGCAAATGTTCACATAAAAAAAAATTTAACAATAAACTCTAGACAGCTGATGTGAGCTGGCTCTAGCATAACCCTGGGAGGCATATGCTGAAGAGAGTAAGAAAGGTCTGGGAAACAAAGCAGACATACCTTCATTAAAAATGAAATATGACTCTCTTTAAAAGTAAATATTTATTAATTTTCATTTAAAAATAATTTAACTTATATAAGTTTATATTATTATTTAAATTATTATATGTCATACATAAATATGACTCATGTCTAGGGTCTCCTCTTAAAGAAATATCTATAGAAGATATTCAGTGTACAAAACAGTTATCAGTTATAAAACTATCATCATAATTTTTTCTAACACCATCAATATTATATGACTAAATCACCTCCTTATTTGTTCACATATATCCTTGATAACCTCTTTTAAACCAATTTTCCTTTGTAATAGAAACATTATGGGTAGAAGTACCTTAGGAAAGTTCACAAACCAGTTAGTGAGGGAAGAAATCCTAGTTCTCAGGTGTCCTAGCTTCCTATACCTGTCTCATCCTGTCCCATGATAATGTACACCACCTGAACTTGGATGGTGTGAGAGATGGTTCATTTTTCAAATTGTAATCAGAATTAATCAATTCAGTATGATTCCCTAAGGGGTAAAGATTATCAGCAATTATTTTACTGTTAAGTGATATACTCAACTAATAATACAGAGTCATCTAATGATAGTTATAATAAATAGTATACTATACTTAACTCCTCTAAAGTAGTTAGCTTAATTTAGTTACTTAAGATAAGTAAAGTTACTTAAACATAAGTAAACTTAACATAGTTACTTCTCAAGTTTGGGCTCTGATTGTCTCTTGCTTGGATTTCTGTAATAATCTCCTGACTTGTCTTCTGCCTTCCCAATTCCCCTGGTTCCATCCCGACAGCTGTCCCTTTTAAAGTTGTAAAGCACAGGGCTTGTCATTACTTCTTTGTTCAAGAAGATTCAGAGGCTCCCTATTGCCTCTATGATATAATATAAAGTACTTCGTTTGACTTGTAAAACTCTTCACACTCTTGATGTCTCCTACTTGTCTTTCCAGAAAAAAAAAATCTCACATTGCTTCTTCTTTTGAATTTTATATTACAGGCAAAGTGGTCTATTTTGTGGTTCCTGGTACAGTGTTTCACCTCTTGTCTTTCCTGCCTTTGCATAAACTGTTCCTTAGTCGTAATAAACTCTTTCTTTACTTCTGTTTCTCTGATTCTCTAGCTTCCTCCAAAGTGCAGTTCAGCTACTCCTGGTCCTTCAAATTGTTGATAGTCTCTTCTCTATCTCCAAAGTCACTTTGTTTGTATTTGCTGTATGTTTTGTATATTCTTATCTGGGGGCAAGTTATTCTACCCAGTAGAAATAAGCTCCTTGAGGGAAGGAAGGTTTGTTTTTTTTTGTCTTTGTGCTTGGCATGGTTCTCAACACACAAGAAGTTTTCAAATAAATGTTTGTTAAATTGCATCATGTATTTAAGTGTGACAGGAGAGAAAGCAGGGGATGGGTTATTCTATTGGGTGACTGTTATTAAACTGGGCACTATGCATGCTTCTAGATGCAAAGGGGGCTTTTTGAAAGACCCAAGGGTGCCTAACATACTCTTCTGATAATAAAGCCATTCTCATAATATTTATGACTCTGAAGAAACTAGGAAGTGCTGTAAATCTCACAAGAAAGTCTGTTTGTGTGAAATTTACAGCCTGCTTTCCAGGCAGATAGGTTACAATAAGTTTTGGCTGAACATCTAGGTCCTTGGACATTCATTCAGACTGGACTCCATGCCTTTGGAGATTGGTAACCTCACTGTATTTTATTTTCCACAGATTTAAATTTTTTTCTCTTTTTCAATCATTTCCAAGCACTGACACTTGACAGTGAATATATGACTGTCTGCCATAAGGGAGTCAGTGTGTACTGGGGAAAGAGAAGGAAATTTGGAGTCAGATGACATGGATTCAAATCCTAGTTCTGCTACTTACTACCTGTAGAACCTTGGGCAAATCACAGCCCCTGTAGGAGGCTATTTACATAAATAGAAAAACGAGGGGTTTAAAATGGGGGTTTCTATACGATCTTTTTTGGATCTAAATCCTGTGATCTAAGTGGAATGTTGGTTAGACTATCCAAGATTTATTGTTCACTCATGTCTGGGGTTTTCTTGGCAAAGATACTGAAGTGGTTTGTACCATTTTCTTCTTCAGGGCATTTTATAAGAGAAGAAACTGAAACAAATGGGATTATCATTTGCTCAAGGTCAAACAGCTATTAAGTGTCTGAGGACAGATTTGAACTCAGGAAGATTAGGTTTTCTGATTCCAGGCCCAGTGCTCTTTCCACACCTACCTGCCCCTATTTATCCAAGACAGCTGTCCCCTCCGTTCCTCCCCCCCCCCCCCAAAAAAGACCCCAAACCAAAGCGACATTGGCAACTCCTTAGTTGTTAAAATATGGAAAAAAATTAGTTTCAATATTGACTAACTGCTGAATTTTTATCCTAATAAAAATTTGAAAAATTCAGTCATGTTCCTCAGGTATAAAGAAATTACTCATTTTAAAAATTGTTCTGTTATGTTTGGATCAAATTTCACCATGTTGTTTAGAAAAAAAAGACAATATCCTTTAATTAAATGATGTAGTTGCTTCTTCCTCTTTTGGCTTAATGAGTAATCTTAAGTTCCTCTATACATAATATTGAAATATTTTCCCCTTTTAAGTCATAGGCAAAATAAAATGTTAACTCTATGACAGACATAGTGGGGTGGAGGTCATAATAGGGAGATACCAAAGGAAAAAGGAGAGCGTGTCTGTGGGGTGAGAGGGATGGCAACTGGGAAGAGCAAAAGGACATTCCCCAGTACAGACTGGTGGATGAGGAGCCCTGAGGAAATTTTCCTGATAAAAAGAGTCACTGGGCTATGAACTCTTATGGAGACAGACAGAAAGATAGAGCTAAACTTTCTCCCCATGTTTTTATGTTCTCATCATTGAAGAAGAGCCCTAGAAATGCTCCTTAGAGGAATATTTGAGTGAACTGTGAACCTTAGCCTTTTCCTCTCCCAGAGGCTGAGATGGTGTTAGGGAATATTATGTAGCCTGACTCCTGCTCCACCTTCCAAGCATGGGGGAGGATGTTTGAATACTTTGTTCTTGCTTTAGTTTTAATGTAAATATTGCTTTGTATAAGACAAACCAACTGTTTAATGGCTAAATAGAACTGGAGATATAACACAATTCGTGGAGGCTGGAGTCAATGACAGAGACACATGCCTTCCTGACCCCCCAACTCCCATAAGGCTACCAGAGAACCCTAGAGAAGGGATAAAATGTAACACATCTGGTCCGGTTAGGACTCTGGTTGTCACTGTTACACTAGCAGAATGGATGCCTCTAAACTAAGAGATATTTGGATCTACTAGCCCTGTGATTTTATTACTATAGAGAACTCCAGGGAGGAAACTCCCACTGCCAAATCATATTTGTACCTTCTCTTTAATATAGAGACTCAGAATTCTTGGGGGGGCACTGGGCATTTAAGTTACTGGTGCCTAGGACTATAGAACTCCTTAAATGTGAAAGGAAGAACTTGTCTTCCTGTCTAGAGACTAGCTCTCTATTCATTATGCCAGTGGGTAGGAGTAATGTATATAAACATGATTTCCTATTTTGCATGGAAGTCTTTAAGAATGGAAATGAACTTAACTTTCACCAATTTACTAAAAACTCTGCTCTATCTCTTATTATTACAATAGTATTTGAATACCTGTCTCTCCACACCATCCCCCTCAAAGCAGCATTAAATGAAATTTATTAATATTGTCTATGATCCAATTCATAATCTTAATCATCTTGATCCACATAACACATTCTAGAAACCCCAAGAATATTAAAATAGAGTATCAACACATTTCTCTTTGACTGCCGTTTGCAGAACTGGAAAAAAAATTCTCACCCTGAGAGAATCTCCCAGGTGAGTACTGATCTTCACAATGAAAATGATAACAGATTATACAGTTTTTCAATTATTTGTTATTTTAATGATCCAGCTATATTGAAACACTGCAGATTAAGTGTCTCAATTAAGATTTTAATTTAGTTTTAATATGTTAATTATTATGTGTTAATAAAAGATCAATTAGTAGTTAAACAATCATTGATTTAGGTCAATAAATATGTCAGAAAGACATCAAGTTGTCATTGAAATAACTGGGCTTTGCATAAGCAACACATGAGCAATCAGATTCTCCATATATTGAAGTCATAATGAATGCCAATGCATTTAATTGCTGTTTAACAGGGTAGCTTAATGCCAAATTTTTGTTACCTCACATACCTGTTCCTATTCATGGATTACATTAATTTATTCATTAACTGATTTAGCACGTACTATATACTTAACATCATGATACACTCTATGAAAGATTATTCAACTTTGCACAGTTCTTTAGCCTTGAATTTCCTTGCCTCTTGTCCTAAAATGTTACTCATTGTTTCCCACTACCCAGCCATGGACTAACTTTACCATCTAGCTTCTCTTCTAGAGCCTTTAAATTCCGCTGGAGAAAATTGTGTTGATTAGGCTTACTATAAACTTATGCCACCAAAGGAAGAAATGCAAGCTCTGGATAGTCATATGAAGACAAGCATCTCCGAGGTTCCACTTCATAGGTATTAGATTGGCAAAGTTAACAAAGGAGGAAAATAATACTGGAGGGTCTGTGGGAAAATGGGAAAATTGATGCACTATTGGTAGAGCTTTGTACAGCCATTCTGGAAAACAACTTGGAAGTATGACCCCAAAGAAATGCACAGGCACATGCCCTGACCAGCAATACCACTGTTACAACCATATCCTAAAGAGACTTAAAAAAAGGGGAAAGGACCCATATAAACAAAAATATTTATTATACTTCTTTTTGTGGGGGCAAGGGAGCGATTTTTAATTAGAGAATAGTTGAACAAGAAATGGCATATGGATATGGTGTAATACTCTTGTGTTGTAAGAAATAATGAAGATGACTATTTCAATGAAACCTGGAAGACTTGTATGAACTGATACAGACAGTTAAGCAGAACAATAGAAGAATAAGTTATGTAATATCAATAATATTGTAAAGACTCACAACTTTGAATGACTTGGAAACTCTGATCAATACAATGAGCAATCACAATCCTGAGAACTTGTAATGAAACATTCTGCACACTTCCTGATAGATTATGGACCCAGTACAGTTTGAGATGGGCAGCTAGCTGACTCAGTGCATATAGTGTAGACCTGAAGTCAGGAAGACTCATCTTCCTGAGTTCAAATCTTTGTGATCCTGGGCAACTCACTTAACCTTGTTTGCCTTAAGATTCCCCATCTGTAAAATGAGTTGGAGAAGGAAATGATAAATCATTTCAGGATATCTTCAACAAAGCCCCTAAAATGGATCACAAAAAGTTGGATATGGTATAAATGATTAAGCAACAACAAGAATAAACAAATTGAGACATTTTTGGAATATGGTAAGTGAAGGAATTTGTGGTTAATGATGCATGTCTGTAATAGGAGTTTTTTTCTTGCATTCTCAAAGGGAGAAAGAAAGAACTGAGAGAGCTTGATCTTTATTTGAAAATAAAAAAAAAATTTCAAAAAATTGTCCTCTAATCTCAACTGAAACCTCATTGTCAAAATTTATTTTTCTTCTTACCTGGTTTCAAAACTTCTCTTTTCAATTCATTTCTCTGCACTTCTTAATAGACAACTTTGCTTCATATGTTACTGAGACATTTACAACTGATCAGCATACCATCTGTCAGATGCTCCCTTTTTTCAGCATTTGTTAACTTCAAAATTCTTTCATCACCACCCTCTATACTCTTTCCTCCAGGTTTGGAGAAAACAGTGCTACTCTTTATTGAGTACTCCTTTCTCTATGCCCTTGATCCCTTTTCAATTAGGTCTCCTAAGGGAGATGACTTTTTGTTCATTTTTTGTTCATATCTGACTCCTGGATTCCCTTAAGTTTCATCTAAAACTTTGCTTTCTGTAAGAAGGCTTTGCCAATATCCCCTAGTTCCTTTCCTTATTTATCTGTATATAACATCTGACCTCAGACTTATTAGCTTCATGACTCTGGACAAGTCACTTAACCTCTGTCTGCTTTTTAGTTCTTCCAGCTGAAAAATGAGGATAATAGGGTTGCTGCAAAGATCAAATGAGACAAGAATTGTAAACTACTGAGCCCAGAGATGGCTCAAGGCAGGCATTGTAGACACATCAGCAATGATTATTTTTTTCCATTATATTCTGAGCTTCCTGTAGGCAGGGACCATCTTTATGTCTCCAGTGCTCCCCACAGTGCCTGCTCTATCAAAAGGACGTAGAAAATGTTTGCTCTCATGCCTTAGGTTTAACTACTTTCTCTTTGTATTGCCTATTTATATGTGGGTTTGTTATCTTCCCCATTAGAATACTAGTGTTTTGAGTACAGGGATCATTTCAGTCATTATATTTGTATCTTTTGATCATAGTATAGTGATAGTACATAGTAGACACTTAAAAATACTTGCTATTTGATTTACTGATAGGAGCATGGATCTAGAACTAGAAGGGACCTTGGAGGTCCTAGAGTTAAGCTCCTTCATTTCACAGAAGTATAAACTGAGGCATGAACAATGATGAATTATTCAGGGTCATATAGCTAATAAGATTCTGGGGTAGGATTTAAAATCTTGTTTTCTTTACTCTCTGTGGAGGGCCCTAGTTGCAATACTTTGCTGCAGAGAAGTGGAAACATTAGTGGGAACCAGGAGGAGGGGTAGGAATAGAGAGAAATTTATGAATTTGGTTTTAAAATCAAATTTATTGAATTTGAAATATCTGAGTGTAAAATTTAGAAGAAAGTTGGAAATTTAGAAATAGAACTTGAGGAAGAGGTCAAGGATAGAGATAGTGCCAATCATATAAAATAATTAAAATAGGGGTCAGGTTCGTAGGCCTTATAAGGTCTGTGAAATCATTTGGTCTGGCACTGCCAAGGCAACCACAGGCTGGACTCCAAACTTAATAAATCTAGGATTTTTTTTTTTAAGCAGACTATTAAGTGGATAATTTTGTATAGTCTATGCATGATGTTATAAATATCCAAATGGTCTTTGGCAGAAAAAAAGGTTCCCTACCCTGAGATAAAGCTTTGAAAATGGATGAAATTTCCAAAGAATCATAGGCTCATAGAAGGAACCTCGGTGCTATTCTGTGATTTCAGTCATGGCTGACTCTTTGTGACCCCATTTTGGGGTTTTCTTGGCAAACAGACTGGAATGGTTTGTCATTTTCCTTGTCCAGTTCATTTTATAGATGATTAAGTTTCTTGCCCAGGTTCATACAGCTAAATGTCTGAGGCTAGATTTTAACCCAGGAAGGTGAGTCTTCCTAACTCCAGGCCCAGTGTATAATCCACTGCACCACCCAGGTGCCCTAGAAAGAACCTTAATGATCAGTAAGTCTAATATTTTCATTTTACAGATGAGGAAACTAAAGCAGGAAAGGGGTTAATTGACTTGTCTAAGATTACACAACTAGTAGAAATCTTAAAAGAGAGAAAAGTAATGTTATTTTTATTAAACAGGGTGATTGAACTGACTTCCCAAAATCACTTTCCTAGGACGGTTCTCTCTTTTTGCTCCCACACACTCCATTCCCTTCTCCATGAATATGATGGGAAGTCAGGAGAAGAAGACAAATTTCTCCAGGTATGCTTTGAAGAAACTAGGAGAAAGATCTTAGGACTATATATTTTGAGCTGGAAGAAACTTTAAAAGTCATAGAGACTAACATCTTTATTTTACAGATGAAAAAAAAACTAAGGCCTAGAGGATGAAACCCCAGAGATATTGAGGGACATGACACTCAAGAATCTGAAGAAGCATTCAAACCCAGATCTTCCTAACTCTAAATCCAGCTTTCTGTTCAGTATGTCACTAGGTCTTTGATGACACATTTCTGGGAGGCAAGAGGTTGGCAGAACTGTAATGGGAGGACAGAACCTAGAAAAGGGTTTTTTGTTAGGCAAAGTGCCAGAGCAATTCCTTAATGAATATTTGGTCAAGACAAAGGAGGATATTTGCTGGCTTGTGGGGAAAACTGCTTGAGGAGACACTTGACTAAACCACTGGTGGATGGGACAATGATAGAGGGTGATGGGGAAACCTGTAAGGACTTTTTTCAAGTCTGACCTATGAATACTCATGGCTAGGAAAAATGCATGCAAAAGAAATATATGGCAGGTATTTCACAGAGAGTCAAAGTGGTATAGTTCAAGATTTGGAGTCAGGAAAACAGTTCAAAGCAAGGGATCTAACCTCTCAGAACTATTAACTGCTAAATTATAGATGAGCCATGGACGAGGTCTACCTCATTGATATATAACCTAAAATTCTTGGAAAGTGAACCAAAATAAGGAGGGGGAAAAAAAGATTCCTTTAACAGAATTTCTCAGTTTGAAATAGAGTAGAACAGTGGATAGAATTCTAGAATTGGCATCAGGAAGGCCAGTGTTCCAATTCTGCTTTTGACACTAGCTGGGTAGTCATGGGAAGAATCATTTAACTCCTCTCAACCTTCATTTCCTCATTTTAAAAAGGAAGGGGCTGGATTTGATGACCTCTAAAGCCCCTTCTGGCTCTAAATCTGTGATCCTATTATAACTGAATTGACTCTCCCATTTCCCAGAAAAGCCCCAAAGTGGAGCTTGAATATAAGTGACATCACTGGGTAAAGCAATCCCTTCAATAGCAGGCAAGTGGGTTTCATTTGGAGACCTACCACATAGCAATGCTGAGTTTAAAAGAAATAAGAAAAGATGATTTGAATAGCAGACACTTAAAAAAATCTTCTTATTCTCTACCTCCAGGTTTAATATCTTTCCACAGAGCAAGCACACAGTCTTCTAAGAGAAATGAAAATATTCTTCCTAAACACGCCAGGCCATAACAAAAGCAGAGTTAAGAAGGTTAGGAGACTTAGTTGTCTCAGCAACATGTCATCAAGTTGAGATGAGCAAGGAAACACAGATAACGTGAGAAAGAAGGGAAAAAATCATAAGCCCACAAAGGGGAAAAGCAAAGATACTGAAAGAAAAAAAAGCAAAACCCTTTTTCTTGATGTTTCATTAAGGGGACTTTAACTTTCATAGTCTCCAAAAGAAGCTAAAATATAATCTGCCTTTGTATAATGTGTGTATTTTGTATGTGTTAAGAAAATGTGTCATCAGCATTTCCTCTGTGCAGTGCAGGATCTAGAAAAATCATTCAGTGTGTGCATGTAAATTCATATGAGAACAAGAGACTTCCTCCTTGAATATGATTAGGACTTTCATTTTTTTTAAAATGGAAGCATTTTATTAGAAATCTCAGAGGTAGGGTGTCAAGTCCACAAAAATGACCAAATGTGCCCAGAACTGCATTGTTTGCCTCTGCTGAAATGCTTAAAACATTACATTTCAAAAGGTGAAACTTCATTGTCTCACATAAACATTCCTTTTAGTTCATTCACACAGAATTGTCACTGATACCACCCTTATGATCTCTTACCTGGGTTATTGTAATACCCTTAAAACTGATCTCCTTGCTCTGAATCTCTCTTCAATGTATCTTCAACTCAACTGTCAAAGTGTTTTTCCTAAAGTGCAAGTCTGATGTCACTTCCTCTGCCCTACTCCAATAAAATTCAGTGGCTCCCTATTGTTGTTGAATTGTTTCAGTCTTGTCCAACTCTTTGTGATCCCATTTGGAGTTTTCTTGGCAAAGTGGTTTGTTTGGTATTTAATCTCATTACATTCTAGTTACAAACTACTTTTCAGGTCTATTACAAATTACTCACCTTCAAACACTGTAGAGTCTAGCTAAAATGACCTACTTTAGTTTTCCTTCAGTAAAATATTCTATTTCTTATCTTGATGTCTATTTATTTAAGAACTTACATGAATTCCCTTTTCATGATCACATATACAATTCTTAGTTTCCTTAGGTCAGCTTAAATGCCACCTTCTATTATTCTTTCCTGACTGGAGTTACTTTGCAGCTACTTTTCACTGTGTCAAACTCTCTCTCTCTCTCTCTCTCTCTCTCTCTCTCTCTCAATAGTATATAAATTCCTTAAGGACTTGAGGACAGGGACTAATTTGTTCTTACCTTTATATAGGGAATATCTGACAAATATCAGCTATCATATATTGATTGTTTTTTACAGACTCTGTATCTTTACTAAAGCTTTCTAAAGGCATTCCTTTTGCATTTGTTATTGAGCTTTAATTTCCTCTCCTTATGGTTTTACTGTTTATTTATTAAACCTTTCTACCATTATCAGGTATTCTTATAAATATTTCTTTCTTGTTTTAAAGATTATAATATTAGTACATAATTTTTTTGACATCTTATGAAGTTCTCTTTGCTTACTCAATTTGTTCTTTGTATTTAGAATAATTCATCATATGTTCATTTCTTCAGTCTATTTTCTTCCTATGGGTACTTTTTTGTGATAATTTCTTATTTTGCTTCCTCTTTTGAGTTGTTGGGTTTTGCTTTTTTGTTTATTTGGTTTCTTTTTAGGTATCTCTTACTGTTCCTGGAAAGAGGGACAGCTGTGGTTCATTTGGGTGCTGAAATCATCAACTCTGATTGAGGAAGTTACATAAGAAAGGCTTAGACTTTAATTCACAGGTTGCACAAAAAGTTTACAATTTACTACAAAAAGTTTACAAGTTAGGTTCTTTGGAAAAGCAGCTAGATAGTGAGTTTCAGAATTGCTTTGAGCCTAAGAGAAAGACAGAAAGTGAAAGACTAATGGGAAGGTTGATTAGCAGAAGTAGCATGAAAGAAAAGCTAAAGGGAATGCAGGAAACCACTAAAGTCATGTGGAATGAGGGTGGGGAGAATAGCAAAGAGGTTGATCTAGTCAAGAAAGGGAAAAAAGGGAAAGGGAAAGGAAACAGCCACACAGGGCAGTGACTGGGCTTAGATCAGCATAGATCTAGTTGCATGGAGCTGGGATCACAAGGACCCTGGAGAAGAGAAGAGGGAAAGAAACTGGGCAGCAGCTGCCTGGTGGAGTCACATATGGAAAATATGAGGAATCGATCACTCTTTAAGTACATTTTCTGTGATGGGAGGAGCAGGGCTGGTACTTGAGGAACAATTTAACACCTAGTAACACCTAGTAGCTGATGTGAAGCATTATCCAGTACATATGCTTACACTTTATTGCTTACTGAGCATGCCTGGCATCTATAGGTACTGAGTATGTACTGTCCTTAGAATCTGATCACCCGCTAAGCCAATATAGAACAATACTTTAACAGGACAGAAAAAGCACAGAAAGATCACAATATTTCTCTGTCCCCAGAACAACCCTACTACATTACCAATATAGGAAGCCTCCAAATTGTCATGGCATTGTCTTTTACTTTCTCTTAACCACCCTTCCCTAAGCCCCACTTGTGCTGCAATCTCCATAGATCCCAGAGTTCACTCATTGGAACAGATGTGGAAATTCCTTGAAATACTCCCATGCTAGGGGTGTCTAGGTGGTGCAGTGGATAGAGTCAGGAGTACCTGAGTTCAAATCTGGTCTCAGACACTTAATAATTACCTAGCTGTGTGACCTTGGGCAAGCCACTTAACCCCATTGCTTTGCAAAAGCTAAAGAAAAAAATACTCCCATGCTATTAGTCTAGCTGCTGAACCCTAATTATCACCACATTTTCTACCCACCCTGAAGCTGAACTCTTCTCTCTCTCTCTCTCTCTCTCTCTCTCTCTCTCTCTCTCTCTCTCTCTATATATATATATATATATATATATATATATATTGTCTCCACTTATTAAAATATGGACTCTTTGAGATTGAGGACAGTCTAACTTTTCTTCTTGTATCCTCATTACCTAATACAATATTTGACTCAATGTATTTTATAGTTAAACTCAAATCATTTAAAGGAAGTTAGACTTTTACACAAGTCATTAATATCATGCTGGAATTCTTTCCCCATTGGTCATATCTTACAGAGGTGTAGAAAGTTATGTAAATTACTCATGTTATTAAAATTAGTAAATGGCAAATCCAGTATTCAAGACCAGATAATTTGTCTCCAAATTCAATGTTTTTGTTCCAATATTCCATAAAGTACATATGGAATTTATTTTGGAGCCTGATCTAATAAAAGAGAGGCTTATTAACATTGATTCCAGTTACAGATAAGCTTTGAAAATGAGGAGGTGGTACTTGTTTGCAAAACCAAACCCTTGCGAACAAGATAATGTGAGTAACTGTAGTTTTTGTCTTGCTAAATCTTGATCTTCCTAAGGACAAAATGTAGTTTCATCTAGCAGATGGGAAAGTTAAACTTCTGTGGTTAGATTTAAAATTGAGTGACAGGAACAAAAGAAACAGTGCTGATGTCAGGGACAATATACCACTAAAGATTGGGGTGGGGGGAACATGATAAAACTAACTCTGACCCAGAAGGAATTTTAGGGACAAAAAACTAAGTATTGCTGTGAGTTATAAAGAAAGAAAGATTAAGGGACAGGAAACCACTGATCCCTAAGCAGAGAAAGAAGCTAAAGTAAAGAACAGCTAGATCTAAACCTCCATGAGCGGAGAAGTATAGAAGCAGGATTTTTTTTGAAGATTGTGCACAACCAGAGTGGGCTGCCCTGCAAAGGAAGGTATACAGCATAACTGATGAAGTGAGCAGGCTTTTTAAGGAATAGAGAGATGTAGGTGGGGACTTGTAGTTCAGAGAACAGAGATGAGATAATTAGGGATATGTAGATAAGGAATGGTAGCTCAAATAGGATTTCAGGGAGGGGCAAGGTATTTTTCTAAAAGTTCATTGACATCATCTCGATAATTTGAACAATGGGATGGGAATACAGATTAATAACTATAAAATCTATTTATCTGTTCAATATTTCCTCTATTTTATTATGATGTAATTGGGAACATACTCCAGAAATAAGCTATAATTATGCTGACATGTCATCTATTCCCAACCTTGTTTTCCAGTGTGGAGGGGAACCATTATGAAAGACAAGCCTGGGTACAACTACTCTTAATTTCCTACAGTAAAAAGTAAAATAAATTTCATCCCTCTATGCTTTAGTTTCCTTATCTGTGAAAGCAAGGGAACTGTATAAGGTTGTCTCTAAGGTCTTTTCTCTGTCTTTTACTATGATTTTAAGAGTTGCAGAAATTTCAGACTGATTCAGAATAACAATTTTAAAGCATCAGTTCAATCAGGTATCTGACAGCCTTCTGGGGTGATTCATTCTTTACCATTAAGGAAAATGCCTGTGGGAATAAAAGTTTCAAATATAGTCAAAGGATAGTACAAAAAAAAAAAAGAATGTTAAGTGGCAAAAAAAAGGTGGACCTAGTTTGACTGAGACACTAAGAACATGACCAAATTGAAGTATTGAACTGCCAGGGGGGCTTTGCCTATCAGATGGTATTCTCTAATTGGCAAGTTAGAGAATTAGAAATTGGAAATTCTTGAAACCAAGTAAATTCCCCTAATACAAGTCTACAGGAGGCCAAGATCCTCTAACTTGTAATTACCCTCCACCTAAGGATGTCTGTAATTGTGTATTTGGAGGAACTGAGTAGTATTGTTTTCTCCTATTAATTCTAACATGCTTCATATCAAATTATGGATATGAGGGAATAAAGACCATGAAATGGACATTTGGGAACCTTGTGTACACTGGAGTACCAGAGTAAGAAAAAGTTGAAATATTCTTTTCTCTTTCTTCCTATCAGAGACTCTCTAATTGAACAAAGGCTAACTTGAAAGACTTGGTAGTCCAGAAGACTTATTGGTAAGGATGTAAAGAACCAAAGGAAAACCCCCCTTTTTTTAAATAGCTGCAGGAAGTCTGAAACTTAAAGTTCTGAGACACTTACACTTAGGAGATGTGGACAGTAACCAATAGATTCATTGAACCCTCAACCTGAGTAGGAAGTCACATTATCTTCCTACACAGTAATATTTTAAAACTTGCTTTAAAAAAATAACTATTATTACTTTGCATTCCCTATCCATTGTTGTTCCCATCCTGTGATGAAAACTCATCTCTAAGATCTCATTGAACTTTAAATCCCATGAATACTCTAGGAAGAATGTTTCCCCAGAAAGCTCAATGGTCTTCTAAACCATTCTGAATTCTAAAGAGAATAACCCTTCCATGGTTCTTAATATGAGACTAATGATAGTTTTGGAATATTCTTTTTCTACTCTTCATTCTCCTCTAGTTGAACAACTTATGTATAACTATTTTTTTTCATGCTTTATGGAAAAACATTTAAAAATTTCTGGAGATGGTCTAATTTTCTCAAATCACTATCTTTTATTTTTTATATGTATTTATTGTTGCTTTATTAAATTTATAATCAATACATTTCTGAATTTAAGTTTTAAAAGTTTACAGGTTTTTTTATGTTCTAAAAATAAAGACCCCAAATTTTTTTTTAGGTTTTTTTTTCAAGGCAAATGGGGTTAAGTGGCTTGCCCAAGGTCACACAGCTAGGTAATTATTAAGTGTCTGAGACCGGATTTGAACCCAGGTACTCCTGACTCCAGGGCCTATGCTTTATCCACTACGCCACCTAGCCACCCCAAAACCAAAAATATTAATGACTTATTTTCCCATTTGAAGACCTGGATTTAATTCCTACTTCTGGCACATGGTACAGTAGAATGTATTTCAGTAGTTTGTACAACAATATATGTTCAAATTTTGCTACTTTACTAATTATATGATCTTGGTTAAATCAGTCAATTAGTCAATAAGTATTTATTAAGTTCTTACTATGTGTTGAGCACTGAGTTAAATGCTGGAAATACAAATTCAAAAAATAAGTTCTTAGCCTTAAGAAACTTATAACTGGGAAGATACATAAAGGAAGTAAAAAATGGAGATGGGGAGGACAGTGGCAAAGCTATCCTCCATGTAAAGGTGTCCTTTTTTGGCTTATTTCATCTTTTGATTATAACCCCTGTTTCAATAAACTTTCCCACAAAGACTATATATGATATCACCATATCTTTAAAAGAGAATGGAATCTTGAGGGAATGGCAGTTTATCTGTCATTTGGAGATTTACTCTATTAACAAAAGAAAGACTATTTGATAATAGAAAGGAACAAAATTTCTTTCCTAAGAAACTGAGGAAGTTATCCCCGATAAAACCTTAAGAGACTTTTCTTTTCCCCACTTGATAAATGATCAAAGGATATGAACAGGAAGTTTTCAGATGAAGAACTTAAGCTATTTATAGTCTTATGAAAAAATGCTTCAAGTCACTATTGATAAGAGAAATACAAATAAAACAACTATAGTACCACCTCACACCTATCAGATTGGCTAAGATGATAAAAAAGTGAAAATGATCAGTGTTGGAGAGGTTGTGGGAGGATTGGGACAATAAAGCATTATTAGTGGAGTTGGGAACTGATCTAGTTATTCTGGAGAGCAATGTGGAACCGTCCTCAAGCAATAAAACTGATCTCTTTGCTTCACCAATACTAGGTCTATATCTCAAAGAATTAATAAAAAATGGGAAGAAGTACAAAAATATTTATAGCAACTCTTTTGGTAGTGGCAAAAAATTGGAAATTGAGGAATGCCCATCAACTGGGTAATAACTGAATAAGTAATGGTTTATGAATGTTATGAAGTAATATTCTATAAGAAATTGTGAGTGGTTGGACTTTAGAGAAGCATGGAAAGATTTTCAGGAGATGATGTTATGTGAAACGAACAGAGCAAAGAATATTTTACACATTAGCAACAATATTGTGAGATGATCAACTAGGTGAAGATAGGTGAAGCTCATTTCAACAGGTTCAGAGATTTAGGACAATCCTGAGAGACATCATATGGACAATGCCCTCCATATCTAAAGGAAAAAAACTATGGAGTCTGAATGCCCACAAAGCATATTATGTTCCCTTTTTAAAAGCTTCTTTTATATTTTTTCTTTTCTTTCTGATGGTTTTTTCCTTTCCTCTTAGTTCTTATTTTTCTTTCACAAGATGACTAATATGTAAATATGTTAAACATGAATGTACAAGTATAACTTTTACAGGACTATTCACCATCAAGGAGAGGGGGAAGGAAGGGGAGGGTAGTAGAAAAATGTGAAATGCATAAATTTGCAAATGAATGAATGTTGAAAAACTTGCACATAATTGGAAAAATAAAATAAAATTTTAATTGGAAAACACAATTTAACTCAAATTGCAATTCATGGTTAGAGATAATTCTGGTCATGACCTTTTTTTGACTGCTAATGGTGAAATATTTAACAATATTTATACTATTAATAAATTATATACACTATATAGCAGCAATGTTGATATTTTCCAAGTTAACCTCTCTATATGCACAAATGATTCCTTTCCATTCCATCTTCTCACTCTTTATCATCCCCACTTTCTTATCTTCATTCTTTCCTCAAATACTGACTGTTCCTTATCATCTATAAACATGCCCATTTCTCCCCCGCTCAAAATTAATTAAACCACTTCTGCTATCCATCTCTTCTCCCTTTTTTAGCTAAACTCATTGAGAAAGCTGCCTACTATCAATACTTCTACTTTCTTTCCTCCCACTCTTTTCTTGATTCTGAAGTCTGAGGCTACTCTGACTTCATCATTCCACTAAAACTGCTCTCCAAAGTTGCCATTTAATTGCCAAACTTAATCCTATTTGACCTCTTTGCAGTCTTAGCACTATCAGTCACTCTTTTCTCCTTGATTCTTTTTTCTTGCTAAGGTTTTCATGACTACTTTCTTCTGCTTCTCTTCCTACATCTCTGATCACTCCTCTATCTGACTGGCTGTGTCATCAAAATCATACTCTAAATTAACCACCAATATCTCCTAAGGTTCTGTCCTGGGTTCTTCTTTCTCCTTCCTCTATACTTTTTCATTTGGTGTTCTCATCAGTTCTAATAGATTCAATGATCATTTCTATGCTGATGATTCTCAGATTTTTCCACACTTAAACTCTCTATTGATCTCCAGTCTCCCTTCTCCAACTGCCTGTTAGACATCTAGAACTGGATGTCTTATAGATGTCTTAAACTTATATTCCAAACTGAACATTTCTATCTTTCAAACCCTTCCCTCTTCTTAATTTCTCTATTACTGTAGAAATTACCATCATCCTCCTACTCATCCAGACCCACAACTTTGGTTCTTTTCTGATTCTTCATTCTCACTTCTCTTAGTCAATCAGTTTCCAAATTCTCTTGTTTCTACTTTCACAACATATTTCATATATGCTCCCTTCCTTTCTGATAATGTTACCATCCTGTCTCAAGTTGTCTTCATCTATACTTGGATTATAGCTTCAGCCTTCTGTTCTCCCTACTCCAAGGTCCTCTCTAATCTATCCTCCACTGAGCTGTCAAATTGATACTAAAGCACAAGGCTGACCATGTCACTCCATTGCTCAATAAACTCATGGAACTCCTTATTACCTCCCAAATAATATATAAAATCCTCTGCTTTTAAAGTTCTACATAACAGAATAGAAAGTCAAACATAGTAAGTGGTGAGAAGTAGTTCATGGAGTCTTTTTTCCAAGCTCCCCTGAAGTTGTACTATTTCTTTCCAGCATATTAAGTTGGGAAAAGGGGGTTAAAAGTTGAGGAGGAAAAATAAAGCAACTTAAAAACATCCCTCGAACTCATTTTTATGATCCTTTGGGTTTGTTTTTGAGTTTTTCCAATCCTCTCCTTTTCTCCTTGAAAACTACATATCCTGCTGGGCTGACTCTCTATATCCTTCTCAGTTCTGGAGTCCATTGGTAACACTGATGCTTGTCAAGGACACCTACTGCTTACCTAAATGTGTGATGGTTTAATCCTCTAATTACAATCTATTTCAGTAGCAATGAGATCACCAAACCACCAACCAGGATCACAAGCACTACAATTCCAATTCCTACAGGTAAATCCTATTATAACCCAGTTCGAAAAATACAATAGCTTTAAGAAGTTCTTTTTTTGAAACTACACACATGCCCTTACTTTCAGATGATGAGCCCTTTACAAATGGGGCACAAATTTGATTCAGATTACCTCTCTCAACACTATAGAACTCTCATAGAGTCACAAAATCAGAATGGACCTCAGAAAACATCTAATCTAATTCATACCAGAAAAATAATTTTCTTTTATAGCAGCCTTTGACATGTGACCATCTAGTCTCGATTGTCAACTTTATAGAAAAGTAAAACAATTATATCATGAGGTAGACTATTCCACATATGGGTAACTGACTCTTGGGATAATTTTCCTTTCATTGAACACAATCTCTGCTACTTCTACCCATTGCTCAGTGGCCAAGAAAAACAAGTTTAAGCCATTTTCCAATAAACCCTTTCAAATATTTAATCACAGTCCCCATAGGTATTTTATTTTTTTGAGTAGACATCATTAATTCATTCAACATACCAGCCTATGGCACATCTTACTGCCTTCTTCCAGTTGTACTCCAAAATACCACTTATCTGTTTAATATGTATTATCCAGAATTGAACAAAATATTATACTCATAGTCAGATCAGGGTAGAGTACTGTGAACTAATTACTTCCTTTCTTCTGGACACTTATTCACTTTATGTAGCTTATTATAAATATTAACTTATTATTGTTAACATATTAACTTATTATTATAGTAACTTATTAACTCACATTTAACTTATAGACAGCTAAAATTCTCAGATGTTTTTCATTTCATTATTCAACTTTTTCCTATATACTTTTTTGATTATAAATTTTTGACTATCCTTTTTTGAACTTTCTATTATATAATCTAGGATCCTTTCAACATGCTCCCCTTGTATATCTAATACATTCTTTGGGTTAACCTCCATTTGAAAAAAGCAAAACTCGCCAGTCTTCATTCTCCATTTTCCTGTGCAATAACTTGATGTATTAGTTCAAAATAGAAGCATTTAATTAAATACCATAGTAAAAATTAAGTAAGAAGGAAATATTCTCCTCTACATGCAGGAACAATTATCCCAGAGATTCTCATGCCACCAGTGGAAAAAGTAAAACACATACATAGCTTATGCAACTTAGGCTTCTTGGTTATTTCTCAATAGGAAAATGGCTTTGCCTTCAAAGCTGTCACATGCTACTTGCCTACAGAACTGCTCATTTCACCAGCTGATCTGCTGATGCAACAACATCTGATAATTTAACAACAATCTCAAAGTCTGACCAGTTAATTGTGTTCTGTGACTATAGGAGGTCATAGAAAGCAAGAATTTGTCATCCAATGTAATATACAATAGAAACTCACTATGCACTAAGACTCTTACAGTAACTCTGAAGTCTTGGCAGCAACCCTAAAATGCTGACCAAGAGGGCATGATGTTACCACTAATTGAATTACTATATCAGACACTGTTGTAATTTCTCTTATGAATGTAAGGAATAGATGAGTTAGACTAGATTTTTAATTTGATAACACTTGAAACCATTGGATGAACAGTTTTGACCCAAGGTTATATATAGTGGAGCAAGCAGTATTCCTTTGTATTCTGGCACCATAATAAATAAGGTATGGCAGAAAAAATCCTATTCTTGTTCTTGTTCTGTGATTTCAGTAATTTCTGACTCATCATGACTCCATTGGGGTTTTCTTGTCAGAGATATTGGAGTGGTTTGCCATTTCCTTCTCTAGTTCATTTTACAGGAAACTGAGGAAACTGAAGCAAACAAGGATCACAAAGCTAACAAGTATCTGAGACTGGATTTTAATTTAAGTCTTCTAACTAGGCCTGGTGCTCTATCTACTGTACCACCTGGTTGTTCCTATGAGAACAAATAGGAATTACAAATATATTATGTATTGGAAATGCTTCAATGTCAATGGCACCATGAGTATGCATGAAATGGACTGAAGATATGACACATTTTCATTTTTATATTTCCTCATAAAGCAAATGGAAAAGGATCTCACCAATTATGGACCATAGTTTGATACTGTTTTTAATGGTACCCTGAGTTCTATTTTATGTAATAGATTGAAGATTGTTATCCTTCATACTTGAAGGTCAAAATGACATCACTATGTTATGGTATTACATTGTGTCCAGTTGTGGCTGATCAGACCAATATGAGTTTGGAATGCTCTATCTACCAGAGGTTGGGCATGAGAACAAATGGTTGAATTCTCTAAACTTGCACATCTCACATTTCCTTTGTTCTGCTTCAATTCTACTTTGATCACAGAGCACAACACCCTCTCTGATGAGGGTATGCCATGCTGGGTAGTCCTGTGCCATTGTCTCCCATGTTGCATAATCAATTCCAAAGTTGTTAAGTGAGACCTTGAGAGTCCTTGCATTGTGTTTCTTCTGACCTCCCTGTGAGTACTTGTCCTGGGTGAGTTCTCAATAAAAGTATTTTTTACAGCTCTATGTTTTGCATTTGAACAATATGACTGACCCATCAGAGTTGTGCTCTCTGTGGCAAAGTTTGAATGCTTGGCAGTTTAGTTCAAGAAAAGACCTTAGTGTCTGGTATCTTATCCTGCCAGACAATTTAAATGGAAGCAATTCAGTTTCCTGGTGTGGCACTGGTCAGCACAAGGGCTCTATAAACCTATAATTTGGTAGATTCGATCTAATTCCTTTTCTCTCCCACACTTTCCCTCGGAGTTTCCACAAAATTGAACTAGCTCTGGAAATGCTTTTGTCAACCTTATTATCAGTGTGCATATCCCTGGAAAGCTTACTACCAAGATAAGTGAACTTTATGCACAGTATTTAAAATTCTCCATTTGCTGCATTGGTTCCATGTATGTTTGGTGTGGGGCTGGTTGGTATGTTTTTTGGGTGTTAAATGTTAGACCAAAATTAGCACAAGGAGCAGAAAATGGATCCATTCGTTGTTGCATCTCAACATCAGAGGTTACATTGATGCACAGTCATCTGCAAACAGAAAATCATGCACCAATACTTGCTCCACTTTGGTTCTAGTGTATAACTTAGTTTTCAAGCTGAAGAATTTACCATTTGTTGGGGTAGCTGATCTTGATACTGTGTTCATCTTCACTGAAGGTGTTTGACACTTGACCAAAACATCATGCTAAATAAAAAACATGGGAGGACTCAGCTTTATTTTACTCCATTGGTACCTGGGAAAGCATGAGAGCATTGTCCATTATGCTATTGTGAAATTGAAGTAGAATACTGATGAACTGCTCTGGGCAACCAAATTTTGACATAATTTTCCATAAACCCTTACAACTGACAGTATCAAAGGCCTTGGTCAGATCAACAAATATTTTATACAGGAAGTCTGTTATCTAATAATATATTGCTGGCTAATTCAGAGCAAGTACAGATAATAACCTCATTGTTCAATTAAATGAGGTAAATAAAAGAAATTGAGGTATCAGTAACATATATTGAGGGAAAAGTTGAGATCACTGAACATCTTCATTTAAGGCACAGCCCTGAAATTTTACTTATTAAAATGAATGATTTAAGACTAATAAAAATCCCAATTGTTTTGGAAAAGGAAATGGACATATTTAAATTGGAGTTCCAATAAGATCTTTTGAATATGACAACATGAATCTAACTAAAAGATCAATTTATATCAATAGAGAATAATTTATAAAAGCTGTTATTTGCTATACTGTTACTTACTATATTAACAATGAATGAATACATTCTCCCATAGTATTTGGCAAAAAGTGGAAAAATATTTTAGGACCTGTACTCAGCATTTATATATGGACAGTGGTAGCCATGCATAACCCTAGGAAGGAAGATGAAGTAATCATGGAATTTCTCTAAGAATAGTCATAAGATAGCATCATAGCAACTCACAAGTTATTACCACCAGGGATTACAGACAGAGTAGTCTTAAGTAGTTAATTTAGTGACTAACATAGATTAGGCAAAGATACAGAAATTTCAACACATCTGTATTAAAAAAAATTAGTTCCTACTGAGCACCTAGCAGTATTCACTTTTCTGAAAATCAGCAAGTGTCTATAGTATGATTAAACCCCAAGATATTCCATTAAACCCCAACTCCATTCCATATTCCATAATAATCTGCTTTCAAATTAGAGCTTTTATCAAAGCTGTTGCACCTAACAGCCTTGATATAACAAAGATCAATGTTTTTATTATATGTCATCATGTAAATATATCTAATTTCCAAACAACATGGATTGAAAATCTTTAAAGTATAGAAACTCAGAAGAAAAGATCAAAATTATGAAAGGACAAAAAAAAGTACTTATGCCTTTTTGTTCTGTTACTGCAGTTATACTGAAGATAATTTTATTCTTTTTACAAAAACAGATTTTCTTATTATCAAGTATTTTTCTTTTTTTCTGCCTTTATTAACTACAAAAAGTAAGAAAGGAGATCAGAACCCTATATAAGTATGTCAAGCAAAATAAATTCCCCATGTTTGCATTATACACAAATGTATTTCTCATTATGTATATATATATTATATATATATATTTATATATATTATAATCTCTATACCATGAGGTGAACAATATTCTTTTTATTTCTAATTTAATTTTTCCCAATTACATGCATATGTAGTTTTCAGCACTCATCCATTTGCAAGTTTATGAATTCCACATTTTTCTACTACCTTCCCTTCCCTTCCTGCTTCCCATGGCAGTGAACAATCTGGTAAAAGCTGCACTTATACAATTATGTCTAACATATTTTCATAATAGTCATGTTGTGAAAGAGAAATTAGAACGGGGGGGGGGGGGGAATGAGAAAGAAAAAAAATAAAAGAAATTTTAAAAAGTGAACATAGAATGCTTCATTCTGCATTCAGACTCCACAGTGTTTTTTTCTGGATGTGGATGGTTTTTTTTTAAGGTTTTTGCAAGACAATGGGTTTAAGTGGCTTGCTCAAGGTCACACAGCTAGGTAATTATTAAATGTCTGAGGCCAGATTTGAACTCAGGTACTCCTGACTCCAGGACGGGTGCTCTATTCACTGCCACCTAGCCGCCCCTGGATGTTATTTTCTGTAAGAAGTTTTTCAGGGTTGTCTTTGATCACTGAAGAACATATCCTTGTTTACCTCATCTTTGCACTCTGAGCTATTTGCCCTCCAAACATACTCCTTAAATGCTCATCTTCTACTCAGTTGATTTGCATTGTTTTCCTTGAAGCCAGCCTGTTTTGGGGGAACATGATCCTCCAGGTAATCTCTCATGCTCCATACATTACCTGACTCATCATCCTCTCATAGAGGTTTATGTCATTAATACTGTTGCTGCTGTTGGTTCTTTCTTTTTCTTAGCTTTTGCTATACAACATACTTTATACACACACACACACACACACACACACACACACACACATTTATTGCTCTTTCAGCATATTCCAGATTGCTCTCTGGAATGGTTGGATCAATTGACAACTCCACCAATAGTGCATTAGTGCCCAGTTTTGCTATATTTTCTCCAACATTTAACATTTCCCTTTTTTTGTTATCTTAGACAATCTGATAGGTAGTACCTCAATTGTTTTAATTTGCATTTTTCATATGACTATAGTAGCTTTAATATCTTCATCTGAAAACTGACTGTTCATATTCTTTGACCATTTATCAATTGGAGAATGACATAGTTTAAAAAATTCAATGTAAAATTTTTAGAAATGAGCCCTTTATCAGGACTAGTGAAAATTGTTTCCCAACTTTCTGCTTTCCTTCTAATCTTGGCTGGAATGGTTTTGTTTGTGCAAAACCTTTTTACTTTAATGTAGTCAAAATCATCCATTTTGCAATTTATAACATTCTCTAAATCTTGTTTGGTCATAAACTTCTCCCCTCTCCATAGATCTGACAAGTAGACTATCTCTTGTTCTCTTAATTGGTCTATGGTATCACCCTTTATGTATAAATCCTGGACCTATTTCAACCTTATTTTGGTAAAGGGTGAGAGATGTAGGTCTATGCTTACTTTTTGCCATACTATTTTCCAATTTTCCTAGAAGTTTTTTTGTCAAATTGTGAGTTCTTATCCCAGAAGTTAAATCTTTGGATTTATCAAATAATAGATTATTATAGTAATTTACTACTATTTGTTTTACACCAATCTAGGTGAATAGTATGCTTAGTTAGACCTCTGGAATTGTGATTGATCATTTCCTTGATCATTTATTTTATATACTTATACAAAAATGCATAGGTTATTAAATATAAAAAAATAGCAGGATAGTGATTTTACCCAGGACCATTGAAGTCCACTGAAAAAAGTGAGAATAAGATTATTATTGTGGAAAAAATAATAATACCTCTAAGATTTTCAAGCTACTTTACTTACACTATCTCATGGGCAATGAAAATTCCCAAGGATCTTCACTTAGCAACATTGGAGGAATGAAATGGAATAAAAACCTTTGTCCTGTATGCTTGCAACTTTCAGCCAATTTAATAAACCTATTAAATTTCACATAGGTGCATTGTTTTAGTTCCTGACTTTTCCTTGGTGTCATTAGTTATGCATTCTAGGTTTGTGTCAGCTTCACACTTGTTAATAACATCATCTAAACCATCTTACTTTTATCTTATGATGGAATCCATCTCTGATGGTGATTTTCTGTGAGAACTTGGACAACTTCCTCAATTTTCATAAGTCTCAGTTTTATCATCCACATAAGGAGAAGATTATACTGGAAGACTTTTTAGCTTCCTCCCAGCTCAAAATCTGTGATCTTATGTGATTTAATTGATTTAGGAATACTCTCTAATGGTGTAGATAGCAAGCCAGCCATTCTTCTCATTTTGTTCAGCTTTTGTCCATGTTTTCCCACAAATATTCCACAGGGGATCCATCAAATATGCTGTAAACCTCTCTGTAAAGCAGGTGTGTCCAGGTTACATTTGGTGGTGTGTTCATTGGTTCATTGTATTCATGGATGGGTATTGAATTCTGTTTGTGACCCTTGAGGAGTTTTTGAGGGGCTGTCAATGGGGTCCAGAAGATCTAAAAGGTTGGACTCTCCTGCTCTAGAGTATTTGACATTTCCTGAATCCTAACGGTATACCTTTTAGAGAAAACAAACAATCTGGAAAATAGATCCAGAAGAGATAATTTACAAATTATTGGTCTACCAGAAATACTGGATCAAAAAAAGAGCCTGGAAAATATCTTTCAGAAAATTATCAGGGAATACTGTCCTAATATACTAGATCAAGAGGACAAAATATTTCATGAAAGAATACATAGAATACCTTCAGAAAGAAAACCCAAGATAAAAACTCCAAGGACTAAAATAGTCAAATTCCAGAATTTTCAAATAAAGGAGAAAATACTGCAAGCAACCCAAAAGAAGCAATTTAAGCACAATCAGAATTAAACAGGATTTATCAGCTTCAACATTAAAAGATCAGAGGACCTGGAATATGATATTTTGGTGGACAAAGTACCTTGGATTACAACCAAGAATATATTACCATGCAAAATTTAGCATATTCTGTCAGAGGAAAAGATGTATGTTCAAGGAATTAGAGGACTTCCAAAATTTTGGAAGAGCTGAACTGAACAAAAAATTTGATCTTTAAATACAAGACTCAAGGGGTGCAAGTAAAAGGTAAACAGAAGAAAAAAATATTAGTAGAGACCATTAAATTGTGTACAATCTACAAGGGAAGATAATACCTGTAACTCTTGAGAATTGTATTTCTTTTAGGAGAGTAAAAGGGTTGAATATAGTTGAAGAAATGGTATTTAGAGCAAATGAGTATGGTTGGTTCTTGTCCTTCATTAGTGAAGAAGATCAAACTGACATTACTATGTTTGAGGCAAATTACAGTGTATATAACTGTGGCTGATCAGACCAATACTAGTTCAGAATGCTTTACCACAAGTCAGGTACAAATAGTCCAGGTGAACATCTGGGGTGTTTACTTTAAACATATTTCCCAAGTTTCCTTTGAGTTACTTTAATTCTGCCTTGCTCATAGAGCTCAGCACTTTATCCAATGAGGGTGCCCTAGGCTGGGTGTCATATGCCAGTGTCTCCCATATCTTTCAATCAACTCTAAAGTTCTTGAGACTTTCAGAGTGCACCAGTACTAAGAGTACTCTATATTAAATCAGATATTAGATACCTACTGTAGAACAATAGGGGCAGAGGGTGGGAGTGTACTTAGAAGGATTAGACATAATGAGATGAGGAAGTGATCCTATCTTAATGCATACTTTAGTTAATAAAGGTTTTAGTACCATGGTTGGGGTGCTAAAGGGGCATTGGGAGAGTGGGTACTCTATACTTTGGTTGGGGAGTACTGTAGAGCTATGGTTGGAATACTATAGAGACAGAGGGAGCGTATACTTAAAAGGAACTGGACATGAAAACAACATGAAGAGATTTTGCTTTGCTTGATGATTTGGCTGTAATTCAAGGGAGTTTGCTTGGGGGGGGATTTAAATAGTTCATGAAATGATTTGGTTCTGCATTACACTTTGACTCATGAGGATTGTACATCTATGGAGGGTACTTGAAAAGGGAGTAAGGTATAAAGTGATTTTAATTTTATGTTATTCATTACTCTTGAGAAGTGCATTTCTTTTTTTTATGGTAAACATTTATTAAGCTTTTATTTTCACAATATCTTATTTCAATTCTGAAATCAGCCTACAAATATTTCACTACATTAACATCAATCTGGTGATCATTTAATAAATAAAGGAATGTATATATACCTTTGTAAAAATAAGTTTGATATAGTTAGGATTCCCAACAATGACAGCAGTAGACCTGATTCCCCAAGGTTCACATGCCTTGAGTCTTACACACATCACTAGCAAAGAGAAGTGTATTTCTAATGAGACAGAAGAGGGGAGAGTTCTTAGTGACTATGAGGCTATGCCATTTATCAATCTATCAAGCAATCAATTAACCTTTGAGAATAGCACTTCTATAAGATTAGATAAAAGGAGTGTGTGTGTATATATATATATATGTATATATATATATATATATATATATTAAAGATTTTATGTATTTTCAGTTTTAAAATTTTTCTCCTAATCTTACTTACCTCCCCCCAACGAAGCAATTTTTTAGTCTTTACATTGTTTCCATGGTACACATTGATCCAAATTGAATGTGATGAGAGAGAAATCATATCCTTAAGGAAGAAACATAAATTAAAAGAGATAGCAAGATCAAACAATAAGATAACAGGGTTTTTTCCTAAATTAAAGGGAATAGTTGTTGGTCTTTGTGCAAATTCCACAGTTCTTTCTCTGCATACAGATGGTATTCTCCATTGCAGACAGAGCCCCAAATTGTCCCTGATTGTTGCACTGATGGAATGAGCAAGTCTATCAAGGTTGATCATTGCCCCCATATTGCTGTTAGGGTGTACAGTGTTTTTCTGGTTCTGCTCATCTCACTCAGCATCAGTTCATACAAATCCCTCCAGGCTTCCCTGAATTCCCATCCCTCCTGGTTTCTAATAGAACAATAGTGTTCCATAAAGTACATATACCACAGTTTGTTAAGCCATTCCCCAATTGAAGGACATTTACTTGATTTCCAATTCTTTGCCACCACAAACAGGACTACTATGAATATTTTTGTATAAGTGATTTTTTACCCTTTTTCATCATCTCTTCAGGGTATAGGCCCAGTAGTGGTATTGCTGGATCAAAGGATATGCACATTTTTGTTACCCTTTGGGCATAGTTCCAAATTTCTTTCCAGAAAGGTTGGATGAGTTCACAATGTATTAGTATCCCAGATTTCCCACAACCATTTCAACAATGATCATTTTCCTTTCTAGCTATTTTGGCCAGTCTGAGAGGTGTGAGGTGGAACCTCAGAGATGCTGTAATTTGCATTTCTCTAATAAGTAATGATTTAAAGCAATTTTTCATATGACTATGGATTGCTTTGATCTCCTCATCTGTAAATTGCCTTTGCATATCCTTTGACCATTTGTCAATTGGGGAACGGCTTTTTTAAAATTTGATTCAGTTCTCTATATTTTGGACATGAGTCCCTTGTCAGAAATACTAGTAGAAAAGATTGTTTCCCAATGTACTACATTTCGTTTTATCTTAGTTACATTGTTTTTGTCTGTGCAAAACCTTTTTAGTTTAATGTAATCAAGATCATCTAGTTTGTTTTTAATGATGTTCTCCATCTCTTCCTTAGTCATAAACTGCTTCCCTTTCCATAGATATGACAGGTAAACTACTCCTTGATCTTCTACTTTGCTTATAATATTGTTTTTTTATGTCTAAATCCTGTATCCATTTGGATCTTATCTTAGTATAGGGTGTGAAGTGTTGATCTATCTAAGTTTCTTCCATACTAACTTCCAATTTTCCCAGCAATTTTTATTGAAGAGAGAGTTTTTATCCCAATAGGTGGACTCTTTGGATTTCTCAAACATCAGATTACTATAATCATTTCCTGCTATTGCACCTTGTCTATTCCATTGGTCCACCACTCTATTTCTTAGCCAATACCAGAGAGTTTTGATGATTGATGCTTTATAATATAATTTAAGATCTGGTAGGGCTAAGCCACATTCTTTTGTACTTTTTTTCATTGAATTCCTGGAATTTCTTGACTTTTTATTTCTCCATATGAATTTACTTACCACTTTTTTCTAACTCATTAAAGTAATTTTTTGGAATTTTGTTTGATAGGGCACTAAACAGGTAGTTTAGTTTTGGTAGAATTGTAATTTTTATTATATTAGCTTGACCTATCCATGAGCAGTTGATATTTGCCCAGTTATTTAAATCTGATTTTATTTGTGTGAGAAGTGTTTTGTAATTGTTTTCAAAAAGTTTCTGAGTCTTCCTTGGCATGTAGACTCCCAGGTATTTTATATTCTCTGAGGTTACTTTGAATGGGATTTCTCTTTCTAGTTCTTCCTGCTGTATCTTGCTAGAAAAGGAGTATATTTTGACAAAAGAGATGCAAGTAAAAACAAAAAAAAAGACTATACTAGGAAAAGACTAGGCAATAGTGGATAAATAATATCAGATGAATAGGCACAAAGACCTATTATGGTAGAGGGAAAGAAAGGAGTGCGTGAACACTGAATACATTCTACTCAATAGATCTGACCCAGAGATGAAATAACATAACATTCTAATTGGGTTGAAAAATCTATCCTACTCTACAGGGAAGTGGGGGAAGGGAAATAAAAGAAAAGAAGGGACTGATAAAAGGGAAGGTGAAGGTAAAATTCAAAGTAAACTTAAAGTTAAAATTTAAAAGAAAAACTAAAGGGGAAAGGAAACAAAACATTGGTGAGGAGGAATAAGAGGAAAGGAAAGAAAAAAGTACAAATGGGAAAAGATGTGAATGGGATGAATTCTCCCATAAAAAGGAAATCAATAGCAGAATGGATTAAAAACCAGAATTCTACAAAATGTTGATTGCAAGAAACACATTTGAAGTAGAGAGATACGCACAGGGTAAAGGGAAAAGATACTGGAACAAAATATATTATGCTTCAGTTGAAGGAAAAAAACAAGGGTAACTAATCTTATCTCAGACAAAGCAAAAGCAAAAATAAATCTCATTAAAAGGGATAAGGAAGGAAACTACACAATCTTTTTTTTAAGAAAGATTTTATTTATTTTAAGTTTTACAATTTTCCCCCCTGATCTTATTTCCCCACCCCCACCCCAAAAAGGCAGTCTGTTAGGCTTTACATTGTTTCCATGGTATACATTGATCTAAGTTGAATGTGATGAGAGAGAAATCACATTCTTAAGGAAGAAAAATAAATTATAAGAGATAGCAAAATTACATAATAAGAAAACAGTTTTTTTCCCCTAAGTTAAAGGTAATAGCCTTTGGTCTTTGTTTAAACTCCACAATTCTTTCTCTGGATACAGATGGTATTCTTCATCGAAGATGGCCCCAAATTGTTCCTGATGGTTGCACTGATGGAATGAGCAAATCCATCAAGGTTAATCATCACCCCCATGTTGCTATTAGGGTGTATAATGTTTTTCTGGTTCTGCTCATCTTGCTCAGCATCAGTTCATGGAAACTGCACATTCTTAAAAAGCATGACATGCAATGAAGTTTTATTTTTAAACATATATATATATTTAAATATTATATAAATATATATATTATATATATATATATATATATATGTATATGTATAATCTAGTGGCATAGCATCCAAATTCTTAGAAGAGAATTTGAATGAATTACAAGGAGGACAAAGACATCAAAACTGTAATAGTAGGGGACCTCAACTTCTCTTTCTCAGAAATGGATAAATCTAACCACAAAATAAACTAGAAAGAAGTTAACAAGGTGAATAAAACTCTTAGAAAACTTAGATATTATGGACCTCTGAAGAAAACTGAATGGGATAGACAAAAATGTATTTTTTCTCTGAAGTTCATGGCACCTTTACCAAAATTGACCATGTACTAGGGCATTAAAAACCTTATAATCAAATGAAGAAAGGCATACTTTTCAAATCATCTTGCAATACAAATTACAAGTAATAAAGGTCTATAGAAAGAAAAACTAAAAATTAATTGGGAATAAATAACTTAATTTTAAAGAACAAATGGGTCAAACAACAAATCATAAAGATAATCATTTCATCTGAGAAAATGATAATAATGGGACATCATACCAAAATTTATGGGATGCAGCCAAAACAGTTATTAGGGAAATTTTTATATCATTAAATGCTTGTATAAATAAAATAGAGAAAATGAAGGTCAACTAAAAAATTAGAAAAAGAAACAAATTAAAGATCCCTAATTAAATATCAAATTAGAATTTTTTAAAATGCAAGGAGAGATTAATAAATTGAAAGCAAGAAAACTATTTATCTAATAAAACTAAGAATTAGTTTTATGAAAAAAACAATAAATTAGATAACTCTGGTTAATCTGATTTAAAAAAAGGAAAGACTACCAAATTAAAAGCATCAAAAATAAAAGGGTAAATCCACCCAAGACAGAGTTGATGGTATCAGAACACAGACTGAAACACATTTTTTTCTCTTTCTTTTACTTTATTCTCATGAGGGTCTATATTTTTGTGGGGGGAGGGGGTATTTGTTTACTCTTAAACAAGAATAATTTAGTAATGTATAAATAGTCATATTAACCAAAAAAAAAAAAATAAAAAGGGTGAACTCATTACCAAAGAGGAAATTAAAAAGATAATTCAGAGCCATATTGCCCACTGTATGACAATAAATTTGATAACCTGAGTGAAATGGATAAATATTTATAAAAATAGACTACCCAAAGGAACAGAACAGGAAACAAAATACTTTAAAAACCCTGTTTCAGAAAAGGAAATTGAAGAAATCATCAATAAATACACTAAGAAAAAGTCTACAGATTCAGATCAATTTACAAGTGACATTTTAAGGGGCAATTAATTCCAATTCTATATTAACTATTTTTAAAAATAGGAGAAGGAATTCTGCCTTTTATGCCACTCATATGGTGTGTTGATATCTAAACCAGAAAAAGTCAAAACAAAGAAAATTAGAGACCAAATTCTCAATCAACTTTTTTTTTGGTTTTGTTTTTGCAAGGCAGTGGGGTTAAGTGACCTGCCCAAGGTCACACAGCTAGGTAATTATTAAGTGTCTGAGGCAGGATTTGAACTCAGGTACTCCTGATCCCAGGGCTGGTGCCAGAGACCAATTCTCTAATGAACATTGATGCAAAATTCTTAAATAAAATTTTAGCAAAGATATTACAGTAAGTTGTTACTAGGACAATATGCCATGATCAGGTAGGATCTATACCAGGTGGGCAGGGATAATTCAATATTAGGAAAATACACAACATAATTGAACATAACAATAACAAAACCAACAGATATCATATGACTATCTTAACAGATTCTGAAAAAGTCTTTGACAAAGTACAACATCCATTCATATTAAAAAAAAACCCTAGATAATATAGGAATAAATAGAATTTTCCTTAAAATAATAAACAATATTTAAAACATCAACAAATATTATATGTAGTGGGGATAAATTAGGAGGATATCTGTTAAGATCAGGGGTAAAACAAACCATTATCCCTATTACTATTAAATATAATATTAGAAATGTTAGCTTTAGCAATAAGAGAAGAAAAAGGATTTGAAGGAATTAGAATTGGCAATGAGGAAGCAAAACTTTCACTCTTTCCAGATGATATGATAGTATATTTAGAGAAAAACATCTAAAAAGCTACTTGAAACAATTACCAAACTCAGCAATGTTGCAGTATATAAAATTCACACACATAAATCATCAGCATTTCTGAATACGACCAACAAAGTCCTAAGGAAAAAGATAGAGAAATTCCATTTAATGTAACTGTAGAGGAATTGATTACAGTAATCTGCTGTTTAATAAAGAGAGTTCAGCTTTTGGGATAAGTACTCACTCTTCCAAAATACTGCAGGGAAAACTGGAAGATAGTATGGTAGAAACTAGGATTAGACCAACATCTCACACCCTATACAAAGATAAGATCAAAATGGATTAGACATAAAATGGATTAGACATAAAAGACATAAAAGACATAAAAGAAAATATTATAAGCAAATTAGGAGAACAAGGAATAGTTTACCTATCAGATCTATGAAAAGGGGAACAGTTTATGGACAAGAAAGAGATAGAGAACGTTATAAAAAACAAACTGGATAATTTTGAATACATTAAATTAAAAAGCTTTTGCACAAACAAAATCACTCTAACTAGGATCAAAAAGAAATGGAGTAAATTGGGAAATTAATTTTTACAACTAGTTGTAAACAACAATTTACAATTAGTAATTTTAAAATCAGTAAAATTACAACTAATTTTACAACTACAACAACTAGAAATAACTAGTGTCTGACAAAGGACTCATTTCTAAAATATATACAGAACTGAGTCTAATTTATAAAAAAACAAGTCATTCCCAATTGACAAAGGGCAAAGGATATGAAAAGGCAATTTTCAGATGAGGAAATCACAACTATCTATAGTCATATGAAAAATTACTCTAAATCATTACTGATTAGAGAAATGCAGATTAAAGCATCTGTGAGGTACCACTTCACACCTCTCAGGTTGGCCAATATGACCAGAAAGGATAATGATCAATGTTGGAGGGGATGTGGGAAATCTAGGACACTAATACTTTGTTGGTGGAACTGTGAGCTGATCCAAACTTTCTGGAGAGCAATTTGGAATTATGCCCAAAGGGCAATGAAAATGTGCACACTCTTGGATCCAACAGTACCACTACTGGGTCTATTTCCTGAAGAGTTCATGAAAAAGAGTAAGAACATCACTTGTTCAAAAATATTCATAGCAACACTGTTTGCAGTAGAAAAGAATTGGAAATCAAGGGAATGCCCATCAGTTGGGGAATGGTTGAACAAATTGTGGTATAAGCATATGATGGAACACCATTGCTCTGTTAGAAATCAAGAGGGATAGGATTTCAGAGAAGCTTGGAAAAACTTTCATGAATTGATGCTGAGTGAGATGAGCAGAACCGGAAGAACACTGTACACCCTAACAACATGAGATAATGATCAACCTTGATGGTCTTATTCTTTCCATCAGTACAATCATCAGGGACAATTTTAGGGAATCTGTGATGGAGAATACATCTGTAACCAGAGAAAGAACTGTGGAGTTTAAAAAAAGATCAAAGATTACAATCTTCAATTTTTAAGAAAAGTCTTCTTATGTATTACATAATTTTGCCATCTTTAATATTTTCTTTCTTCTTTAAGAATATGTTTCTTCCTCTCAACACTTTCAACACATCCTTCTCAACACATGCTATATGATATCATGGAAAAAAATGTAAAGACTATCAGATTGCCTTCTGTTGGGGGCGAGGAAAGGGAGGGAGGGGGAAATTGTAAAATTCAAAACTTTGCCAAAAAAATGGTTGATAGAAACTACTATTATATATAATTGGGAAACAAATAAAATATTTATATTAAAAGTAAAGCAACTACAGACAATATAAAGTACTTGAAAATCTGCCTCCCAAGAAAAACCTAGAAAATGTATGAACACAATTTCAAAACAATTTTCACACAAGTAGATCTAAACAATTGGAGAAATGTTAATTGATCGTAGTTAGGTTGAGCCAATATACTATAAATGACAATTCTACCCAGATTAAATTACTCATTTAGTGTAATACCAATCAAACTACCAAATAACTATTTTACCAAGCTAGAAAAAAATAGTAACAAAATTCATATGGAGCAACAAAAGGTCAATAATATCAAAGGAACTGATGAAAAAATATATAAAGGAGGGTAACCTAGGTCTAAGAGATCTAAATCTATACTATAAAGTGGTATTCATCAAAATAAAGTAATGGATCAGTGGATTAGGATAGGTACCAAAAAAACAGTGGTAAATGACTATAGTAATCTATTGCATAACCAATACAAAAACACTGACTTCTGGGATTAGAACTCACTATCTTAGGGGCGGCTAGGTGGCGCAGTGGATAAAGCACCAGCTCTGGAGTCAGGAGTACCTGGGTTCAAATCTGGTCTCAGACACTTAATAATTACCTAGCTGTGTGGCCTTGGGCAAGCCACTTAACCCCATTTGCCTTGCAAAAACCTAAAAAAAACCTCACTATTTAAAAAAAAATTGTTGGGAAAACGGTAAAATTATATGGCAAAAAACCCTAGACATAGACCCATAATTCACAGCCTTTATCAAATTAAAGTCAAAATGGATACAGGATTTAGACATAAAGATCTTTGGAAAGGGAAAAATTTATGACCAAACAAGAACTAGAGGACATTATAAACTGTGAAATGGATGATTTTGGCTATATTCAATTAAAAAGGTTTTTGTACTGATAAAATCAATGCTGCCAAGATTAGAAGGAAAACAGAAATCTGGGTAACAATTTTCACAGCTAGTGTTTTGATAAAGGTCTCATCTCTACAATATATAGAGAATTGAATCAAATT
Source organism: Macrotis lagotis (assembly GCF_037893015.1). NCBI lineage: Eukaryota > Metazoa > Chordata > Mammalia > Peramelemorphia > Peramelidae > Macrotis > Macrotis lagotis. The sequence goes on from NC_133658.1 coordinate 588,687,255, forward strand.
TATAAGGTTAGAAGTTATTCCCCAATTGACAAATGGTCAAAGGATATAAACAGGCAGTTTTCAAATGAAGAAATTAAAACTATATATAATCATGTGCAAAAAATGTTCCAAATCATTACTGATTAGAGAAATGCAAATTTAAACAACTATGAAGTACTATCTCACACCTATCGGATTAGCTAAAATGACAAAAAGGGAAAATGATTAATGTTGGAGAGTTGTGGGAGGATTGGGACATTAATGCGCTTTAGTGGAGTTGTGAACCAATTCAACTATTCTGAAAAATAATATGGAACTATACCCAAAGAGCAACAAAACTGATCATACCCTTTTGGCCCAACAATAACAATACTAGGCCTATATCTAGAAGAAATCATAAAAAAAGGGGGAAAGCCCCACATGTTCCAAAATATTCATATCAGCTCTTTTTTGTAGAGGCAAAAGAATTGGAATTTGAGGTAATGTCCAGCTATTGGGGAATGACTAAACAAGTTATGGTATATGAATATTTTGGAGTACTACTGTTCTATAAGAACAATAGAATGTTTGAACTCTAGAGAAACATGGAAAGAATTATAGGAACTAATACTGAGTGAAGGGAGCAGAATCAAGAGGTTTTACACATTAACAACAACATTGTGAGTGGATCAAATTTGACTCTGGGATATTTATTATGGACAATGCCATCCACATCCAGACAAAGAAACAAAGTAAAATAAAACAAAATAAACCAGAATCTGATTGCATACTATGTTCACTTAAAATTTTTTTCTTTTATATTTTTTCTTCCTATTCCATGGTTTTCTTTCTTTTCCCTTTAGTCATAATTCCTCATAAAGAAATTGACTAATATATAAACACGTAAAACACAAATGTACATGTACAATATTCACTAGATAGTTTGTCGTTGAGGGTTAGGAAGGAAGGGTGGAAGAAAATCATGTGTTAGAATGTTGAAAAACTCATATGTTATTGGAAAAATAAAATATAAATAAAAAAGAGAAAAAAATTCAAGAATCTCTTTAAGAACTGAAATTCAGTTCTTGATTTCTGGTGTCAAGGATAATAGTGTCTTTTCTCACTGAAAAATCAGAAGAACTCTTGTTGATCTCCAGGAATAGTACTTTCTAATTCTCCATCATTAACCCTGCCCCCCCCCCCCCAAACCTACTTAAAATCTTCAGGGATCTCTCCTCTGACAGTTATTTCTATTCCTTGGTATATATGAAATTCATCTGGTACTCTCTTACCTTATTACTTTGATTGAATTTCAATTCCTGGTTTACCAATTCCTACCCCTCTTCATTTTTCCATTTCATAGATTATGTTAAAAAAAACTTTCACATGAAACAGCATATCAGCTCTTTTGGCATGATGTGCCATTCACAGTCCTATTGCCAAATATTATGTTTGCTGAGCCATAACTGAATTAGGCAGTGATGAAAGTGGAAGTGATTTTTTTCTGAGAGCCCTTTAAATAATTAGGTCAAATTATTTATGGTAGACTTAGTTCCTCTAGTAGTTCAATGAACTGAAATAATTCTAAAAGACTTGTGATGGAAAATGTCATCAACATCCAGAGATAAAACTGTAGAGTCTGAATGCAGATCAAAACATTACTATTTTCACTTTAAAAAAATTTTTTATGTGTTTTTCTCATAGTTTTTTTCCCTTTTGTTCTGTTTCTTCTTTCAAAACATGACTAGTATGAAATATGTAAAACAAGGTTGTACGTGTATAACCTAAATGAGATTACTGGCTGTCATGAGAAGGTGAGAGGGAAGGGAGGGAACTAGAAAAATTTGGAGCTCAAAACCTTACAAAAAATAAATGTTGAAAACTAACTTTATATAGTTTTTTTTTTAACAAGGCAGTGGGGCTAAGTGACTTATCCAAGGTCACACAGCTAGGTAATTAAGTGCCTGAAGCTGAATTTGAACTCAGGTCCTCTTGACTCCAGGGCTGGTGCTCTGTTCATTGTGCCATCTAGCTGCCCCTAACTTTACATAAAACTGGAAATAATAAAATACAAATTAAAAAAAAAAACTTAGGTCAGGTCAATCAAATTGCTCATCTGCAAGTAATCTTCATGAATTTAGGCTTGATAAAATGACTTTAATATTTATTGTTATTGTTCTTAAGTCATGACTGACTCTCCATGACCCAACTTGGGGGTTTACTGGAAAATGGAGTAGTTTGCCATTTCCTTCTCCAACTCAATTTACTTGTGAAGAAACTGAAACAAATAGGGTCAACTGATTTACCCAGGGTCACAGTGCTCTATCTACTGTACTACCTAGCTACTACCCCCTTTACTATCTAAGAAGACACAATTCTCACAATTTTTCACCTAGCACAGCACTTTGATCTATACGATTTGTTTAATAATTTTTATTTTTTGAATAATGACTCAGTGCTCAGCACCATACTAGGTGCTAAGGGAATAAGAGTTAGGAACACATTTCCTGCCCTTAAAGAGCTAATAGTTTGATTGAATATATAGGATATAGAAAGCAGATAGTCACAAAGGGTAATACATGAAAAGGGCAGTAATGAGTGATAAAGATTTTTAAGGATTATAATTCAAACCTTGGATTATAATAGGAAAACATCAATGTAGATTGGAGAATTACATCATTTGGGGACGTAAACTCTGAGTCATACTCTGAAGAAGACTAAAATTCAGATAGACAGATAGTAAATGGAGCTTTATTCGGTCACCATAAATAGATGATGAGGGAAGAATGATGAGATTTTTGTTCATGTGAAAGAGATTTGGGAGATTTGGGTGGATAGAGTAAAATGAGTTGACCATGTGACAAAGTAGTAAAAAAAAAACAAATGGTAGTAATAAATGAGGCATAATGTCCAGAAAACAGGGATAGTTGTGCTATCCTTTACTATGGTCAAAAAACATCTGGACAAATTACTTTATTCAGTTGCTCTCCTTGTAATAGAAAGGATATTTATAAATTGCAGTGCATTCAGAAAACAGAATCTGGGATGGGGAGGAGGACTGGAGACCCATATCAAAGCTTTCTATGGAAGCAAATGGGGATGATTAGGTTGGAGAAGAGCAAATTTAGGAAGGACTATCTGAGAACTATTTTAAAATATGTTCAAAGGGTTATCATTTAGAGGAGGGTTTGGATTTGTTCTGCTTGTTTCACCCCTGTCCCATTCCCCAGTCCCCAGAAAGTAGAAGTTGGAGCAAAGAATTGAAATTGCAGAAAGTCTATTTTCTGCTAAATGTAAGGAAAAATTGTTTCTGTTAACAATTAGAAATATTTAACAGTTAAAGAATCTGCCAAGGGACATACTGAATGCTACTTAACTAGAGGTCTTCAACCAGAAGCTTGATTATTACTTTTCTGCTTTGTATATAGAGAACCAAGTATTACTCAAATTAATTGCTTTGTGATTTTCTGGTTCTATCAGTAACTTGTTTTATATGTCACTTTATTCATAACCCTAAATTACTCTCTGGCACCTCTTATCCTTCCTCTCTTTCAGCAATGCCTTGAGATGTGAGTTCAAGTATATAACACTGGGTAAGTTACTTGACCTTTCTTAGCTTCAGTTTTTTCATCTTTAAATAGGCTATTCATCATAGATGATCTCTAAGGTTCCATAATATATGCATCTATTTAATAAATATTTATATTATGGAGAGCTTTAATTTCTAAACCTTTTTACCATATGTCACAGTGATAAATTGTTTTATCAGACCAGAGAATTACAACAAAAATATACTTATAAGCCATCTTGCTTTGACTTATACCAAAAGAAATTTCCCTTATTTAAAATACTACTTAGACTTATTTTTCATTAGAGAAGAGTTTATCTGAAGGTGTGACTGGTGGGGAGAAACTTGCTGTCAAGAAATAATTGTTCTTGCTAACTAGTTACTGAACTCAGTTGTTTTTCCAGTACTAAAGGATCATAAGTGCAATGAGCTCTTGATTCTTGGTAAAGTTTTCTTAGTCTTGTTCTAGTTATATATATAATACTGGAGTTGGCAACTATGCATTGTCTTAGTCTTAAACACAGCATTACTTTCTTTGCTTAAATATCTTGGTCAAATGTCTATAGTAGTTAATTGTGCTTTTTTATATGTCATATTTTCCCCATATTTTTCAAATTAATTGCTGATTTCCAAGTCATCTAATAAGCATCTTATTTGTGATTTTCGTTTATACTTCAAGTCTATTTTTATTACAGTGATTTTTGCACATTTCTTGTCACCCTGACTTTATCTTTGACAGCAGGAATTGTCATCTTTATGGACTTATTTTTGTTACTACATTGCTATTTGCTTTTTTAAAGGCAGCTTGGTGTAGTGGAATAAATGCTGATCTTGCAATCAGGAGAAACCTAGATTCAAATCCTAGCTCTGACACTTACTAGCTCCTAGCTTGGATGGGTTATTTTATTATGTTATTATTATTAAATATTAATAACTATATTATTATTACTACTCCTCTATAAATTGGGGATAGACAGCTAAGTGATGCTAGTGGATAAAGTGCTGGGTTGGAGTAAAAAAGATTAATCTTCCAGATCTTAGATACTAGCTGCATTATCCTGGCTAAGCCATTTAAACCTCCTTATCTCAGTTTCCTTATTAGTCAAATGAGCTGGGGTTGCAAAGAATCAGATAGGAGTGAAAGGGAATGAGCAATGACACAAATAGGGATAACCTCTCTTTCAGGTGCCTGCCTCATAGAATTATTGTGAGAATAAAAAGAGATATTGTATGTAAAGTATTTTTCAATTAAAAAAGTAGGTAAATATTATTAGGGGAAGAAGAAAACAAACCTTGCAAAATATTATTGAACTTTTTTACTTGAATATAGTTACCAACATCAAGGGAACAATTCCTTAAGTCTGGTTAGAGAATTTGAGCTGTAATTTGCATTATGCTGATCCTGAGAGACCTGCTATGGATATTGCCATCCATATCCAAAGAGAAAAATTACGGCGTCTGAATGCATACTATGTTTACTTTTTAAAAACTTGTCTTTTCTTCCTTTCTTATGTTTTTTTTTCCTTTCTCCTTAGTTCTAATTCCTTTTTCACAACATGACTAATACATATGAATATGTTAAACAGGAATGTACATGTTCAACTTTTACCAGACTGTTTGCTATCTTGGAAAGAAGGGAGGGAAGGGAGAGTCATAGAAAAGTGTGGAACTCATAAATTTGTAATTGGATGAATGTTGAAATACTACCATAGCATGTAATTGGAAAAATAAAATGAAATTTCAATGAAAAAAATTGCATTATGCTAATTTATAGTGTTTCTATGACTTTTTTTAGCTTTTTTTTTTTTTTTGCAAGGCAAACAGGGTTAAGTGGCTTGCCCAAGGCCACACAGCTAGGTAATTATTAAGTGTCTGAGACTGGATTTGAACCCAGGTACTCTGACTCCAGGGCCGGTGCTTTTATCCACTGCGCCACCTAGCCACCCTTCTATGACTTTTGAATAGAACATACAAAAATATAGATAGAACAACCTTTTTTTAATTTCTAGGTAAAGAAAAGGAGATAAATGCCACTAAATATCAACTAGCCTTGTAAATAAATGTGATTTCGAGATCATTTGAGACAATTTTAAAATTTTTGGTCATCTTGCAAAATGCACATTATCTTAACCCATATTAGCCATAGAACCTATTTCTTTCTTTTGCCTTCTAGAACAATATCCTCTCTTATCTCCCTGCTTAAGGTGCCACATCTCACTGATAAATTCTTCTATCTACTTGTAATCTAATTCTTTTTGATGAAAGAATATCTGACTTAATTATGACATATTTGAGTGATCACCTAAACATTTTATCTTTCCTGTGACAAACATCTGAAAATTTGGAACTTTCTTGACTAATGATTGAAGTTTTCACCTTTTATTTGGATATATTGGTATCATGAGGGGAAGGTTGTGGAGTTGGAAAAGTTCTCTTCTTTTCAGTGACAATGTATATCCATGAAAATCTGACTGAAGGAGGATAATTGATTGGGGAATTGGAGGTTCACTGATTGATTTCCATGAAGTCCTAAGAGGTATGTGATAAAACTTAAAACTGGATTAAGTATACTTTTTATAGAATAAACTGTAATAGTATGGCTTATAGCTTAAATCTGACTGAATCTTAGGAAGAGATTTTGATATTTTAAGACATTTTTTTGAAATCTTGAAAGGCAGAGCATAAAATGAGAGGGAGAGGATAGATGATGTATTTTGATCATTTTTGTGATCATTCATAATAAGAATGTAAAAGGAGAGGAGCGAAATTATTTCAAGGCAAATGGGTAAGGGAATCCCTTGACCATATAGTTTTAAGGATCTCATTAAAAAAGTAAGTAAAAAATTAAAATGGGCACAGATGTTAGCTATTGTAAAAGATCCTATTTTATTTTCAGCCAGCAATTATTTGCCTTGTTAGCTTTATTTGACTATTGAATCCTACATCAAGATTTTGCTGATCTAATTGACAACACAAAATCCTACAAGAATGTAAGCTCTTCAAAGGGAGGAAATATTTCATTTTTGCATTGGTGTTCCTAGCACCTAAAGCAATCCTTGGAATATAGTAGGTGCTTAAAAATCTTATCTTTCAATTTAATTGATTTGGAATTCCATAAGTTTAGTGAATTTTCCAAATGCTACACATAGACTTCCACCAGTTGGTTATGAAGAGCAGACACAATAAGGGAAGTAAGAAATGAGAGGACGCATGCCAGGAGAGAGAGAGAGAGAGAGAGAGAGAGAGAGAGAGAGAGAGAGAGAGACAGAGAGACAGAGAGAGAGACAGAGAGACAGAGAGAAAGACAGACAGACAGACAGACAGACACACACACACACACACACACAGGTTTATAGAAGATAGAGAAGAAAAAGGGAGGAAAAACAAGAGAGAAAGAAAAGAGAAAGGAGAGGACAGAGAACAGGGGAAAAGGAAGAGAAGAGAAAAAAAGAGAAAGAAGGAAGAGGAGAAAGAGAGAGAAGAGTACACATACTTATCAAGAGGCTTGGACCATAGCCGATTTGAAATATTACTAACCTTGCATTTTCAAATTTGATGCACAACAACCAAGATGCTAATACTTTCCTTAGTTTAGAAAAAAAATCCTTTCACCCATCTCTTCTAGCCGAAGATTAGGAGAGAGGCTTTAAGAAGATTTAAAAAAAAATCAACTTCTGAGCAGCGGAAAAAATGGTTTGTGATTCAGGGGCTTCGGGCAATTCATCATGGAAATTGGGTTTCTTAGCAGACATCGTGTGAATCCTTTCGTCCCTGTCAACTTTTTAATACATTACATTGAGAATGTAAATCGTGTTGGTGAGGGGGAGAGAAGAAAAAAAAGGAGAGAGAGAAAAGAGAAAGCTTCCTCATTTTGGATTTAGAAGGGAGGAAGCGTGAGGCCTGTAATTCATATTAACTAAATAATAAAAAAATCTATATAAATATATAGATATGCATGTATATCTGGGAAAGGAGCGAGGAGAAGTGAGTGAGACAGAGTAAAATTGAAATCGTTTTATCCTTTTGAAGGGTGAGCATTTGATGGGTGCTCCTTACGGATTTATTTTTATTTCCTTTAGTTTTTTCATTTTTTATTCCTTTCGATCTATGGACCAATTTGTTCCCATCCAAGAGAAGAGGGCAAGGCTTTATGCAAGGGGTCTTATAGCTGTAGGCAACACAAAATCACAACACATGGCACAAAAGGTTTCTGAACCAAAATGTCGGAGAATGAGGCTGGGGCTTTTGTTAGTTCACTGTCACTATTAGGATTGTGCTGTTTCCTTGGCAGCCATTCTTCTCACTTGGTCTACACAAAGCAAATATTTTCAAGCTGTGCTGTGTTATTTGGTTCCAAATATTTTTTTGCCTCCTCTGGACTGATTGACTGCCTCTATATTCAAGAAAAAGGGGAGAAGTAAGGCAAGCATCTGATCCCCTGGCAGCCAATCAGGAGCCTTTTGTTTAGGGGCCCCCACTAGGAGAGTCTTATTGTTAAGTCTAGCTTCTGCTTTATCACTTGCCAGATTTTTTACTGGAATTCCACTGCACAATTCCACTTCTTATGTTTTTGGGGGGATGATTTTTGCATCTCCTATTTCTCTTGAATCTGAAGATGACCTAGGGCAATGGCATAACTAGACAGTATTGAGGGATACTGCTGTCCTTATAACAGGGAAATCTCTTGAATGGGTACAGAGGACCTAGTTGTGGCCATGGGAATCTATTCTCCAAGACTCTGCTTCTGATCTTTGTATGCTTTCATGAAATCTAGTACAATGCTCTTTCCCTAGGAGATCCTAACAGATTGATTGACTGGAAGTCTGTCATTTATATTTATTTATTATTAAATTAGATGTGGTATGTGGCTATATTAAGAGCTGCATTTTGGGTCAGAAGAAATGACTCTGGCATACACTAGCTATATGTACCTTAAAAAATCATATGTTTCATAGGATTCATAGAACTGGGAGGAATGATAGAGATCATATAGATCAGCTACTTCAAATTATAGATGAGGAAACTCAGTCTCAGAGATATTAAGTGACTGTTTCAAAGTGAGATAGGTAGATTAGAGGATTTGGGATTCAAACACAGGTCTTCTGACTCATGTTCAGTGCTTTTTTCCACTACTTTCATATTGTGTTCCTCTATGCCTCAATTTTCATATTTGTAAGATAAGAGTAATGAATAATATTTATGCTTCCTTATGCAATTATGACAAGAATAAGATAACAAGTGGAAATGAACTGTGTAAACTGAAAACTGCTTTATAAATATGTTATTATCATTACATAAAGTTTCAACTTTTCAAATCTGAACAGTGAAGTAGGACAATGAGAAGGACTCTCATGAAATGCAGAAATCCTTTCCTGTAGTCATTACACTCATTTTCTAAAGTAAAGCTCTTTCCATTTAGAGAAAAAGAATGTAATGTAGAGAGGAATAAAACTAAGTTATGATATCAGAAGACTTTATTGTAGTTCTGTTTTTGCCACTACCTTCTAATGCTGCCAGAAGTAAATCACCTGTCTTCTCTGCAATAGGTTTCATTTCCCTTGTCTGTGCAATGTTTGTGCAATGATTATATTGGACCAATTTGTACCCATCCAAGAGAAGAGGGCAAGGCTTTATGCAAGAGCTCTTATAGCTGTAGGCAACACAAAATCACAACACATGGAACAAAATATTTCTGAACCAAAATGTCAGAGAATGGGGTTGGGGCTTTTGTAAATTCACTGTCACTATTAGGATTATCCTGTCTCTAGTTCTTACAATCTATATTCTATGAGTAAATGGCTTCCCCAAAATAATGAAGAAATGAACATAAAAAATTCCTGAATGGAAAGTTGGAAGTGGAGTTTTCTTCATTAGTCTTAATTTAGCTTTGATTGAGGATAAAAGATAAAGGCATTTCATCTTGTAATGTCTATGAGTCATACTGACAATAAGTGAAAAATTTAAACATATTTTTGACAATCAATATTTATATTTGTTTTTTGTAAGATTTCTGTTACCTCATATGCTGAAGAAGAAGGTAAGTAGGGCTCATTAGTGCCTCTCAAATTGTTGGAAAATAATAAATACTTATTGAGGAGTTGCCTTTGAAAATATATTTTAATCTATATTACCAGTTTTATAGCCTGTCAATTTGGATTCTCCTGGCTCCAGAAGAAATTTTATTTTGAGTTCTAAATGATCTGACTTGGCTCACTAAACAGTTTGAACCTACAGATCATAGCTGGCTCTCTTTTGATTGTAAAGCCAATTGACTATTTAAAAAAAAACTATTTAAATAATTTTATTCATGAAGAAACCTCATAGCAAGTCATATGTATAAAAAGGGAAGCTTTTATTAAGTGCTTACTATAATGTAATGCATTGTGCTAAGTGCTTTGCAACTATTACCTCATTTGATCCTTACAATAACTTTGGATGGTAGGTGCTATCATGATTCCCATTTCACAATTGAGGAAATCAAGGAAGGTAGAGATTAAATGATTTGTCCAGAGTCATACAACTAGCTTACCCCTGGTCAGATTTGGACTCAGGTCTCCCTGACTTCAAGCCCAACACATGATCCACTGTGCCATGAGCTGCCCCCTAGGAGTTGCCTTTAAAAGTAAAAATTGCTGAAAGTTCTGGAAAACATGCCCATAGATTTGGTCCTCATTACAACAGATAGTGATTATTCATTGTGGAAAATATACTTGATGGTTCACAGTATGATTATATGATGGACTTGGCTACCACTGCCCCATCCTATGAACTTAACACACCTGAATCATATGGGAGTAAAATATTATCTTCTTTAACACTTTGACAAATGACAAAATGTCAAAATCAATAATGAAATATAAATAAAAGAACTTGAGAAAATTTATAGTCTACTCCCTTGTTTGAAGCAGAATTGATCATAATCCTGGACTAAAACTGGCTTATGATGCCTTAAAGGTTAAAAAGAAAAGGGAAATTCTGCAAACTCTCCTGTCTTAGGGACAGCTAGGTGGCTCAGTGGAAAGGGCATTGGTCCTGGAGTCAGGAGGACCTGAGTTCAAATATGACCTCAGACACTTGATAATTAACTAGCTGTGTGATCTTGGGAAAGTCACTTAACCCCATTTCTTGTAAAAAAACCACTATGTAAAGTTAGTTTCCAACATTTATTTTTTGTAATGTTTTGAGTTCCAAATTTTTCTAGTTCCCTCCCTCCCTTCCCTCTCCCCTTCTCATGACAGCCAGTAATTTCATTTAGGTTACAGATGTAGGACCTTGTTTAACATATTTCATGCTAGTCAAAAACCTAAAAAAGCCCCTCTTAGTCCTTAAAATAGTTCTTTTAATAGCTAATCTGTCAATGTCCTTTGTCCTTGATATTGATAATAACTTGAATTCTTCAGGGGGAAAATCAAGTTTATGGAAAGTTTGTCAAGGATTCAATTAAATAAGATCATCTCTAAAATTTTTAGGATGAAAAAGAAAAAAGAGAACAACAAAGAAAAGAAAGGGGAAAAAAGATCTACTAAAGCTTTGACAATAAAATAGTTTCTTCAAAAATAGTCAAGTCATGATATTTGTTAATCAGTCAGTCAATAAGCATTTGCTAAGAGCCTACTGTGCTTCAGGCTCTGTGCTAAGCTCTGAGGATACAAAGAAAGGTCAAAGACTCTCTTTGAGGAGCTCACAACTCTAATGAACTTTAACATTGTAATCCTTCAAGGGCTATTCAAGAAGGGAAATATTTCATGTTTAAATGAATCACTAAAATTGACATCAAGGAAAACAAAGATTAAAGAACAGATGGACTAGACCAAGTATATATATAAAAGAATTCTTCCCTGGACATAAAATGATTTTTTTTCTTTTTTCTTTTTTTTCATAAAATGTTTTTTAATATATTCAGGAATCTATTCTCAACATATCTGAAAGTGGAGAAGATACCAAGGACTTGAAAAAGACCATGGACATTATTACTACTGAGAAAACAGTAAGAAAATATCACTAACTTCTGAACCAGATGATCACTTTCTCATCTCTATAAAATCTCTTGTGTTCTTTGAGAATAATTTATACATCAAGAGCACCCTCTGTAAAAGTTTGAGAAAGGGGTAGACAGCCTTTCACAAGAGATGATCTATAGGGTATATATTTATTCATTTATATGTTTGAAAGATGAAGAAAATATAAGGTCCCACTGTAGTTTTGGGTTTATAAAACAACAGCAGTAGCAACAATGGCAATTTAATTGCATAGAACAACATTCTACTTGAAACTCTTTCCAATAATGTGTCTCCTATAGATAAGATGTAACAATAGTGAAAACTTTAATGACCATTTGGTCATTAATATTGAGAAAGGCATAAAATGGCAATATATAAGCTCTACCAAAAGTGCTTTAACATTCTCATGGCAAAGGCTTCATGAGTAATGCACATGGAAGAGTGATTCTCCATAGATGATAAAGCTTTCCAAATGTTCCTGTTTGGGGATGATATTGCATCAACAGAGTCTTTTCAAAGAAGATTTGTAATCACACAAAAGAGCTTGACCAACGATCCGTACTAGAGAGGTTGAAGAATAATGATACAGATGATGCTATGCAGTTGAATTGGCAATGCACATGATTGTTCTATCTATATGCATATTTATGCATATACATGCATTTCTTATAGCATTTGTATTTGTATATATATATATATATATATGTACATATATATATCCATCTACCTATCTCTTTCCGTGTGTGTATGTGTGTACGTATGTATGTATCTATATATTATCTATCATCTAGTCTATCCATCTATCATCTATCTATTTCTTGAACCAACACTGCATATGGAAAATGAGCTGGAATCATAAATCAAAAGGGAGAGGACAGCAGTTTCAGTCACCTTTGGAAAAATGGTACAGTGCTTTTAATGACTCTAAGCTTCTCCTTTCAACAAAAGGCCTTCATTTTTACAATGGTATATTTAATACTGTATGGTAGCAAATGATACAGTCTATAAAGCATGAATGTTTCAAGTACCCAAAGGGTGAAAAAGGATACGTTGTTGTTTGGTTGATTAGTTGTATCTGACTCTTTGTGATCTTGTTTGGAATTTTCTTGGCAAAGATACTGAATGGATTTGCCATTTTCTTACTCATTTGTTTTTGCAAGGCAAATAGGGTTAAGTGGCTTGCCCAAGGCCACACAGCTAGGTAATCATTAAGTGTCTGAGGTAGGATTTGAACTCAGGTACTCCTGACTCCAGGGCTGGTGCTCTATACATTGTGCCACCTAGGTGCCCCCATTTTCTTACTCTTGAAGAGGAAACTGAGGCAAATGGGGTTAAGTGCCTTGCCTATTTAAACTCAGGTCTTTACTGATTCTAAAGTCAGCTTGCAGTCCACTGAACCACTTATCTGTCCAAGTTAACAAATAAGGAATACACAAGAGAAATGCTCTGAAGGATGATTTCAGAGGGCTAGATGACTGGAAAAGAAGAGCAAGGGATAATGAAGGGAGAACCTTTATGCTCAGGTGGCACAGTGGATAGAGCCTGGGCTTGGAATCAAAGCATACCTGAGTTCAAATGTAGCCTCAAAAATGTACATTTCAAGTATATGACCCTGGGTAAGTCATTTCACCTCTTTCTAACCCAGTTTCCTTGGTAGTAAAATGGACACGATAGCTACCTTTCAGGGTTGTTTTGAAGAGATGAAGTAATATTTGTAAAGCATTAGCTAGTATATTAAAAACTAGATATTATTATACAAGGAAACTGAGGGTTTCTCATACTCCATCCTGTAAAAGTTTAAGGTGGGATTTAAAACATGAGCTTCTTGATTCCAAGTTCTAATGGCTACTAGCCTTCTAGGTCAAGTTTTCCTGGTTATATCTCCCTTGTGTTTATTAGTGTAGTTCCTTTGTTCCATGAGTCTTTCCTTTTATATACCTGAATATTCAGCTGAGGTATCAAGTATTCAAATATAAATGTACCATTAGGGAATGATATTTGGTGAGATTATGTCCCAAAACAAGCAAATGTGTTGTTACCAGTTCATGTTTTCCTGACTCCCTTCTCCACTACCAACCTGCTCTTTCCTAAACACATCTCTCCCAAGAAATTTTGCTTTAAAAGGTTTAGAAGCTTAGGAGTAAATGTAATAGTAGATCAGGGGCCTCATATTATTCATATCTTATACCACATAATCATGAATAATACATTCCAAAGTTACTTCATTCTCTAGGCACTTTTAAGCTTGGGAGACTAGCTTTAACTAAATACAGTTTAGTGGTTCAGGAGATAAAGTATTGGAGCATGGAGTCAGGAAGACGGATTCAAATTCAGTCTTAGAAATAAGTTGTGTGACATTGGGCAACTCACTTAACCCTGTTTGCCTCAGTTTCCTTATCTTTAAAATGAGCTAGAGAAGGCAATGGGAGACTATTTCAGTCTCTTTGCAAAGAAAACCCCAAATGGGGGTCACAAAAAGTCAGACTCAACTGAAACAACTGAACAACAGCAACAAAATAAATGATAATGGAAGCTACTTTTCAGGGTTGTTATGAAAATTAAATGAGATAATTGTAAAGGACTCAGCACAGTGCCTAGGCCAGAATAGACCCTTTATAAACACTAGTTCTCTTCCCCAACTGCTTTTTGAAAGTAATGAACCAACTCTTGTCATTGTACAAGATTTCAAAAATTATCATCAGTGTTGTCATCAGAGTCTTCCCTCTAATATTACAGATTTCAAGCCTTAGCATCTCAGTTTGATAATCTTCATGAGTAGCTGTGGTTGCAAAAAATTTTTACCTTCTGGCTTAGAATAACCCTCTTTAACCCAATCTTTTCACATCTACTCAAAATCTGTTCAGTTTCAAGGACTTGCCTTGCCTCATAACCTTTTGTGGGCCACTATCACACCAGGAAGAGGCATTAAATCAAAACTTAAGGGAAGATTCACATATTTACTAGAATTTTTTAAGGTGATCATATGCTGATGAATTCTCTTAAAATTCCCTGAGGGAGCTGATTAAAAAAAATCTCTGACATTCAAAAGAAGAAACTGAGGCCTTGGTTAAGTACAGGCTCTTTAAACTGTCTAGAAAATTGGTGGTAGTTCTATGGTTTAAACTCAGATATTCTGCTCTGGGCCCTGAATTTAATCCTTTTAGCTACACTGCTACTCCAATTAATCCTTCTGTTTGCCCTTTAGCTTCTTTATCACTGTATTGTGTTCTAGACACTCCCACCTCTGTTTCATAATGAGGTGGTTTTGAGTGTATCAGACCTTGCAGACTTCTTATCCCCTGGATGTGTAGAATGTCCCATCACTTTTGGGTCTTGTTTGTGTTGGGTCCACTGAGCAATTTCCCCTGAAAGTATTTTTTAGTGAGCAGAGATGGGGGGGGGGGGGGAGAATGAGAGAACAGTTGGCAAAAAGATGGGCTTAATCAGTCATTATCATCTTCCTCATCACTGCCACCAGTTTCATCCTCCAATTAATTAATAAAGAGCTTAGAAAAGCACAAAATATTGTGATAGCAAGCATTCTGTGTTTATAATCCTAATCTCTCTTAGTAGAATCCATTCCAAAGAGGGCTAGAATCTCCTCAGTTCTTTGGGAACATGGAAGATCTCTATATCTAGAGTGGAGGAAGGGAAGGCAATGATAAAAGAATTGATTTATTTTTTGCAGTCCTTTTTTCTTTCCCATACTTATTTTTCATCTTTCCCTTTCCAGGGGAAATTTTATTTATCCTCCCCCCATCATAATCAATTCCTAAAACTGCTTTCTACTCAATTAAAACCTTCTTCATAGCATAAAAATTTAAAAATAGTCAAAATTAACCAATAGCAACTTCATCTGACAGTGTATGCAATATATTGCATCTTTATTCCTTCTCTCTCTACTGGAAGGAAACAAATGATTTTCAACATCTCTTCTCCAGGTCTGAGATTGGTCATTATAATTAGAGTTCAGCTGGCTTTCACTGTTATTTTTATTTATAATATTATAGTGATTGTGTATATTGTTCTTCTGGTTTTGTTTTGTTTTGTTTTGTTTCAATCTTCAATCCATTCACATATTCCCATGTCTGACTGAATTCCTCATTTTCTTTGTTTCTTCTGGTGAAATATTCAACTACATGGATATTCTCCAATTTGTTTTTTTTCTATTCAATTCTATTTTTATTAATGCCTTTTGTTTTTATATCTCAATCATTTCTAAATATTCTCCTTTCCATCCTATCCTTTTCTACTTTCAATCCTTCCCTTGCAAAAAAAAGAAAAAAACCAGCTAAAAGTAAAACCAACCAGTACAGTGACTCTCTGAGAGTATGTTGAATATTGCTCAGCTAATACTGATCTTCTTTCTCCTCTTCTCAGTCCGCCAAATATGTAATTAAAGAGGGGTGGCAAATTTTCTATTATCTTCTCTAGAACCAAGACGTGTCGTAATTACCATGCATATAGAAACACATACACACATATACCCACATATTGTATATATACACACCTATACATATCATACATTCCATGCATATATATACACATACTATCCATATGTACATACATATAAATACCATACATACATACATATATGCGTGCACTTACCCTCTTCCTGGGTTAGAGCTCTGGTCTTGGAGACAGAAAGATCTCAGTTCAAATCTGACCTCAGATACTTGAGGGCTGTGTGACCTTGAGCAAGTCATTTAGCTGCTACTTGATTTAGTTTTCTCATTTGCCAAAAAAGGATAATAATAGCACCTACCGCCCATGGTTAAGAGAATCAAATGGAATGACATTTGTAAGATGCTTAGCATAGTACCTAGAATAAAGTAAATACTTCTTGTTCTTCTCTTTTCACTAGTCAAACAGGTACAAGGAGCAGTCAGGAATTAAACTTGCCTACCCCAACTTGTAGGGCAGCATGCTGCCTTGTGGGCTGATTGATGGAAGGAAAATCTCTGTAGTTAAAACTGCTGCAACCAATCGTGATCAAAGCTGTTGTCTCCTTTCCCTTCTTTCAAAGGGCTCATGAGACACTCTGGGGTATAGGAAGAAGGAGGCATAGATTAGTGAAAACATTTTGGAAACCAAATGGTTGAGACCAATTGAGTCCTAGGCACATGAAATGTGAGCTTGCACCCTTCTCTCTACCCCTTAGGCTTGGCACAGTTGTATGATCTTTCCTTATGGAAACCAAACCTATCTTGTATTTCATCTTCCAAAGAGCCAGTGATCTATTCTGGGAAGATTATCTATGGTAATGATTACTATAATAATATACTTACTGGCTGTGATGACCTTGGGTAAGTCACTTACCTCTGTTTGCTCAGTTTCCTCATCTGTAAAATGAACTGGAGAAGAAAATGGCAAACTACTCCAGTATCTTTGCCAAGAAAACTCCAAATGGTTTCATGAAGAGTTGAACACAACTGAAATAACTAAACAGCAATATTATCATCATATATAGTGTGATAATATCTAAAATAATTTTTTAAAATTACAAATGGCTTGAACCTCTTGCTCAGGCTTAATTTAACACTGTGCCCCTTCTGGAAGGAGAGAGGCCAGACAGAAACATTTTGGGATGGGAAGTCTTTTTGATTGTTCTTAATTCACATTGCAAAAGACCACTTATTCCTAGTGGTGTCATGACTTTCTAGATTTGGGACAAAAAACGGGAGAGATATTGTTTATATAATTCAATATCAAGTGAGCATCCATGATTTCAACCCTATTCAAGTATATGATAAGATACATCCAAACTTTAATAAGCAAGTAACTATGGCCAGTCTGGTCCAGTCAATAAGCATTTGTTAAGAATATTACCAAAGTTATTCAAATAGGAGGGCAGTTAAGTGGCACAGTAGATAAGAGCACCAGCCTTGGAGTCAGGAAGACCTGAGTTCAAATCCAGCCTCAGGCACTTGACACTTACTAGATGTGTGACCTTGGGCAAGTCACTTAACCCTGATTGCCTCAAATTCAGAGCCAGCCATTTCCAATCATCCTGATCCATCCATATCTGGTCACTGGACCCAGATGGTTATGGAAGGGAAAAGTGAGGCTGGTGACTTAGTCCAGCACCACCTCACTCAAATCCAATTCATGTGTTTGTCATGCACCACCTCCCTAATATAATGGTCTTCAAGAACAAAGGACAACTGTCATCATCATCATCATCATCATCATCAAGAACATCCTAAGAGTCAGACACTACTGAGCAAGGGGGTTACAAAGAGAAGCAAAGTTAATAGACTAATGAGGGAAACAACTTGCAAACTGTATTCAAACTATGTATCAATCAGTGGATTGATCAATTGGACATTCGCTAAGCACTTATTATATAGCAGGCACTGTGTGAAGCATTGGAGATACAAGAGAAGACAAAAGACAGTCCCTGTCCTCAAGGAGTTCACCATCTAATAGAAAAATAATGATTGCTAATGTATACATATATACACACACACATCCTTATATTTATATATACATTTAGATAGCTATATATGTATATTTGTATATATGTGTAGGTATGTTTATATGCATATGTATATGTGTATATGTATCTGTGTTTAGACATATATCTGTATTATATATATATTATATAATATGTATGTATATCATGTTTTAGGCAATGTGCTTAGCATTTTACAATTGTTATCTTATTTGATCTTTGCCACTACCTTGGTAGGTAAATACTATTACTACCTCCATTTTTACAATTGTGGAAACTGAGGCATACAAAGATTAAGTTATTATTATTATTATTATCAAATTATTATTAAGTTAGAGTTATACAACTCATAAGTGTGAGGTTAGATTTGAACTGAGATCTTCCTGACTACAGACCAGGTACTCTAGCCACTGCACCACTAATTTATTCTCATAATTTATATGCATACCTGCACATATATATATATATGTCTATGTGTTTATGTATATAAGATATACCTAAGGGAAAGTACTAAGGAGGATTAACAAAGGCTTTTTACAGAAGGTGGAATTTTAGCTGAAGCTTGAAGGAATTCAGAAGAGGCAGAGCTGAGGAAGGAAAGAAATTCTAGGCACAGCTAAGAATAGTTAGCAAAAATGCTTAGAGTATGGAGAATTGTGTATGAAGAATAGGAAGGAGGATAGTGTCAATGGACTGTAGAATAGGTGAAGGTGATAGAATACTGGAAAAGTAGAATGGCATCAGGCTTATTAAGGGTATTGAAAGCTAGAGGATTTATATTTGGTCACGGAGGTAATAGAGAACCATTGGAGGTTGTTGAATTCAGAGGGATACATGATCAGACCTGTGCTTTGACTAAGATCAATATATCAGCTAATTGGATTGGGGAGGAACTTGAGATAGGGAGAGGAACCAGCGGGGTGTTCCAATTGTCCAGACATGAAGTGATATGGACCTACACCAGAGTAATTGACTTCTTTGAGAAGAGAAGGGGGTTATCAACAAGAGATGTAAAGAAAACAGAATTGTTAATAGCATTGATAATTGATAAAGCAGGAGAATGAATAGTTGAGGATGATGGTGAGGACAGTCTGTGTGATTGGAATGGTGAGTATCCATAATAATAAAAGACAATGAAGAAAGAGGTGAAGATTTTAGAGAAAGATTATGAGTTCAGTTTTGGACATAGTGAGTTTAAGACTGTCATGGGTCATCCAGATTGACATGTCCAATAACTACCTATTGCTTTGTGGGGAATTTCATAAAATCAGGAAGAGTTATCTTTTTGAGTTTAAATCTAGCCTCAGACACTAACTAGCTGTGTGACCCTGGGCAAATCACCTAACATTCTTTGTTTCCTCATCTGTAAAATGAGCTGGAGAAGGAAATGACAAAACTACTACAGCATTTTTGCCAAGAATACCCCAAGTGGAATCACTCAGAGTAGGACACAATTGAAAAAACAACTGAACAACATTGAATCCTGTCAAAGCTTGGGCTCTGGTGGAATAACCTTTGGGAATCTAGAACCATGTCTATGGTACAAGAAGGTACCAGGGTAAGAGTAGGTACCAGAGTAAAACTTCAGTGGAAGTATAGAGATAATTACAGTCATTAGTATTGCTTCTTATGTATATTTTAAGGTATTCCCCAGCAGTACCATTTGCATGCTCTTTATATGAATTTGATTTTTTTCATTTACATGTACATGCTGTTGTTGCTTCTATTTTGATTCCCCAGGGATTTCTCTTTGGGTTCCAAATATTCTTAAAATGGGAAAAAGGATTAAGAAACTCTTTATATTTATGTGTGTGTATGAATTAGTAGTAAAAACATTGCAAGGCAATTTAAAAAAATGTTTCCATTTAAAATTTAGTCTATTTGCTAGTCTGGTGAGTCATAGGATCAGACTAAGTTGATTGTAACTACTATTAGGTTTCCCTATTCTTCTGAAACATTGGATCAGACTTTCCAGGTGAGGAAGGTGGAAGGTAATTGGGATGACTGTTTACTTATGGCCTGACCATTATCACGTTCAAACTGAGTTTGAGTGAAACTTCAGATCTGTCTGGAGAAGAGCAATTTCTTATCCGACACTACAAGTTAAATGGGCCCAGTGAGATTTCAGAAAGCTTAACAAATCCTCTGCTTTGTCACAGTGAAGACCTTTGCCTAATGCAAGGTCTTATCCAATAGATTGCTTAGGGCAAGAAGAGACAGCCTGGTTAATCTAAGCTGTTCCCACCTCCCCACAGTGTTAACTGAACTGGTTTTTGTGCGTGAATAAAATGGACCAGATCTAGGCTGGTTGCTATGGTGACCATATCAGGAGCTTATGGGCACTCTATCTTCTTTTGTTCACCGTTTTGTGTATACAGTGAACCCCCCTGAGGAACTATGGATGCTGCATCCCACAACCTGTGAGTGGAAACCATCTCTCAAAGATGGTGAAATCCACCATGAGTGAAAAATTGGGCCCATTTCCTGGGATATGCTTTCTCAGTGATTCCATATAGGGATGGGGGTCTGTATGTTGTGAGACACTCAATGAATAGTGCCCTCTTAATTGAATATAGACTGTCTATGACTTTAGAAGACATCCTTCAACTTTAATATGATCAATAATTAGCTCCAAACCCATCATAAAACAAAACCATTATATTTTTATTACATTGAGGATGCTCTGACTGCCTCAATTCTGCAATCTTGCTCTGGGGTCAATCAAGTTTTTCTGATTGTGATATTGGTTGCCACTTAATGGGTTTAGAAATATGAAGTCAAATGTATGGATTTCAATCAATGTATTCTTCCTGGACCTATTCTACTAGATGAATAATAGCTCCTGTTAATAATTGTGTAGGATTTCAGATTATCTGATCACTGGACCCAGATGACTCCAGAGGAGACAGTGAGGCTGATGACTTAGCATAGCACAAATCCAATTCACCTGTTTGTCATGGCATCACTTCCCTGATGCCATTGTGGTCTTTGAGAACAAAGGACAAAATCAGGACTTCAGATAGGTTCTCTTTAATATGTTCTTATTCTCCACTCCTCCCCACCCCCACCCCTGAACACCCTATAATGTTATTTATTTGGAGAAGCTATAGGAAATCATTTTTGCATTCAAAGTTACTATTAGTGGAAAAAATATTTGGAAAAAAACATAATCATAAAAAACTCAAACTAAAGTAACTATTAGCTTTCTAATAATTTGAGCTGACCAAAAGTAGAGTGAATGAGCTTGCAAAGTAATGTTTTCTATCCTTGGTAGTATGTGAGCAAAGAAGAGATGGGAACCTGTTAGGGATGTTGAAGACAGAATTCATGCTTTAGGTATGAATTGATCTCAGAGGACCTCTGAGGAACTTTGTAACTCTTAAGATTCTATGAAGAAATAGAAAAGAATAAATATTTACCTGCCTTTTATATAGCTTATAATTAATACTGTTGACCCAGGTAAAATCACTGGGAGAAAAGGAATAAATATCATCCTAATCATCTTATTCTGAAAAGGAACCCTGCATAGGCTCATCTTAAAAACACAATCTACCCTGGTCTGTAGATGTAAAAAAAAAAGAAATACATTTAGTTATAATTATGGTCCATGATCCATGGCCCCCCAAACTATAGATTTACATGAACCAGATTTAGTCTTGGGAACAAATCTAAAATGCATCATTCTCTTTGGATTGTTATAAAACCCCACCCAGAATTTACTTTAGGAAATCTACAATCAACTCTTATGGAACACACACACACACACACACACACACACACACACACACACACACATACACACACGTATATAAGTGTGGTGAATAAATGCAATTTCCCAACTTCCATGTAGGCACCCAAAGTAGCAATATTATTAGGTCCAGGGCAAGTTTTATTTTACTCCACAGAAAATATAGAAGACAGAAAAGATTTACAGAGCTCATAAATGCAGAAAACATATAAAGGAACTCATGATAGCTCATAAATAATCAAAAATATATTTCTTTCTCCAATGGGTCCCCCCTTCTCATAGTCTTAGTGTCCTCCAATTTCATTGCTATACCATGGTTTGGACTTCCTTTGGAAGGGAAACATACTTTGATGCTGCTGAATGGGCAGACTTGTTTCTACCAGATCTTTACTGTCCAGCTAACTTAGTAGTGGGGTAGGGGGGATGATGACAAGGTTCTTCTCTCCTATTCTCCCATATTGTGACTTTAGTCCCTAATTTATATTTTAGATAAAACAAAGAGGAGAGAGATATGAGTAGGCACTCTCCTTTTCTCTATAGGAGGCATGCTCCTAAAAATAATTTTTTTTGGATGGGATATTTTTATACACAAAATATGTGGTTCAAAGAACTCCTCAAAATGGAAATGCTCTAGAAAACTCCCTTCTCTTGTTAGGAGGCTACATCCTAGAATTGTGCTACCTAGGAAAGTTCTATCTTCTAATGGGAAAAAAGAGCATTGTAGAATAGAAAGAGGACTTGATATGGACTTAGAAGGTCTGGATTGAAATCTTGACTTTGGAACTTACTGCCCAAAGGTCTTTGATCAAGTAATCTTGTCTCTCTGAGTTTTAGTTTCTTCAACTATGAAATGAAATATTTTGATTAGATAACCTCAAAAATACCTTATATCCCCAAATCTATATATGATTCTATAAACACTGCCTATGAACTCCCTTCTCAGACTTCATGTATGAGACATGGAGGTTTTTTGTATACCTTTGGGATACTCCATCAATGCCCTGGCTACTGCCATCCTATGGGACAAGAAAGACTATCTTATGAAGTGCCTTCTTTTTCCAGAATCGGTGATGAGTATACAAAAAAAAAAGAAATATTCTCTGCTCTCAAGGAGGAGAGAACGTGTACATGAAAGAAGGTAATTTTGAGCATGAAAATAGAAGTGGGGGTCTCAGCAAGGACTACATGAGTTGCCTCATGTAAGAGGTGACTTGAACTGAGCTTTTTTTTTTTAGATTTTTGCAAGGCAAATGGGGTTAAGTGGCTTGCCCAAGGTCACACAGCTAGGTAATTATTAAGTGTCTGAGGCCAGATTTGAACCCAGGTACTCCTGACTCCAGGGCTGGTGCTCTATCCACTGTGCCACCTTGAACTGATGGAAACTGGGATTATAAGGGGTAGAGGTGAAGAAGGGTCAACTATGCAATGGCATAGGGACTGGAGATGGAATGCCATCCGGGGAATGGAAAGAAAGCCATTAGTACTAGTTGGAAGTATCTGCATATATGCATGTGTGTGTGTATGTGTGTGTATGTGGTAGGGGTATGCATGCAAGTGTATGGGGGGAGAGATATGGAAAGTAAAGTATATAATATGCACATGTGCATACACACATATGTATGTATGTATATTTATAATAAGACTGGAGAGCTAGGCTGACACCAAGTTGTGAAGGGCTTTAAAAACTAAACACTTTTGTATTTTTAATCTTGAGGTTAAAGGGAACTATTATACTTTAGGTAGCAGGGAAGTGCTATGGTCATACTATGCTTTTGGAATAGGTTAACCAAGCAATATTTTTTTACAACACTCTAGTGAGGAATGCATTTCAAGTATTATCATTTTGCCAATGTGCTTGTATTATCATTCTGATTTTATACCCAAGGAAGCTGGGGCCCAGAGTGGATAAATGATTTGCCAAGGTCACACAACTAGCAAGTGTTAGCACAGAGATTCAAATACCCCAGGTCATATGATGCTAATTCCATTATTATTATTATTGTGCCCATGCTAACCCTTTTCACACTCTTCCTCTCTCATTCAGCTGCCCATAATGTGCACAGAACTTTCTGCTCTCTCAGACATCATCAATACAAGAAGGGAAGCAGTTTTCAGGTTATGCTGTCTCATCTCTCTTGTGTTCTCTCCTCACACAAACTCTGGAAATTTTTTGATGACAATGGAATGGGCTAAATGGAAGGTAAGCATAGGGGTCAGAGGGACAGATCTGAAAATCACCAGGGTTGACAGTGTTCTATCTTTGTTCAGGATATAGAAGCAGAGGTTTTCTGTTATTACAAAATGACAAGATCTAGAAACATCCAATAGCACTTCCTCTCTTTCCTTCCAATTCTGCATTCTATTCTGGAAGTCCAGTTCTATGAACTTATCTTGAATTTGCTGAATTCTGTACTCCAAATTTGTTGACCATTTATTCTTGTTGAGAAACAGCAGGAGTGGGTGGGTAGGGCCCATAGAGTAGAACTCCTTGGACTTAAGTGTAAAGATGGTGGTTCATAGTACTGCTTCATCTGTTTACCCACTACATGTTTATAAGCAAGCCACTTAGTCTCTTTAATCCTCATCTTCCCTTTCTGAAAATAGGGATAATAAATATTTCCCATCCTTATCTGAAAGTGATCTATAAGGCTCAAGTAAAATATTGGATGTGAAAGCAATTTTATAATCTCTAAAGCTTATATTCATTCATTCATTGAGTTCTTTCTATATGATTAGGAATATATGTGTCACAGAGAGTTATGGTAAAGTAATATTAGACTGTGGATCCTCCAGAAATGATGAGAGAAGGCCAACATATATGACAGATAAATGCAAAAAAAGAAAACTGCAGACTAAATGTTAGAGTTGTACAGAGAAAGCAGGTTAATATTAGCCCAGTGGTCAGGGATGACCTCTTACAAGCAGTAATTCTTAGGTAGAATCAATCAGCATACTTTTATTTAAGGTCTGTACTCTGGAAAGGAGTAGGAATACAGTGACAAAAATTAATCAGTCTCTGACTTCAAGATTCTTATTTTCTAAAGTGAGATAATATGTATACATGGAGCATTTAGGTAAGTGAAGAGGAGGAGGAGGAGGGAGGGTCTTCAAGGTGAAAGAAGGAGCCCATGAACAAAGGTCTAGAGTAGGACATGATTGAGACATATTTGCAGATAATCAATGCTGGGGCTGAGCATGTATTGGGGAGCAATGAGAGCTAAACTTTGATGGTAAAGTGAAACAGATTGTAGAACACCTTGACTTAATCCTGTAAGCAAAAGGAAACATTGTGAAAGTTTTTGAGGAATAACATAATAAAAATGGTATTTTAGGAAGATTAATCATGCAAAGTAAAGAACTTTATTATGATCCTCTTATCCTCAAGGACTGTGACAGTGCCTCTTGGCAGCCTGGTACATTAATTGGATCTCTCCATGAATTTTCTTCCTGTGTTGTATTTAGCAAAAGTGATGACTTATCGTTATGGACCAAATGTTCCAAAATGCCAGTTGCAGAGCTAGAAAGTCTAAATTTAGCATGGTGGTCCTGTCTATTTGCAACTCTTGAGAGCATGCAAAATTCCAGATTCAGAGATCAGGTTAAGACTACTTTGGCTCTTTAGCTTCAGTAATCATTTTACTTGAAAATTCTCAGCCCTCTAAGCCTGTACTTGACAACCTGCTTGCTAACGCTGTAGTTATGTTCCACTCTATTAATGCTACCATGTCTGACTTTCCCTTTTAATAGATAAGTATTAGTAGGAAGTAATCATTGCCACTCACCCTTTACAAAGATATGTTTGTGTGCATGAACATATACTTCCACTTACATGCACTTGCACAAGCTGATTCTTTGCCTATTTTGGTAGTTGTCCCGAGGTGTGATTTCCATGTCACACATAATTTACTTGCTTACTTTAATTTTTACTCAGTCTGAATATGGTTATCCTTGGTTTAGGCTGTGACTCAGGACTATCATAGATGCCTCTATTATAAGGACCAACTCAATATGAATTTAGTTAATTCTGTCTCTCACATCACATTCACTTCACTTGCAAGAGTTTGACTGTCTAATGACTTCAAGGGCCACAGGGAAAGAAAACATCAATTTGAGAAAAGACCTGATTAGTCTGCTGATTTTCTGATGAGGTTAGAATAAGAAGAGAAAATGAGTTAAAGATTCCATTACTGCCTAAACTGTTTATAAAACTCCACCAACTGACTAATTTTAATATTTTGCATTAATAATTATTTTAAACACTACTTAGTACCACTAATAATGACCTCAGATATTTTTAAAGATGTTTGACCATGGTGAGGAATGCAGGTTTCTTTTGAATTTGAAAATATATCAGTATAATTTGAATAGCATCAATGAAAAGGAAAGATAGAGGAGAGATGATCTGTCATGATTATAAGGAAAAATTATGATATTGATAATTGTTAAAAAATAAATTATTATAGATAAAGATGAGTACAGATAATTTTTACCACTTATTCTTTCAAGTATTCATGTGAATAATTTTCAAATTTTCCTGCACTAATTCCACCAACTAGATCTTTGAAGGATTCACCTTGCCAAGTGAGATAGTAAGAGAAAAAGCACATGGCCCACTAACTCCCAGAGGGACTTCACATCCCATGCGGACACCTGTTTTGGACATTCCCTTTCTTTCATGTGAACTTCTGCCCATTTTCTTCTCTTTCTTCTCTTTTGCTCTTTGAATAATAACTCAATCAATACTGTCTATTGTTTCTGGTCAAGGCGAGTCAATTTTCTCCCCATGTCATCCTTCAGATTTTCCAAATCAAAACATTTGCAAAGCCACTCCCTTCTACATCTTGTCTACTTCTGCTAGAATATAAACTTCTGAGCAGTGATGATCTTGCTTTTGCACTTGTATTTCTTCCATTTAGCAGTGTTTGGCACATAGAAAGGGCTATACATCTATCCATTGGGAAAAAGAAGTAAGGCATTGCACCCTAGCTCTCACATTGCTCAGCACTGCAAGGAAGCAGTATGAAAGATCATCTCATCTTGTGAGTTCCAGGAAGCCTAGAGGGTCAAGGTTTGTAAAACTAAAGGTCACCAGCTATTATATAGGACTTCTATGATTTCATGGAGTGTTTCCTTTACTGAAAATTAAACATGCTAACAAATTCTGCTTCCAAGGAATGATCTAAATCAAAAGAAGCTCCACATTTGAAGCAAGTAATATTTTAAGTGATACCCCTCCCTTCCATAATATACCACTGCAGAAGAAACAGTAAATGCAACATTAATTTGAGAGCAACTACTTTTTTAAAAAAATTTGAATTTTTTCCTTGACAAAAAATAAATATGACTTTTTGAGTACTGCCAGATTTATCCTAATTGTCATTACTCAAAGACTGACAATATCTTGGGCCAAATTCTCAAACCCATATTCAAAAGATATACAAATATTTCATTCATTTGAGAAGCAAGTGAAACTGGCAATATTTAAAGGCACCATAAAAATAAAACCTAAAAAGTGGTAGTTCTTCACTTTTATTGCAGTTCATTTAATGTTTCTGTGTGGGCACAAATTCCTCTCTAATTTCCATGACTTCCAGTGGAATGAATGGTGTCACCCATTAAATGTAAGATATTGGCCACATGCTACACTCTATTATGTGTTATATCTCCTGGTCTTATTACTTTTATTTCAGCAAGCGGTATAATTGCTTTGTAAGGTTTATAGATATGTACTCATAAAATAAAAGTATACACAATGGAGTAACAAGTGCACCTGAAGGGATGGGCTTTGAAGATGATGGAGTTGTCCAACTGACAGAATTGCTGATATTGAGACAAAAGGAACCTCAAAAGTCATTTGGTACAAATTCCCTCATTTTAGAGATTAAGAACCAGTTAAATGTTTTACCTATAGGTTCTCTAAAAACAAATCCAGTGCTCATTCCATGAAACTGATATCTTACTATGGATTAGCATTTATCAATTATAGATTTGGAGTTAAAAAAGAAACTCTAAAAAATATCTATAGGGCATCTTCCTTGTACAAGAGAGGAAGCTAAGGCATAGAGAGAGAATTTGAGCCCAGATCTTCTGATTCCAAATCCATGATGCTTTCCATTGCATCTCATTGATAGTCTTCAAAACTGATATCCTGGATGTGGGATGGGGTGATGGAATGTTAATTTCCTCTGGGATCATCTCAAGTGCTACCACCACCACCACCACCACCTACTACTACTACTACTACTACTACTACTACTACTACTACTACTACTACTACCACCACCACCACTACTACTGCTACTACTACTACTACTACTACTACTACTACTACTACTACTACTGCTGCTGCTGCTGCTGCTGCTGCTGCTGCTGCTGCTGCTGCTGCTGCTGCTGCTGCTGCTGCTGCTGCTGCTGCTGCTGCTACTACTGCTAGGTCTTTCCTGATTCCCTTCAACTACTATTGTACTCTACTTTAGTACTTTGCATCAGTTGGGATATAGATTGCCTTTACTTACTTTGAATGTTATTTACTCAGATAAGATGTAAGCATCTTGAGGAAAAGGTATTGCTTCATTTTTCTATTTGTATTCTCAGAGCTTGGCATATTACAGTTGCTTAATAAATGCTTAGTGATTAATTGATTGATTACAGAATTGTAGTGAGACTTACATATGTTACTATGAGGGCAGTTTCATGGTGCAGTGGATAGAAAATTGGCCCTGGCGACAGGAGGACATAAGTTCAAATCTGGACTCAGACACTTAATACTTACTTAGCTGTGTGACCCTGGACAAGTCACTTAACCCCACTGCCTACTAAAAAAATAAAATATACTGCGGATAAATTACTTGGTCAAAATAGCAAATTAATTTTGACTATTACATTTGATTTTAAAGAGTAACATCTAGTCAACCCCTGTTCTATTTTGTAAAATAGTAGTAAACGCCTATCCTGAGTACTGCTAATGATCTTGTGATTATTTATTTTCTCTTTTCTATTTCCTGCTTTATTGTTGAACAATCAAATATACTATTTTGCCACATCTATAAATAGTGAGAAAGTACAGTCAGTAAGTGTAGGCTACTCTGTTTTGATTTCCATTTTATTGATTGATTGATTGAATGATTGATTGATTACAAGGCATTAGGGTTAGGTGACTTGCTCAGGGTCACACAGCTAAGTTAGTATAAAGTGTCTGAGGCTAGATTTGAACTCGGGTCCTCCTGACTCCAGGGCTGGTGCTCTGTCCATTGCACCACCTAGCTGCCCTGATAGGCTACTCTTTGTAGAAGTTTAGCAAAGAGAGAAGAAACATGGAATGATAGCTTGGAGCAATGGTAGGGTAAAGGGAATTTTTAAGATAGAACAGAACTGAACAAAACAAAGGTAGCAAGCAAAAAACCTACAGATTGGGAGAAATTGGAAAAAAAAGGATTCTAGTAGATAATGATTTATGGGACAAACATCTGATGGAAAAAAGAGGTTAGAACTGTGGATACAAATGGGAGGGAGAAAGGGAAAAAAGAGATTTTACTTCTCTAAGACTAAAGAATTATAGGGTGGATAAAGATGTATAGAGTTTTTGAGGGTTAGAAGAGTGGAAAGAGTGAAATCACAAAGAATTACCTTGATTTTCTTAGTAAAGCAGGAGGTAAAATCATCTGATGAGAGAGTAGTATGAAGGTTTAAGGGAACAGAAGAAGATTCAGAACAGTTATGAAGGTCTAACTGGGAGCCAATAGGAAATGAAAAAAAAATTTATATAAGGTAGTGAGGGTCCTGTTAAGATTAAGGATTATAAAACATGAATTTTATTATAAGGAGTTATTTTTTGATTACCTCCAGTATTATTCAACAGCACGAAAAAAAGGAACAGAGAAATTAGATAGAGGTAAACCAGGATTAAGAATTGCCAATGTGTGAATGGCAAAAGGATCATGGCTTACTTAGGGTCAAGAATGTAGGATTTGACTCACCATGAGATCCTGTTGGAATCTATCTACTGGACCATAGATTTATCCTATTCCTTTACAATTATTCAAGAGAATGGAGAAGGAAAAATTTATGAGACAGGGAATGAATTATGCAGGGCAGTATTTGATGAGCAAGATATGAACAAATAAACAAATTTTGAATGATTTTAGGCATGTAATCTTGAAGGCAAGAGGGGAAATCTGCTGACTATTGACATATCGTGTGCCAGTAGTCATTATATAAAAGGGAACTTTGCTCTGATGAGCAAAAGTGAACCCAACAAGCAATGATTTGCTTAATATTTGTTAGTTTGATTTTAAACTGGCAGATCAGACTAAAGTGGTATTTGGGCATATTGTTCCTCCAAAGGGTGAGAAAATCATAACCAGAAAATATGAGAGCGAGTAGCAATTATAACTGACTTAGAGGATGTCATTCTGAGTTGAGGCAAGGGAACATTGGATATGAACTCCCAAAAGTCTAGGAGTGAGATATCATCTGACTAAGATATCTGGAAGGATCCAAGGGACCACTTCAACATTTGGCTTACCTTCTTGGTTTGTTTATTCTATGAGCAAAAATATCAGTTGGCAAAGGGTGATTCCATAATAGTTTTGTGAAGTGAATAATGTCTATTCCTTTTACATAGTCAAGGACACTGAGGCTGAGATGACCTGGGTTCAAAACTCACTTGGACATATTGCTTAGAATTTGGGGGTAAATTATAATTAATTTTTATCATCTCTAGCCAGCAAAAGGGATTCATTGTCCTCTCTATGTTCAAAGAGGGATCATGACCAATTTATGAGACTTATACACCTTTGGTCAAGAGGTATTCTGGCAGATAGCAATTAACTCTGATAGGTTAACAAATTGGTTACATGATTGTATCAGATTACTCGCTTATCATGGGGAGTGGGGAAGGAAGAGAGGTAGGGAGAAAAATGTGGCACTCAAAATCTTGCAAAAATGAATGTTGGAAACTATCTTTATATGTAATTGGAAAAAAATTAAAAATTAAAAAATTGAATTGGTTAACAAGTAATGAACAAAGGGAATGATATCATGTCACTCTTGGACAAAGAGACTGAGTGAGAGATCTACACCCAGACCAATCACAGCCTTGCTTCAGTGTGGTTCAATGGGCAGGAATTCATCTTAGATTAAAGGTTACTTGTAAAGTTGGGTGGGTTCTAACCAGGATTGGGCTGGTTAGGTGGCACAGTGGATGGAGCACAGGCCTTGGAGTTAGGAGGACGGGAGTTTGAATCCAACCTCAGACTGTGTGACCCTGAGCAAGTCATTTAACCCTGATTACCTCTTATCCAGGGTCATCTCCAGTCATCCTGATTCATATGTGGCCACTGGACCCAGATTGCTCTGGAGGAGAAAGAGAGGCTAGTGACCTAGCAAAGCACCCCTTTACTCAAATCCAATTCATGTGCTTGTCCTGGCATCACCTCCCTGATGTTGTGGTCTATGAAAAGGAAGGACAAACATTTTTAAATGAGGGCTTTAGAAAAAGGGGGAACTCTGGTTCTTCCCAAATCATTGGTTATTAATAATCATTTCTCTCAGGAGGTTGGACTAGCTGGCCTTCTGGGTTGCTTCACAATCCTTTGTAACAAGTTAGAGTCAATATTCAATATTCTGGAGGCCAATATTAGTAGCTCTTCTTCCAGTGTACTATGCTGCTATGATAGATTAAAATAGGTAGATATGGATGCCTGGCAGATTCAGAAGGTCCTTTATAAGTTCAGGAAATGAACTGACAAACATGATCCAGGAGGATATGCTGAAGGAAGCCATGCTAAGAAAGAAAAAGTACTGTTTTTGTAAGGTATGACCCTTTCCTTCTGCAGCTCAAGAACCTTTAATGGCTCCCTATTGCTTTTTGAATAAATTACTAATTCTTTAGCTTCACTTTCAAGGCCTTCAATAATCTGTTCCATATCTACCTTTCAAGTCATATTTCACATTACATTCCTTCACATACTCTAAAGCTCCAGGCCAACTAGACTGCTAAAGATGTTCCTCTAACTGAATAATTTATATCCTGTCTTGTGGCATTTGCACAAGTTTCAGTTTTTCTTAGTCTCTGCCTGTAAAAATCCTTCCAGTATAAGCCCAGATGCCACTTTGTCATTCACAATACTTGCTCTTATTCCCTTATTTGTTAGTGTTCATTAAGTTTTTAAATTACCTTGTATTATATTTTTTGAAATATTTATACTATATATATACTTTCCATACATACCTATCCATAGACTGGAAGCCTCTCAGGGGCAGCTCTTACCTCTCTTTCACATTTATAGCTCCAATATGTGCCTGAAACATATAGAGAACAGGGATTGGGTTTGTGATTTCATTGCAATAGGAAACCCCCAGATAAATAAACTTTTTCTAACAATGCAAGTCAACACCCTCTCTAAAATCTTAGACAGTCTTAGAGAGATTCAGTCTTGAGAGATTCAGAAGAGAGAACTCTGAATTGATACAGAACAAAATGAGCAGAAGTAGGAGAACAATTTATATGAAGATAATAATAACAGCTTTGAGATATTAGATCTATGATCAATGAAAAGATAAATCACAAGGCAAAAAACAATCAAGAAAAACATGTCACTTATCTCCTGACAGAAATGTGATAAACTTAAATTGCAGAGAGAGGCTTATATTTTCAGACTTGGCTAATTGTTTTGCTGCAATATACATCTCTGGAATGAGGGCTGTTTCCCCCCTCCTCTTTTTTAACTTGCTCAATATAAAGTGAGGAGTAATTGGAGGGATAAATTAATAAAAGAGAGAAATTAAAACAAACAAGTCAAAGAGGAGTTACAGTTTTAGAACATTCCCTAGAGCATTGAGAGGTTAAGTAACTTTCTCAGTATTACACAGTATATTTTAGAGGCAGGTTTAAAACACCATTCTTTCTGACTCTAGCTTCAACTCTACAATATGATACCTCTTATACAGTAGGCAATTAATAAGTGTTTGTTGATTGATGATTGATTGTACTTATTTGTGTGTGAGGTATTTCTTCAGTAGAATGGGCTTTTTTTATTCCTAGTTTCTAATATAGAATTAAACATTTAATAAATTTTTGTTTAATTAAATTAATTCAATGAGTTGTGTTATGTATATAGTAATACATACATATATATGTTTCTAGTTAGCTGTTATGAAAGGATGATTTTGATCATACTGTCAGAGAAGTCAACCATTGCTATGTTGCTAATGTTTTAGGACCTTCCAAAAGCTCATCTTTTTCACAAATTTACTTTTCTAGGAGTAATAATATTCCAAAATTTATTTTCAGTTGTCTTTTGTGGGGAGGGGTAAGGAAAGAGAACACGGATTTATTAAATATCTGCTATATAACAGACTCTGTGTTAATGTTTTACAAATATTATTTTCAGGAGATATTTCAGGTAGTTTGGGATTTGAAGAGGAGAGTTGGAAGGTAAAACTGAGAGAAGGATCAGTGACTAGTACTGTGACAGGAAAAAGCAAAGACAGAATTGTTGTAAAAGCATCAGGTGCTTGGGGCAGTGGAAACAGCTCTTGACCCGAGATCATGCTATGGACAAAGAAAATAGTGGAAGAAATAATCAAATCTTTCCAGATCTATTCCAAAATCTTAAATCCATTCAGTTTGCAAGAATAGGTGAGCTTTCCAGCCAACTGTTTATTCTATTTAAGTTCTTTCTTGCCTTAAAGAACTGATTATCTTGGAGGCTGAATTAAAAGGATGAAGCTGATTCCCCAAACTATAATAAAGCGTACATATAAAGACAGCGATGTTGTTATACAATTTAATTAGCACATCATTCAGACATTTGGACCAATGCCTGGCTCTTTTTTTTGTATGTTCATTTAGCTTTTAGTCTAACTCCCAAGTGAAATAAACAGGAAGGCTAATTGCTTTTGGATTTTAGTATTGGGTGAAATACCTGGATTCATTATGTGAATCATATTTTATAGGTGAATTAGGGGTTCTAATGGTAAATGAAAAATACCAAGATGACAGTTCGAAATTTCAAGCAAGGCAATTCCAACCCTTAGGATCCCCAAGGAAGCATATCTGACATGTCTCTCAGTTTTCATCAGAACATAATAATATTACACATTGCTGAGACTATTGTTTTGGGAGTGACAAGGCTTTAGATTGCACCATGGAAATGTCTCCTGAGTTTTTAATTGTTCTTGAAGATCGGTGCAGCCAAGAACTCTTGGGTTTGTTGGGAACTTGCCTGTTGCTTATAGGGCTGTAGCAGTAGTGAGGACAAAGGCAAATCTATTCTCAGAGCCACAGCAAGCAATTTTTGAGACAGGAGCAAGTGTCACAGAATGTGCATGGAATAAGCAGGAGTATGACATTTGAAATAAACTTTTAAAGAAGAAATTCAGTAGAAGGGTAGAAAATCATCTTAAGTTATCTCAAGGCCACTGATGAGAAGTTTTACCAGGAACTGGTTCACATGGAGTGGGGCTTTGACAGGACAGAAGGAAAGAAACAAGAACATTCAGAGTATTTATTCTGTCCAGTCCCTGTGTTAAGAGATTATTATTATCCCCATTTTACAATTGAGGAAATTGAGGGAGACAGAAGTTGAGTGACTTGCCCAGAGTCGTATAGCTAGTGCCTGAGATGAAATCTGAACTCAGATCCTACTGACTTCAAGGACAGAATTTGATCCACTGTGCAATCTTCTGAAGAAAAGAAGAAAGTGCCATCTTACAGTTTCCTATTTCAATTGTTCTTGCTAATGAGATGCTAAATGATTTCTCTGATGACAAAAAGGTTGCCAGTGCTATTGGCTGCTATCATCCTCTAGATTGTGGCCCCTGATACAAAATCTTGGTTGTTACAGTTTAATTAATACTCCATCTATTTCTACCCTAACCTCCAGCTCCAAGGTCTCTAAGTTGTTTTGGGAATGAATTAAATTTAGCAATGTTGGGCCTTCTATTTTTTGGTTGGGCTGTATGATCTGGGAGGTGGAAGGAATTTGGAACTTTTTTGTTTCTTACTGCCTATCCCCTTCAACTCCCTATTTGATACCTGAAGCAACTACATTGATTTTATATTGGTCTATTGGTTCTGTTAATATATATGACCTTGGATCACTACTAAGAAATCTTTAATTCTAGAATAACCTGCTATCAGACCTTGAATTATTTTTATTTAGGGAATCTTTGAAACAAAAATTGACCAGGCCAAAAACCTCCTATGAGACTCAGCAGCTAAATGTGACTGCTTTTTAATACTTAGCACAGTTGACCATATACTTAAAAGACTTGGGACAAGGAATTTGTGTACCTTAGACAAGATTTGAAAATTAGTCCCTTTATTCATGAAAAAAAGAAAACAGGCACACTAATATCCTATTGGCATAATTATGAGTCAGTCCAATCATTCTGGAAATAAATTTGTAATTATGCTAAGAAAGTAATTAAAATGTGCCTTTCTTTTGACCCTCTACAAAGCAAATATCCTAAGGGGGTCAAAGATAGAAAGAAAGGGTGATTCAGATCAAAATATTCATACTAGTATTTTTTTATGATTAAAAAAATGGTGAGAAAGTAGGTGTCCATTGTTTGGGGAATTATTAAATAAGTTGTTTTACATGAATGTGTAAGATATGAACTATTGTCTAATAAAGAATAGCCAAACCATCAGACTCCATTGAACTTGTGCGGCAAAGGTTTATTTAGATTGATAAAATATAATCTGGGATATGACCGACTCTGTATTTGAAAAGACTATTTGGTCAGGAAAGAGATGAGGACTGTGCCCAAGAGTTTACTTTTTCATTCTTTTCTCTTCACTATTGTACTAGGCTTATATTTATTATGCTGGTAGTCTAGGGATTTGATTTTTTTGTTTTGCAGATATTCAGGATAAAAGCTCCTTTTCCTGGTTATTCCAAGGGAAGGGAAGTAGTTTGCTCTTAGCTTAGCTAGCTTTACCAAATACTTATTATACAAAGGAT
The DNA here is from genome assembly GCF_037893015.1 of Macrotis lagotis. NCBI lineage: Eukaryota > Metazoa > Chordata > Mammalia > Peramelemorphia > Peramelidae > Macrotis > Macrotis lagotis. The sequence continues at coordinate 588,722,953 of NC_133658.1, forward strand.
AATCATGAATATTGAGTAAGCACATTTATCAAAACATGTAGTAAAACTATAGCTGGGAGATTTATATAGATCAGACTAGATGATAGAACTAAGGGAGTTCTGCGACTCAGTTGTAAAATAAAATCTCAGCCCAACCAAGGAAAAAACAATATCACTTGCAAAACGCAAAACGTGCTCTCAGTAGTATCTGAGTTTTTAGGTGTTGAGAAGTAAGGAGCATGTTGCAAGGTTTGCTTTCCCCATATACCTACAGCTTTGGAAGGGTCTCTTGTTTAACATTTAATAGAGTCTAAATCCTAAGGGTAGGGGAAGCTGGGTGGCATAGATAGAAAGCTGGGCCTGGAGTAAGGAAGATTTGTCTTCCTGAGTTCAAACTGGCCTCGGACACTTATGAGTATGATCCTGGGCAAGTCACTTAATCCTATTTGCCTCAGTTTACTCATCTGTAAAGTGAGATAAGGAAGGAAATGGCAAAGACAAATCCTAAGTAACATCACAAAGAATAAAGAATGATGAGAAATCACTGAACAATAACAACAGAACCAGAAAAATTATTCATACAATGTAAAGAACACAAAAATGAAACTGAATATTATACGATTATAAGAATATATATATGCTATGTAGTATTATAATGTGGGAGAGATAAGAAGATACACTCCCCTCCCTCCTTAGAAGAGGTCGGACTCAAAGAGTATGGAATATTTTGTATATTGGGTTTTGGCTAGTTTTGCTAAACTATTTTTTTTGCTTTTTAAAAATTTTTGTTACAAAAATAAATAAACTGAATGGAGGGTGGTGCAATATATTCAGAAATAAAGGTATATGAAAACTAAAGGCATCAATAAATTTGAAAAGAAAAAATAAATTAGAATCTCTATATTTGTATATGTCACAGTTCACTGGAGACTTTGAGCACTTGTTTAAAGACATCAACTTGAATTACAAATAAAATAAGTCCATGTGATGGATAGGAGAAATTTTTGGCTTTTAAAATGTATATTTATAAGAAGAGATATAATAAAGGATGCTTGTTGTGACCCTATCCCCTTGTGGAGTATGCAAACTTTCTCTGTTTTCTTCTCTTTTTAATGCTGTCAATATTTGATTGGTTGATTGATCTTTTCATTTGTTGATTTATATACTTAAAAATAGCTTTGAAAAGTGTGGAAAAGATAGTTAAGGTAAGTTAAGGAGTAACTTAAGGAAATGATTAATGAGTTATTAAGGTTGAATTTTGGTTGCAGGAAGACTGGGGATTGTACATTTTTCCCTTATTCTCTAGCCTAGAAAGAACCATGGAAATCATGGTCTTAAGTAGAACAAAATTCTGCTTTAAAAGGAACAAATAAAGCCATCATCACCAACTGAAATACCTTAGAGTGAAAGCTCACTAATTTAGGCTAATACTAAGAATAAGGGAATAATACTAATACTATTTATTTAAGACAATGGGGTTAAGCGACTTGACCAAGGTCACACAGCTAGGCAATCATTGAGTGTCTGAGGTCAAATTTGAACTCAGGTCTTCCTGACTCCAGGGCTGGTGCTCTATTCACTGTACCACCTAGGTGCCCCTAATACTAATAGTAAAGGAAGGTCCATTAGAATTATCGATCAGATAGATTTCAGTGTAATTGGAAGTATATTTTTAAGGAATGGAGTTTTGGTAAAGTACATTCAGCAACCCAAAATAGACTAACAAGGTGCTGCCAAATAAAATATTCTTCTAGTTTTTTAATGAATAGATAATTATTGAAGGAAAAACCAACTATGGTAGATCTGAGGATAAATGTAATTGATCATAAGTTGCATGTAAGTGGATAATGTTAAAGTTTGATATTAAGTAGATTCATCATTCCTTTTGTGAACTTATTTATTTTCTAAGAAAGGGCTTTCTTTATGGATAGAGGAAAGGTAAACTAAACCTGTCATTGATCTAGAAATAGCAAATAAATGAGGTAAGGTTATAGTGTCAAGAAGTTAACCTGACACTTTTCCTTCTTTCTCCAACTTAAATATTTTTGTCTTTGCAGAGAAGTTATGGAATACTCATACTTAAAGTAGCATTCTATTTATTAAGAATTACTCTTAGGGACCTTGGTTAACCCATGCATGTTGGGGAGAAAAGCTTTTGAGGTGTTTGAACAGTTAATCTCTTAGAATGTTGGGTCACATTTTCCCCGCTAGATGGAGATATTGCTTATTAGACACTCTAACCTTTCAGGTGCAAACTGTGAGAAGACTTTCCCCTCATGGATAAGAGGTCCCATTCTGTGATATTATCACAATTTGGATGTTTATGAGTTGGAGGTCACAGTATGGTTAAGGGTATAATAGATTACAAAGAACATCCCTTCTCACATAGTCTCTTTTCTTGTTTATGTACTTCAAAAAAGACCAAACAAACAAAAGGAGCAAATTTCACCAGTGGAAATGGGTTATTCTCATGACTACAAAGCCTCTTCCCCTAGAAGAGAAGGTGTGCTTGGGAACTTCACAGCAGTTTCTATGTAGGGGAGTGTGGTCACAGAAGTTTCTATGTAGGGAGTGTGGTGTCTTTAGGGCACTACTTCTCTGGACCAAGTCCCACTCAAATGATGGAAGACTTTAAGTTTCTAGGAGATTCTGGTATAAACAATATGCAGATAGGGAGACTCATGTCCAGAAGGCTGATATGGATGACCCCATGATATTAAATGGAAGGGCTTGCATTTTGTCTCTCACTCAGTTCCCTATACTATGCTGCCTCTTTTAGGAATAAATATTTCTATAGATGAATCTCTTCAGAACAAGGTCCTTCAAATGAGGCAATGACAGAAGGAATAAAGAGAGCAGTTGATACACTATTATAGTCAGAGGAGTATTGAAGACTTGTTTTCCAGAATCCCTACTTTATATATATTGGTCATAAAGAAAATGGATAAAGCATATTTTGGGGAAAATTAATGAATGAGAAATGAGATCTTAGGGTATCCTAGAAGAGAAAAATAATATAGAAGGATATAAATTAAATAAACAGTTCTTTGAAAGAGAAAATACCAATGCTATTTAAGCAAACAGATGACTTGATGGGGATAGGGAGGGGACTAGAAAGTTTTTATACAATAATCTGAGATAGAAGGAGAAGGATAAAAAGACAAAGAAAAGCAATAAAAGTAGAATCATGGAATTAGGACTTGGTCTGAGTAGAGGAAAAGGCTACAGGTATATGTGAGGGAAGAGATTAGACTAAGAAAAGCAAAACAACTGCAAAGATTTTTATAGCAGAAACCATTAACCTAGTAATTATAACACTAAATAGTAAAGGATTAAACCCATTAATAAATGGAACCGAACAGCAAAAAATTATCAAATAATCAACACAACAGTTTTCTCCGAGCCAAAAGAATATATTAGATAAAGAAACAATTAAAATACCAAAATGTAATAAGCAAAAACAGAATTGACAAATTAACTAACATAAAGAAATTTTGAATATCAAAACAGAAAAAATGAAAATTGAAAATAAAAGATTGCTGAACTAATGAAAAACAGAGAACTTTTTAAAAAGGACCAAGATAACAATAATCTTGTTTATTTAATTTGAGAGAGAATAATATATAAAAATACAAAAGAAGATACATTTATGATTAATAAGGAATATATCTATAGACAGCTATATGTGAGCAAAATTTATAATTTAAATGGTAAAAGTTAAAATATTTCAGTTCAGAAAAGAAGAAATTGAGATCTTAACTCAATTTTATGAAAATAGAAAAAATTAAAAGCTACCAGAAACAAACGAGGAAAAACTTACAACCTTGGTGTAAAAGAAATCACAAATAAAGTTTCTCACCTATTGAAGATCAATTAATTTTTATGCAAAATAAATTTTTCAAATTTTTCATATTTTTTCAAAATAGAGACATGCTAACAAATTTCTTTTACAAGTCATATATAATATTGATATACAATGATGAAGAGATAAAGCTGAGAAAGAAAACAATAGATAATATCATTAATGCATATTGATATAAACATTTAACATAAGATACTCAAAAAGAGACCTCAACAAAATGCCCCAAATTTATTCTTGTTTTTTTGGCTTTTGCAAGGCAATGGGGTTAAGTGACTTGCCCAAGGTCACATAGCTAAGTAATTACTAAGTATTTGAGGTTGAATTTGAACTCAGGTTCTCCTGACGCCAAGATTGATGCTCTATCCACTGAACCACCTAGCTGCACCCCCCCCCAACTTATTCTTTTTGATCAAGATGGTTTTATACCAAGGATACATTATTATGAAATTGATCATATAGATTTAAAAAACTCATATAAATCGCAGAAAAATATTTCAAGAAACTGTAATTGCTCAATATTGAAAAAATCCTAGGAAGAATTTATATAAAGACCCTTCTATTGAAAATATCTATCTGAACAAAGAATTAAAAAAGGTTTTCTTTAATTAAAAACTGCTGAGAAAATCAGATAGCTTTATGGGAAAATAGGTTTAGATCAACCTCATATACTATGTAACAAAATAAATTTCAAGTAGGTACTAGCCCTAAACAGAAATGATTTTATCATAAAAATTACAGAAGAGAATAAAAAATTATCTTTTTCACAATTATGTTTAGTAGGAGAACTCAGTACCAGAAAAGGAATAGGAACCAATATAAAAGACAAAATTAGATACTTTGATATCTGGAACTGGAAATGTATTGTGCCTATTGATTGGGGAATCATTGAACAAATGGTCATATATTAATGTTATGATACATGATAATGTATTAAAAATGAGGAATATAACAAATCTAGGGGGTGATTTTTATGATATACAAAGCAGAATCCAGGGGAATAATCTATACATTGGCAATAATAATAAATCAAGAGAGCATTATAAGACAATGGGATTCAGATAAAATATAATACCCATTGTGGATTTCAAGTGTCTAATGTTAGATTTCCTCTCTATGAAGAAAGAATGAGTATAAGTAAAAATACTTAAGACGTTTTTGTTTTTTAGCGACAATGACTGATATCAAATGATTTTACTAATTTTTTTGGTAAGTACTGTGGAGTAAATAAAAGAATTTAAAAAGGAGAAAGTACTATAGGGTAAGTTATTGTGAAGTTATTGTTTTATCAAAACAAAGCACATCAGTTCAATTTTAAAAAATAAAGTATGCATCTGGGAACACCCATTCTGTTCATAAAAATCCCTCCTATGTTTAAACAACTCTATGCATTATTTCTCACTAACTCCAAGTGTATGCTATCTTTACTGATCAGCAACAGTTTTGCTGAACAGAAATAATTATTTCAAAGTAAAATAAGGAAATTAACAGTAAACAAGAGAATTGGAAATAATGGAGAATGACTAAATAAATTATGTCACATAAAATAACAGAATATTACTGTGCCATAATATATAGTGAATATGAAACATTAAGGAAAAAAACCTGTGAAGTAATATAGAAATGTATGTATATACAAATTGCAGAAACAAGCATACGTAGGCAAACAATATACTCAATGACTACAAAACACAAATGCAAATCATAATAAATCAAACTGAATACTACATAATTATATTGGCCAAACTTAGTCCCAGAGAAAAGTTGAGAATGTGGAATATCATATATGCTATCAGAAACATTCTATTTCAGTTGGTTTTGCTAAACTATTTTGTTTTTTTCTTTTCTTTTTTTTAATCTTTATTGCAAGAGAAGACTTTCTGGGAAGCAGAGACAAAGATAGATATATTTAAATGTGAGATTAAAAAAAGCAAAATGAAAGAAAAGTAGCAGTAAATTATTTCTCAAATAACTCTGGGATCAGCCCTTTAAATTTCCATTTTAATCAGTGGTTAAATAGCACATGCCTAAGGGCATATTCGTGGGGGAGCACACAGATAAGGAAAACAGGTGAAATGGATGCATATATGGGGGGGGGGACCCACCCGACCCACCCCTCTGACACCAGGATGACTCCTTTCTACTTGACCATCTTGTTTTCAAGTGGACGTCTCTGCCAGGAATTGCCTTGGCTCAATTGTAGGCATTGCAACCAGGCACCATGGTTGCAGAGAATCTCTTTGCTATTAGCTTTTGTCTTCAGGAGGTGTCCTCAGTTGAATTATCATCTTTTCCTCAAAAGAGGAAAAATGGGTTTTGACATTTATTAATTTAGTTTAGGGACCAATGGCTCAAGCTCCATCTTTTTAGTGAAGGCATTGGGTTCTTCACATATCTAATTATTAAAAAAGGAAGAAACCCTCAATTGCTTTCTGTCCACTAGGAAAAATTTATCATTTCCCACAGTTTTTGTTGTATGTTTTTCTTCAGGAGGATCTAGGCTTCCAGATGCCAAGCTCTTGGAAAGTAGAGCAGCCAGTGTGGCTAAATAGATTCTTAGACAGATTATTGTTGCTGATGTTCTTCACTTCACCTGTGTCTGACTCTTCTCGGCTCCATTTTGGATTTTCTAGACAAAAAATATCGTTTCCTTTTACAATTCAGCTTCCTGATGAGATGATTAAGGCAAATAGGGTTGATTTGCCCAGGTACACACAACTATTAAGTCTCCGAGCCTGGAACTGAAGTTCAGCTTTCCTGATTCCAGACCTGGTGCTCTTTTCTCTGTACTACCTAGCTGCCCCTGATAGATTTCTAGTAGAAATGTATTTTGTCTTTGACCTTTACCTTCCTGCTCCCCGGGGACAATATCTCTATTCCAAACCTCTAACTAATTCAGTGCTAGAAATTCTCTTTAATCAATGCCTTAGAATGTGAAGTGTGGGTCATGATGACCCTAAATCAACGCAAAAAAATGTTTAGATCTCACCCAGGTCTTGTTTCAAGTCTACCCAAATAGCTTGGTTTTGGGGATCACCCCAAAAGATTATGCTTTAGTTTGTATTTTGGTTTTACTCAAATTTTATTGAATATTTGTATTTCCTTGCAGACATATATCTCAAACAACATCTGGAACTGACTCTTTGGGAAGCAGCTTATATTCAGGTCCCTCAGCTTGTACCATTTTTTGCACTTAATAATGTAAGCTTATAGAGACTCAAGGGAGGGGCCCACCCCTTTTTCTGACTCTGCCCTCTGCTGAATGACCTATTGAACTTCTATCCAAGTTTTTTCATGTTGGGGATTTTCTTCTTGACTGACAGTTATCTTGGCCTTACAAGATCCTTTTGTTTCCCATACAAAGGAAAGAAAAGCAAGAACCAAAAAGCCTCAGGTGGAGATGTAATGAGTTATCATTTTAAAGCTATGTGTCAACAGGCAATTTGATAAACAGACCGGTTCACAGAAGGCAGGATCCCAAGTTAAAATTGAGAGAGGGTTGTGACAGAGACTGTCACCTCCTTTCTTTGGTATCTACCTAAAAAACCCAGTGCAGAGTTCACTACACAGTGGGTACTCAGCACGTGCTGAGTAATATTGCTGAACAGTCAAATTCTCATCTTAATAGTTACTTAAGAAAACAGCTTCTCTTTGTTATAGCAAAAATGACTTTTAATAATAACAGCAGGAACATATTGGATTTCTTAAGCATCTTTTCTTCTAAGAACTCTCAATGTACTTTATCCCACTGTTCTGTCATTGCACTAAATCCTTTCTGTCTGTAACTCAGGGAAAAATTTATGTCCACATGAAAGCAAACATCTGGATAAAAAAATAGGAAAAAATTTCCAAACCAATTTAACCACTTGATTTCGGCCCCCAAGATATTTTTCTTTTTATTAATTCCTTTTCCAATTAAGAAAGTCAAACTTAGATGCATTTTTCCTTACCTATGGCCATTGAATGCTATATTAAAGAAACTTCAGAGGTGATCTCATCCAGTTTTTTCATTTACTATGAACTAGTGCTAGATCAAGGCAAATTTTTACTAGTCAATAAAAACCTTTATCAAAAAAGGCATTTATTTCTTAAAATCTATAAAATTAAAATAAGAACAACTTTCCTTCTGAATAAATCTCAATTTTTTTCTTGATTCACAAAGTTCAATGTGGACAGAGCAAGCTCTAAGTTTCATTTGGTTTTTTGGATTGAAGGTCACCTGATCATAGTCTTGGTTGGGTGGGAGCATTTGTTATGTTTATAGAGGTGACCTAGGTCTTGCCCAGCATCTTCTGTCCAGGCTGTGACACTATCCACCGACCTCATCCTCACCCACCAATTCAGAAGAGCAGACAAGTTAGTTTGCTAGCCATTGTAGAGGATGGCATATGAATACAGATATTTAGTATTTAAGGTGTTTTGTACCTATGCAAGGACCTGGCTATCTGCTCCTCTGGATCCCTGACCATCCTCTCCAGCACTGGCTGTATCTTCACTCACAACCCTTGATACACTGGTTCTGGAGAGAAATCTGGAATATTTGTTCCTAAATGCCATTATCAGACACTTCCTTTGCTTCAATCTTTCAGTAATCTCCCATCCTTTCAAGTTCAAAATTTTCTGCCCTTCTTATTTAAGGGTGGAAGTTGTATACTAGCTCCAGGATTTTTTCCTTCCTTTTCAAGGAACATGCAACACCTGTTGCATCGTCTTCCTCAACTATTGCCCTCATATTAGAAGATTTCAATATTCATACTACAATCCTTCAACATCCCTAACTTTCTAATACTTCAAACTTCTTCCTATTCCATTGTCTATTCATATATTCCACCTCAGTTCCACCAACTTCACCTATCATTGTTACACAAATCTTCATTGCTCAAAAATATTGATCTTTCTTGATGTGATCATAAACTCCCATCATTCCACTTCTCCCTATGCCTCACTTCTAGATCTATTCTTCACCCACATCCAAATCTCCATTTTCTTTGCTTCAGATTTCAGACAATTGTCCCCATTCTAATTTCTTTCCTCTTCTAAATTTCAATCCTATAGCTAACTAATTCAACTCAATGTTGAATTAAATCCCTTGCACCCATATCTCTCAGCACTAATCCCTTGTTGATTCACAGGCCCAGATAATTCCCATATCCACTTTCTTCATTTCTAATCACATGCTTCTGAATGGAACTGATAGAAGTCACACAACTGTATTGGAAATATATGGTAATATGTTATAGAACTTCAACTGATTGTCATTGCATCATGGTTAATTCTTTTATTCTCCCCTAATCAATTCCCTGGTTCATTTCCCATAGAAGCTATTATAAATTTTCTCTTCTCTCTTCAGCCCTCTACTCTTTTTTCCTTCCCCTCTGTCTTGTGGACAATATCACTTTTCACTTTATTGATAAAGTTGAATTTATTTGCTGAGAATTCCTGCTTCCTCTTTCATCTTTATTTCAAAACTCCTTAATGTTCTTTTCCACTTTCTCCTATCTTTTGTCAAACTCTGATAATGTGTTGGTACTTTTTCTTGCTAATTTTACCCTTGATCTCATCCCCTACTATCTTCTACAGGACATTGTACACTCAATGTTCCTTCTTCCTTCATTCCTTTCTATTCTTCAGTCTCTATCAGCTAATTCTTTATTATCTTCAAGCATGCCTAAATCTCCATTATCCGTTAAAAATTCTAATTATAACCTCCCTAACCTCCCCTTGGACAGCTGGGTGGTTCTGTTGATAGAATACTGAAGTCAGGAACACTAATGACTCTGGGGAGTCACTTAACCCTCAGTTTCCTCATCTGTAAAATGAGCTAGAGAAGGAAATGTCAAAATATTCCAGTTTCCTTGTCAAGAAAACACCAAGATCATGAAGAACTAGACATCTAGACATGACTGAACAACAACAATTTCTTAAGCTCTTATATTTTAATCTCTCTCTCTCTCTCTCTCTCTCTCTCTCTCCAATCAAATTTCTAGAAAAAATCTGTCCATACTCCTTGCTTTATGTCTTCTCTCACTCTTCAATCTTTTTCAATTTGAGTCTTGACCACAGTTCCAATGTGAATCTCTTATTTAGAATTAATTAGAATCTCTTATTTCCAAAACTGTTGATCTTTTCCCAGACCTCATCCTTTTTTGATCCCTCCACTATATTTGATTCTATTAAATACATCTTGTACCTGGATACTTTCTACTAGTTGAATTTTCATAATACTGCTCTTCCTTGATTCTGCTGGTACTGGTTTGACTACTCCTTAGTTTTCTTTTCTGAGTCATCATGCATAACTATAACTTATTATCAGTTCTAACTTTGGGTGTTCCTCAAAGTTATCCTAGAGTCCCTTCTATTCTCTTTCTAGGCAGTCTTTTCAGATGATCAGTTATGAGTTTAATGATGTCTTATGAAAGACTTTGCAGTCCCATATATATCAAGTCTCAGTCCCACCTACTGGACACTTCAAATTATTTATCTTTTCACCCAAACCCAAACTCTTCCAAATGTTTGTATTTTTACTTAATTCATTACAATTCTCTTTATTTTTCAATTAGTAATTTTTAAATTTTTCTTCCTTTCCATTCAGCCCCTACAATTTAAAGAAAAAACAACAACCTTGTAACAAATATACATTTTCAAACAAAACAAATTCCTACACTGTCCATATTCAAAAGCAATTTTCATTCTTCATTTTGAATCTTTCACCTCTCTAGTAGGAGGAGGTAGATATTATAGATCACCATTAGTTCTCTGTAATCAAAGCTGGTAATTTCACTGATCAGAGATTTAAAAACTTCAACCTTAGTGCCTTACCTCTGAGATTATTCTTGATTTATTTTGTTTATAATTTCTTTGTAGATCACTGCTTTCACATTGTTTCCTTCATTAAAATATGAGCTCTGGGGCAGCTAGGTGGCACAGTGGATAGAGCATTGACCCTGGAGTCAGGAGTACCTGAGTTCAAATCCAGCCTCAGACACTTAATAATTGCCTAGCTGTGTGATTTTGGGTAAATCACTTAACCCCATTGCCTTAAATAGAAAAATAAAATAAAATAAAAATATGAGCTCCTTCAAGGAAGGGACTGTTTGGTGTTTTTTTGCTCTTTTTTGCAACTCCATTGCACAGCACAATGTTTGCAATTAGTATATTTTTAATTGCATATAGTGGATAGAGCACTGACCTTAGTGTCAGGAGGATGAAAGATCCAATCCAACCTCAGACAAAATATACTTAGTACAGACACTCAACTTGGGCAAGTCACTGAACCCTGATTACCTCACATTCAGGGTCATCTCCAGTCATTCTGATTCATATCTGACCACTGGATCCAGATGGCTCTGGAGGAGAAAGTAAGGCTGATGGCTTAGCATAGCCTCCCCCCCACTCAAATCCACTTCATGTGCTTGTCATGGCATCACCTCCCTGATGTCATAGTCTTCTTTGAGAATGGACAAACTTCATTAAATGTTAATTGGCTGTTTGCATTTATTCTCTTCATAGCTAATCTAGAACTACAGTTTTATCTATTCCTGGCAATAAAAATATAGTAAAGATTAACTGTACTCCAGAAACTAAGAAATATTAGATTTCATTGAAAAATAGTGATGATTATTTTAAAATTATCTTCCCTTTAGATTGACTGAAAGGAGAGCTTCCCAAGACTGCTGTCTATTATATAAATATTTTGTAAAATGAGAACAGGTATGTGGCAATGTATTTGCAGACAAAGCATTAAGAATTTGAAAATAAAACAATTTATGTTTTGCAATGAAAATTTCTTGAAATGACATACAGAAAGTAATTATGTTTACTTATTAGTTTAAAATTTATTTGTGAAAATTTCATTTTTAACAGAATTTTGAATTGCTTTAGAAAAAGAAGGTATTTTTACAATAACAAAAATAAAAACAGAGCAGTCTCTTGGCATCTGGCCCTGATCTATGTTTTGAAGTTGTACCTTTAACTCTAATAACAATTAGAAAGAAAAACTATCTTACTAGTAATTTTCAATTCCTATCATTTTGACATATGTATTTATGTAATATCAGTTATCTTTATATATATTTAACCCAGGTTTCCAACCAAGAGTGGAACATTTTGCATTTCTCTCTTAATTGCTGGAGAGAATGTTGATAAATTACTCTGTAGCTGCTTAAGGGTAGGAACTGACATGAGAGCATTACAGAGGAGACATTCTTCATCCTTGAAAAAACCTGATTCTAGCTTTCCTTGAAGACTGACTTCAGAGAAGAGAAAGAAATGAACTCTTTCGCAAACTTGTAGGGTAAACTTTTCCATGATTTTTAATCTGTCTCCCTAAGTAATATTGGGTAACTTTTCTTTGGTTGAGATCAGGTTCATTTCCTTATGTATTCTAGAAATACTTATCAGTGCTTCCCATTGTGTTTCCCATTACCTTTAGATATATGATTTGCACATAAATATATGGTGAGCATATTCTTAACTTCCATTTTTTTAGTAAATTATTTAATAACAGGCCCCTAGAAAGCTATCCAATGCTGATGAGATTTTCTTGGATTATAATTTTTATGTCACTTCTCCTGTGCAATGCTTGACTGGTAACATGTTGTAGCCTATCAGTGCCCACAATATTTTTTGGTAATTTGGATGAAACATAATTTTCATTGACTATTGGTATTATTTGATTTTCATTCATATATAAGCATTGGGAAAATATTGATATCAAAATGATGGCCCCCTTTTTAGGGAGAAGCTTGAATATATTATAAACTTCTAGTAGTTCATAAAATAAACACTGGGCTTTTTCAATTTCTACCTTCAGTTACTCCAAAAGTCACCCAACCTTGGCATGAAGCCCTTTAGTTGCAAAGAATTCATTGTTTCTTCTATTTAGCTTTTGAACAGCTCTAATTCTTTGGAAGTTTTCCTTATTTATCCATTTATTTTATTGTATTGCTATACTGATTTATTCCTCCATACATTTATTCACTAATCTCTCTCTCTCTCTCTCTCTCTCTCTCTCTTTCTCTCCATTCATCCATCTATCCATCTATCTAATTATCTATCTATCTACTGAACTTAGATATATCATACCTATCATCCACTGATCTTAGTTTTTCTCCTTTAGAGTCAAGAATAATTTAAATAATCCCTTTCTCACATAACATTTGAAAGATGAGATAGAAATCAAATGCCCCATTCGGTTTTTTCTCTCTAAAGTAAATACACCCAATTTCTTTGTCCTAACTTTGTGGTCTGATTGAGTCTTAACTTCTATTTGAGAGGGGGGGAGTAGTTTACTCTAAATTTAGATTACTCTAATTAAAATTACTCTAAATTTCTCTTTCATTCCTCTACCTTTGTCTTGGTGTCTGTCTCTACTGTTAATCAACAAGACTTTATCAAATATTTACTATATGTGGAGCTCTGTGCCAAGACAAAACCAAGGTCTCTGGTCTACAAAAAGCTCACATGGGGGAAACATCATGCAAACAATTATCTATATATAAAATATGCAAACATTAGAAATAATATCAGAGGTGATGAAATGGGGCTGGTGCAGGGGAAGGGTTCTTGTAGAAGATGATATTTGAACTTAGTCTATCACTCTTATTCTGTCTTCTCTCTGCATTTCTTTTGGTTTTTGATAGGCTGAATTTTTTTGTACAAGACTTTTATACTTAAGATTGTAGAATCTCATAATTAGAAAGAACATCAGAGGTCATGGAGTGCAACCTATACTTGGCCGTGAATCCCCTCTGCAGGCGATTCAAAGAGGTGGAATCAGGATGGTGGAGTAAATGCAGAGACTTACCTGAACTCTCCCCCCAAACCCCTTTAAATAATGACTCTAAAGAAATTCTAGAGCATCAGAACTCACAAAAAGATGCAGTGAAACAATTTTCCACCCAAGACAACTTAGAAAGTAGACAGGAAAGGTCTGCCACATTAGGGTGAGTGAGGAGCACAGTCCAGAAGAGGCCACATGGGCACAGATCCTACTTGGACAAACCAGGAGCAGATCTCAAGGTGACTGAACCAGGGAAAGCAGTGGCATTTTTTCCAGACCTCTCAGCTCCCAAGTGGTAAGGGGATCAAACAACTGATCAAAGTGAAATTACAGGTTTCTTTGCTAGAACTGAGGCTTTGCCCATACTCTGATCTGGATCACAGTCCTAGGTGGCGATCCTAAGGCAAAGAAGAGGGGATCCTCCTCACACTTCCAGGGCAGAAAAGAGTATTTGTGGTTATCTACAGACCAGAGCACAGAACAGGACAGCAGCACACTCCACTCCTTAGATCTTACTACCTTGGTAAGAAAATTTGCAGTATCCTGAAAGTATCTCTAAAAACAGCTGCACAAACCCCCTGAAGTTTGGGACAATGCACCCTATCTATACCCTAGAAGCAGAGATCTACTTTAACAATTAAAAATCAAATAATAGGCTGGAGAAATGAGCAAACAACAGGAAAAATCCAACCATATAAAGATACTATGGTGACAAGGAAGATCAAACACACCTTTGGAAGAAGATAGCAAAATCAAAACTCCTACATTCAAAACCTTCAAGAAAAATGTGAGTTTGTCTCAGGCCAGTGATAAGCTCAAAATGGATTTTGAAAATCAAGAAAAATTGAAAAGGGAAATGAAAATGATGAAAGAAAAATCATGATTAACAAGCCAACTGTTTTGTAAAGAAGACACCCACAAAAAATAATGCTGAAGAAAATAGCAACTTAAAAACAGACTAGGCCAAATGATCAAAGAGGGCCAAGAAACCAAAGAGGAAAAGAATGCCTTAAAAAGCAGAATTGACCAAATAGACATAAAAAAATTCACTGAAGAAAAAAAAAACTCGATTAAAAACTAGAATTGACCAAATGGAAAAATAAGTACAAAAGTTTACTAAAGAAAATAATTCCTTAAAAATTAGAATTAAGCAAATGGAAGCTAATGACTTCACGAGGAATCAGGAAACAATGAAAGAAACACAAAAGAATGGAAAAATGAAATGAAAAAAACTCATTGAAACAACTAACCTGGGGGCAGAGCCAAGATGGCAACAAGATAGGGCCCTCTCTTAGTTGCTCTGGAGCAAGCTAAGGACTCTAACTAAATTTTCGAGAGACTGAATACACAGAGGGACCCAGTGAGGCAGTTCTCATACTCAAGGTAACCTGGAAAAGAGCAGAAAGGCTCAGCTACATGGGGTCGAAGGGGTTGCCCACTAGAGGGGTGGCCCAGCAGAGCAAGAAACTTCAGCATCCTGGAGGCAGCCTCAGGTCTCTGGAAGCCCGGCCTCACATCAGTGGGGGGGGGGGGGCAGTTTCCTGCCTTACACCCTGGGGAGCATCAAGCACAATTTGGGGGAACAGCAGGGGGACCTCTACCAGACTGAGCTTGTAAAGTCCAGCCTTCAGGGCACACAGTGAGCAGCTTGGCCATGGCAGCCCAGATCCAGGAACCAGAAGTCAGTAAGCAGGGCATGAGCACTGAGCCCAGGGAGGGGAGTGGAGAGAGACTGCTGAGCTCTGTCCTCTATCCCTGGAACAGGACTCTGGGGATCTGACCACATTCAGATCCTGATCACAGTCTAGGCCCCCCCATAGAACAGCAGGCCCCCCTCACCTCAGCCCCAAGACAGAGGGGTGAGCTTATGGTCATTCAAAGACCAGGAGGGAAGACAGAGTCTCATACAGGGAGATACCCTTGTGGGGGTGTCCCACTAATACTCAAAAGCTCAGGAAGCACTCCAAAAACCAGGCACAGGCTGGTGAAATGAGTAAGAAGAGAAAAAAAAGAGGAACACCATTGAGAAATACTTTGCCTGCGATTCCAAGAAGGATCAAAACACTCAATCCAAAGATGAGGAAGTCCAAGCTCCTGCATCTAAAGACTCCAAGAAAAACAGAAATTGGGCTCAGGCTATGACAGAGCTCAAAAAAGACTTTGAAAATCAAGTGAGGGAGATAGAGGAAAAATTAGGAAAAGAAATGAGAGAGATGCAGGAAAAAACATGAAAATGAAGTCAGCAGCTTAGTCAAGAAGGTCCAAAAAAATACTGAAGAAAATAACATGTTAAAAACCAGCATAGGTCAAATGGATAAAACAATTCAAAAAGTTATTGAGGAGAAGAATGCTTTAAAAAGCAGAATTGGCCAGATGCAAAAAAGAGATAAGAAAGCTCTCTGAGGAAAACAAATCCTTCAGACAAAGAATAGAACTCAGGGAGATTGCTGATTTTATGAGAAATCAGGACACAATACATCAAAAACAAAAGAATGAAAAATTAGAAGAAAATGTGAAACATCTCATTGAAAAAAAACAAATATGGAAAACAGATTGAGAAAAGATAATTTAAAAATTATTGAAATAGCTGAAAGTCATGACCAGGAAAAGAGCCTTGACATCATTTTCAAAGAATTATTACAGGAAAATTGCCCTGATATCCTAGAAGCAGAAGGCAAAAATAGAAATGGAGAGAATCCACCGATCTCCCTGAGAAAGTGATCCAAAAAAACAACCCCCAGGAATATTAGAGCCAAGTTCCAGAACTCCCAAGTCAAAGAGAAAATATTACAAGCAGCCAGAAGGGCACAATTCAAATATCATGGAACTGCAGTCAGGATCACACAGGACTTAGCATCAACACATTAAAAGCTTGTAGGGCTTGGACTATAATATTCTGGAAGGCAAAAGAGCTTAGAATGCAACCGAGAATCAACTACCCAGCAAAACTGAGTGTCCTCTTCTAGGGGAAAAGATGAACTTTCAATGAACCAGGGGAATTTCAAAAGTTCCTGTTGGAATGGCCAAAACTGAACAGAAGGTTTGATCTTCAAATACAGGACTCAGGTGAAGCACAGAGAGTGGAGGAGAAGGGGAAAATATGAGGGACTTAATGATGATGAATTACATGTATCCTTGTATAGAAAAATGATACTGATAACACTCATATGAACTTTCTCATTTAATAGAGCAGGTAGAAGGAGATTTTATAGATGAAGCACAGGAGAAAACTGAATTTGAAGATATATTGTGGTGTAAAAATGAAGTCAATAGATAAAAGGGAAATGAAATGGGAAAAAGAAAAAGGAGAGGAGGAATAGGCCAAGATATTTCATATAATACGATTTTTATTTATTACAATGAGCTATTGCAATGATATGGAAGGGGGAAAGGCAAGGGGGAATGAGGGAATCTTCACTCTCATTAGAGGTGGCTAGGAGAGGAAACAGCATATATATTCAATGGGGTATAGACATCTGAAGTAAGAAGGAGAGAAAGGGGACAGGGGGAAGGGGGTATGTGAGTCATGGAGGAAAGGATGGACCACGGAGAGAGAGTGGTCAGATATAACACATTTTCTTTTTTATTTTTTGCAAGGGGCTGGGATTGGATGGCCTGTCCGGTACCATAGGGCTGGGTGGATGCTGGGCTTAAGGGGTGGTATGTGGGCTTGGGGCTTCTTGGCCCCAGGGCCAGGGATCTGTCTGCTGTGCCACTCAGCTACCCTACAGCAGGGTCAGAGTGAAAGGAGAGAGAAAATATAGTTCATGGTAGTAGAGAAGTATGAATGGAGGGAGTTGCGATCAGCAATGGCAACAGTGGAAAATATGGAAGTAACTTTTGTGATGGACTTATCATAAAGAATGTGATCCACCTGCGACAGAGCTGGTGGTGTTGGAACACAGACTGAAGCACATTTTTTATTATTATTATTTTAGGGGGGGGTGTTGCAGGGCAAATGGGGCTGGGTGGCCTGCCTGGGGCTACACAGCTGGGTGCTTGTTGAGTGTCTAAGGCCAGATTTGGAACTGGGTGCTCCTGGCTCATGGGCCAGTGATCTGTCTGCCACCCAGCCACCACGACTAATATTATTACTATTTTATTTTATTTTGGGTCCTTTTTTTTTTTTTTTTGGTTTTAGTAGGGCAATGGGGTTGTGGTGGCTTGCATGGGGTCACACAGCTGGGTGATTGCTGGGTGTCTGGGGCTGGATTTAGGCTCGGGTGCTCCTGACTCCAGGGTTGGTGCTCTGTCTACTGCGCCACCTGGCCATACCTACAATTATTATTTTTATTATTTTTTTAATTTAAATTTTAACTTTTTTTCTCTCCCCTTTACTTTATCGATCATGCGGGGTCTATATTTTTTTGGGGGAGGGGATATTATGTTCACTCTTAAACAAGAATATTTTAGTATGTATAAAAAATTCTTTGTACAAAATAAAAATAAGAATAAATAAATGAATGAATAAATAAATAGATAAATAAATAACTGAATAAATAAATAAATAAGTATAATGAGCAGGGTGGGGAAATATATAGGAACCAATGTATTGATTAAATTTGTGACCCCAGCCTACAGTTGGAATGAAGGGGCAGGAATAAAGTTCTTTCAAAGTGCATAAAAGAGCTTGTATGTGGGATTTCCCTGCCCCCTTTTTCCACCATGAGAGAGGTGTGCCATTTTGTTAAGATATCTTAATAAAAACATTTTAATCACTCTGGAAAAAAAAAGAAACAACTAACCTGAATAAAAAGAAGACCTAGATGAGCTGATTCAAAGTGAAATGCACTGTGTACTAAGTAACAGCACTGTTGTAAGATGACCAGCTGTGAATGACTTAGCTATTCTCAACAATGCAATGACCTAAGACAACTCTGAAAGATGAGGAATGTTATCCATTCCCAGACAAAGGCTGATGGTTTTCAGATTACAGATTGAAACATAATTTTTTTTCCTTTATTTTTTCTTGAGGTTTCTTTTTGGGGGGCAGGAGCAGTATATGTTGGGAGGGAGGAAATGGAATAATTTGGAATCCAAAGTTTTAAAAATGAATATTAAGAGGAAGCTAGGTGGCATGGTGGATAGAACATCGACCCTGGAGTCAGGAAGACCCGAGTTCAAATCCGGCCTCAGACACTTAATAATTATCTAGCTGTGTGACCTTGGGCAAGTCACTTAATCCCATTGCCTTGCAACCCCCTCAAAAAAGAATATTAAAATTATTTTTACATATAAGTGGGGAAAAATGAAGTACTAAATAAAAAAAGAAAAAAGAGATCGTTCAATTTTCACTTGAAGATATCCCATATATCTGTTTGTCTGTTTCCCATAATGACAAGAAATTCTGCTCATGATATTTGCAGCCAGTGGCTTTGGTTTTGAAAGGCTAATCCATTATGGACTAATTATTTTCTCCTAGGAATTATGCCTGCAATTTCAATATCTTCATAACAGGCAAATGTTTGCCTTATTGAGTTATGTTGCATATTGACTAGTCTTTTTTTCAGGAGTGTATAATGAATGAATAATAATACGACAGATAAAAGCTAGAATTTATATGACACTTTTAGGTTTGCAAAGTGCTTTACAAATATTTTCTCATTTTATTCTCACTACAACATGGAGAGGCTGGTGCTATTATACTTATTTTGCATATAAAGAAACTGAGGTAGATAGAGCTAAGTAAAGTGCTTATTCTTTGATCACACAGCTACTAGTGGTGTGAAATTAAATTTGAACTCAGGGTTTTTGATTCTAGATCTTTTGCTCTACCTACTACATCTTTCATCTGCCAGGTTATATATCCTTATCTTCACTATTATTTCATCTTTCCTATTCTAGTTCTGTAGAATGACTTATTTTTTTTCTAAACAAGAAAAAGTACCCTTGGCAACTAAATTACTCTTTCTCCAACTATTTAATCTCAACCTTAGTATGGAAAGCTAAAGAACATTTTAAACTGCCTTTTTTGCTGAAGACTTTTGGTTTTGATAGAGCCATGATTTTTTCTCCTGCTCTTCAACATTATAAAGCATAGTTGAACAAAGCCAAGAGATTTAAAGCAAAGTCATAGAGGAGTTTCCTTAGTCAGTCAAGAAACATTTATTAAGTGCCTCATCTACTGGGGGAAGTCTTCATGTGCTTGGGGGTGGACATCTCCCTAACTCTGATGGGTTTGAGGTCTGATGGTTTTCCTCAATCTAGTTTAGTCTATTTGTCTAGACAATTTTACCTAGGTGTGGCCACTGCTCATTTGATAACTTCATGGAACCATGGAGGTGACTGAAGCAAGCACTGTGTAGTGTATTAGAGACTGGTCAGATGGTGAAGACGCCAAGGTCACCGACTGCATCCTGGGCCATTGCCAGTCATCTTAACATGCCTTGCCACTGGACTTCAATGACTGGGACCAAGAGTGAGAGAGAGAGACCAAGAGCGAGAGAGCGAGAACGAGAGTGAGAGAGAGAGAGAGAGAGAGAGAGACAGAAAGGCAGACAGACAGAGAAACAGAGAGATTGATGGCTCTGCACTGCACATTGTGAAGCAATTCATGTATAAATCCAGACATCAAAAATATCCAATATTCCATAAACATTTTTATCAATAAGAACTAGTTTGTTTAGCATTTTATAGTTCATAAAATACTTATGTATACTGTTATATATATATATATATATATATATATATATATGTTATTTTAGTTCAATTGTTTCCTGTGTCATTTAGTCTATAAACAATTATTAAGCACCAGGCAGTGTTGCTAAGCACTGAGGACTTCAAAGAATGGTAAAAGACTGCTTTATCTCAGGGAGTTCATAGTTTGTTGGGAAAGAAAACATGCAAACACCTATATACAAGCAAGGTATAGAGGGCATAACTTGGAAATCATCAACAGAGAGAAAGAATTAGGAAGATTAAGAGAGATGGGGGGTGGAGCCAATATGGTGACAAGAAGGGATCGAGTCTTAGGAGCTCTCTGATAAAATTCATCAGCTAAGGACTCTAAACTTTCGAGAGACAGAACCCACAAAGGGTCCCAGTGAGGCAGTTATCCTAATCAAGGTAACCTGGAAAAGAGCAAAAAGGCTCTGCTCCCTGGGATTGGAGAGGCGGCCGCCAGAGGGGTGGCCTGCCAGAGCCAAAGAACCTCAGCCTCCCGGAGGCAGCCCCAGGGCTCTGGGAGTCTCAGCTCACAGCAGCAGGGGAGTCTCCTGAGCTGCACCCCGAGGAACACCGGGCACAAAGTGGGGGAACAGTGGGGGTACCTCTGTCAGAGGGAGCACGTGGAGCCCAGCCCTCAGGGCACACAGCCAGCAGCATGGTCTTTCCCTAGCCCTGATCCAGGAAACAGAAGCAGGCTGAGCTGGTAAGCAGGGGCCCCCAGGGCATGAGCCCATTGAGCTGAGGGAGGGGAGTGAAGAGAGACTGCAGAGCTCTCTCCTCTGCCTCTGGAACAGGACTCTGGAGCTCTGACCACATTCAGATCCTGGTCCCAGTCTAGGCCCCCCCATAGAACAGCAGGGCCCCCCCCCCACCTCAGCCCCGTGGCAGAGGGAGGTGCTTATGGTCATTCACAGAACAGGAGGGAGGACAGAGCCTCACACACTGAGACCATTGTGGGAGTGTCCCAAAAGCTCAAGAAACACCCCAAACCAGGCCCAGGCTGGGAAAATGAGCAAGCAGAGAAACAAAAAGAAGACTATTGAGAAATATTTTGCAAATGAGTCCAAGAAGGACCAAAATACTCAGTCTGAAGATGAGGAAGCACAAGCTCCTGCATCTAAAGACTCCAAGAAAAACAGAAATTGGGCTCAGGCTATGAAGGAGCTCAAAAAAGACTTTGAAAATCAAATGAGGGAGTTGGAAGAAAAACTGGGAAAAGAAAGGAGAGAGATGCAGGAAAAAGATGAAAATGAAGTCAGCAGCTTAGTCAAGGAAATCCAAAACAATGCTGAAGAAAATAGCATGCTAAAAACCAGCTTAGGTCAAATGGATAGAACAGTTCAAAAAGTTATTGAGGAGAAGAATGCTTTAAAAAGCAAAATTGGCCAGATGGAAAAAGAGATAAGAAAACTCTCTGAGGAGAACAAATCCTTCAGACAAAGAATAGAATTCAGGGAGATTGATGAATTTACCAGAAATCAGGAATCAATACTTCAAAACCAAAAAAATGAGAAATTAGAAGAAAATGTGAAATATCTCATTGAAAAAACAACTGATATGGAAAACAGACTTAGGAAAGATAATCTGAAAATTATTGGAATACCTGAAAGTCATGATCAGGAAAAGAGCCTTGACATCATTTTCAAAGAATTACTACAGGAAAATTGCCCTGATATTCTAGAAGCAGAGGGCAAAATAGAAATGGAGAGAATCCACCGATCCCCCAGAGAAAGAGATCCCAAAAAACCAACCCCTGGGAATATTATAGCCAAGTTTCAGACCTCCCAAGTCAAAGAGAAAATATTACAAGCAGCCAGAAGGACACAGTTCAAATATCGTGGAGCTGCAGTCAGGATCACACAGGACTTAGCAGCAGCTACATTGGAAGCTCGTAGGGCTTGGAATACAATATACCAGAAGGCAAGAGAGCTTAGAATATAGCCAAGAATGAACTACCCAGCAAGGCTGAATGTCCTCTTCCAGGGAAAAAGATGGACTTTCAATGAACCAGGGGAATTTCAAAGGTTCCTTTTGGAATGGCCAGAGCTGAACAGAAGGTTTGATCTTCAGATACAGGACTCAGGTGAAGCATGGAGATTGGAGGAGAGGGGGGAAATATGAGGGACTTAATGAGGATGAACTGCATGTATTCCTGCATAGAAAAATGACACTGATAATACTCCTATGAACCTTCTCAGTTAATAGAGCAGGTAGAGAGAGCTTTTATAGTTGAAGCACAGGAGAAAGCTGAATTCGAAGATAAAATATGGTGTAAAAATGGAGTTAATAGAAAAAAAGGGAAATGGAATGGGAGAAAGAAAAAGGAGAGGGGGAATAGTCCAAGATATTTCACATAAGATTTTTTTTATTACAATGAGCTATTGCAATGATATGGAAGGGGGGAGGCAAGGGGGAATGAGGGAAACTGCTCTCATCAGAGATGGCTAGGAGAGGAAACAGCAAATATACTCAATGGGGTATAGACATCTGGAGTAAGAAGGAGGGGGGATCAGGGGGAAGGGGTGGGAATGTGAATAAAGGAGGAGAGGATGGACCATGGGGGGAGAGTGGCCAGATATAACACATTTTCTTTCTTACTTCTTGCAAGGGGCTGGGAATGGAAGGCCTGCCCAGGACCACAGGGCCAGGTGGATTCTGGGCCTAAGGGATGGTAGGGGGGGCTCAGGGCTTCTTGGCCCCAGGACCAGGGATCTGTCTGCTGCACCACTCAGGGACCCTACAGCAGAGTCATAGTGAAAGGAGAGAGAAAATAGAGTACATGGTAGTGGAGAAATAAGAAAGGAGGGAGTTGCGATCAGCAATGGCAATGGTGGAAAAATATGGAAATAACTTTTGTGATGGACTTATCATAAAGAATGAGATCCACCCATGACAGAGTTGTTGGTGTTGGAACAAAGACTCAAGCACATTCTTTGTTATTATTATTTGGGGGAGGGTACAGGGCAAGTGGGGCTGGGTGGCCTGCCTGGGGCCACATAGCGGAGTGATCTTTGGGTGTCTGGGGCCAGATTTGGACCCAGGTGCTCCTGGCTCAAGGGCCAATGCTCTGTCTGCCACCCAGCCACCCCTACTATTATTACTATTTTATTTTATTTTGGGTCTTTTTTTTCTTTCTTTTTTTTGGTTTTTGCAGGGCAGTGGGGATCGGGTGGCTTGCATGTCACACAGCTGGGTGATTGTTGGGTTCGAGGCTCATGGCTCCAGGGCTGGTGCTTCGTCCATTGTGCCACCTGGCCATACCTACAATTATTACTATTATAATTTTTTTATTTTAATTTTTTTCTCTCCCCTTTACTTTTTTCACCCAAACAAATCTATCTATATTCATGGGGGAGGAGGGGTATTTTGTTTACTTGTAAACAAGAATATTTTATTAATGTAAAAAAAAATTTGTACAAAATGAGAATAAAAAATAAATTTAAAAGCAAAAAAAATTTAAAAAAAAGAGAGATCAGAAAAGACTTCTCACAGAAGGTGGGATTTTAGCTGACTTCAGGGAAGCCAGGGAAGTTAGGAGGTGGAGATAAGGATGGGGACAGTCAGTGAAAAATCCCCTGAGTTGGGAAATGGAGTATCTAGAAGGAAGATCCAGAAGAAAACCAGGGTAGCTGGATTGCAGAATAGGGGACAGAGAACAGAGGGTGAAGACTGAAAGTGGTTAGGTGCTTGAGGATATATGAAATTTAGTAAGTTATGTTCTCTCTGTTCATGGAGTTTACACACTGATAAATTACTGTCATTTTCAATCTGTCTGCCCCTAGCTGCTGAAGTAAGAGAAGTGGATGGAAGAAGTGATTTGGCTACATCAGAACAGTGCTGGAGGCTGAACAAGAGAAGTTGGAGAGTGATCTGTAGATAACAAGGCAGAGGGGCTGCCCTTTGCCTCCAGATGCTGGCTACACTTACTCTGCTCTGAGATCAGTTAGCTGAAGTTAAAATTAGCTAAGAATCTCCTTGAGTAACTGGACTACAACAATGAGTTCTCATTCACACCAGAACCTGGTTCATATTCCGGGATTAGCTAAAATCCCAAGCTCAGAGTTTATGTCTTCATCTAATGTTGTTAATAAGCATGTACAGGTCCCTACTTTGCTCACTCCCAGGAAAAATTGTGGAGGAGACACTAAACAAATGCACAATATTTATTTCCTAGAGTTCCTGGAGTCCAATTGATCCTATATGTGATCTAGGGACTTCTGAGATCTAAGAGAGCATCAGATTTATTATAAATAAATAAGCAAATAAATATTTATCAGTTTCTCTCAGGCCCTGAGGATACTAAGACAAAAAAACAAACAGTCCTTGCTCCCAAGGAACTTACATTCTATCATGAGGTGGTGTGTGTGTGTGTGTGTGTGTGTGTGTGTGTGTGTGTGTGTGTGTGTGAAATTACCTCTTTTTTAAGATTTATTTAATTTTTGGTTTTTGCAAGGCAATGGGGTCAAATGACTTGTCCAAGATCACACAGCTAGGTAATTATTAAGTGTCTGAGACTGGATTTGAACTCAGGTCTTCCTGACTCCAGGGCTGATGCTCTATCCACTGAACCACCTAACTGCCCCATACAATTACCTCTTTAACATCCTCGAGAAGGTGTCTACATTAGATTTGAAAACCACCAATGAGGATGAACAGACATCACCATAGATGCAGCCCATTCTGCAGGTAGCTGTGTATTGTTAGCAAATTCTCTGCCAAACCTAAACTTATCATTTTAAGTTCTTATCTATTATTTGTAATTCTTTCCTGAAGTGCCAAGCCAGAAAAAGTTGAATCCCTATTCCCCACAGTTGCCCTTCCCAAACTTGAAAACAGAGATTATGACCTTCTCTTCTTCATGTAAACCTCATTTTTCTCAATAGATACACATATGGAATGGTCACCAATATTCTCAACATTCTGGTCACCCTCCTTGAACATAGTTTAGTTTGTTAATTATGTCTCTTAAAACGTGACCAGAGGAACTCTGTAGTCAGGATAGGTTTCATCTGAGAAGAATACAGTAAGCCAATCTTCTCTGTTTCTTTGGACATCTGGCATAATTTTGCTACATATCAAATCTCATTTAATAAGTGAGTAAGTAAAAGTTAATTTTACTTAATGAGATCAAATGATGATAAAATAATTATCTTATTTAATAAGATACTAAATCTTAACTCAATATGTTCAACTAAAAATTCAGCCATTCAATACATAAAAAAGACATTTATGTTTATGAAACATAAGTAGTCTGGCTCCTCAATTCAATGAATGCCAAATTGTACTTTTATTTTACAATGTGTGTTGTATTTAGATAACAATATAATTGCAATACTTTAAAAAGTATTATACAATTTGGACTCTTAACTGACTCAACTAGTTTTTCCCCAGTTTGGGAGGTTTTACTATACTCAGTAGATTCTAAGGTCTTGGAAGACAGAGATTGCTTTATTTATATCCCCACTGCTGAGGAAAGAAGTGTTTATTGAGCACCTACTATGTGTGAGCCTCTATAACAAAGCCTGGGAGATCTCATTTGATTCTCATAGTAAGATGTCCTTATTCTGTCTGCTTTAGAGTGAAGGAAACTGAAACTGGCCAGATTGAGGACCTTGCCAGGGGGCTCACAGCTAGTGAGGTCAAAGGCTCGGTTTTTTTCAGGTATTCTTGACTCTGGAACAAGAGTTCTATCTGCTATACCACCTTGCTGCCAACTATAATATTGCAGACGACAGATGCTTAAATGGTGGTTGAGTTTGGTGGACTTATCCAATATTGAGCCTGAAAAGCCTAAATAGACTTGCATGGAAACTAAACTCTAACCTCTTATTTGGCATGAATGCACTTCACTATTGCACTAAACCACTTCATTGATGTTCTGAAACTTCTGAAATGAAGAAATATTTTCACTTTTGTCCCTGAAAAATAGGTAGGTAGAACAGAGGGTAAAGTTTAGGGCCTGAAGCCAGGAAGATGTGAATTCAAATCTGACCTCAGACACTTACTAGTTGTGTGTCTGTGGACAAGTCATTTAACTTATGTTCTTCAAAATGGGGATAATAGCTCTTTATTTCTCAGAGATTGTTGTGAGCATTAAATAAGATAAATGGCTCAGGATCTTGCACCTAATAGGTGTTTGTCTTCTCTCTCTTTCACTTCTGATTACTCTTTTATATAATATGATATATTTTAATGTTATTATTACATTATATCAATTATGTTATATCTTACCACATAATATCATATTATATTTATTATATTATATTGCAAGAGAGACGATTTGGCTAGAAAGCAAATGGTTCTAATTTTCAGAAGGGTGTGCCTCATATTCTGAACCTGACATCTCTCTTGACACATTTCTTTCCAAGTGTTAGATCTTGGTCACCAAAGAGCTAGCCACTGGGGGAGAAAATTTTTTGGTGATGGAGCTGTGAACTCATACAACCTTTCTGGAGAGCAATTTGGAATCATGCCCAAAGGCCAACAAAAATGTTTATATCCTTTGATCCAGCAATACTACTATTGGGTCTATACCATGAAGAAATTATGAAAAAGGGTAAAAACATCACTTGCACAAAAATATTCATAACAGCCCTGTTTATTAGTGGCAAAGATTTGGAAATTAAGTGAATTTCCTTCAGTTGGGGAATGGTTTAACAAACTGTGGTATATGTATGTCATGGAACACTATTGTTCTATTAGAAACCAGGAAGGATGGGAATTCAGGGAAGCCTCGAAGGATTTGCATGAACTGATGCTGAATGAGATGAACAGAACCAGAAAAACACTGTGTACCCTAACAGCAATATGGACTTGCTCATTCCTTCAGTGTAACAATCAGGGACAATTTTGGGTTATCTGTGATGGAGAATGCCATCTGTATCCAGAGAAAGAATTGTGGAGTTTGAACAAAGATTAAAGACTATTATCTTCAATTTATGGGGAAAAAAGCCGTTATCTTATTATGTAATTTTATCTCTTATACTTTATTTTTCTTCCTTAAGGATAAGATTTCTCTCTCATCACATTCAAATTAGATCAGTGTATACCATGGAAACAATGTAAAGCCCAACAGAATGCCTTTTGTGGGGGGGGGGGGAGGAAAGCAAGAATGGGGGGAAATTCTAAAATTCAAAATAAATAAAATCTTTCTAAAAAAATAAAATAACTTTCAACAGTAAAAAAAATTTTTTTTGATGACAGCAACTAATAAGATACACAAAAAGACACGACAGGTCTCAGGTCTATGTGATCCCTTTTCTGGAGCACAGTAAGCCAGGAGGATGACTGAAAATGGAATAGAAAGTAATCACAGTCTTTACATCAATTCACTTGGAGACACTCTCAAGGACTAGGCTCTGTCCAGTGAGTTGATATACAACTGAAGAAACTGAACCATATACAAAAGGAAGACTACCAGGTTTTTGCAGTCAACTGATAAAAAAAAAAGACAAGAGTTGTACAGAATGATGAATCATTCAGCATCAATGAAGTAATGAAGCTGAAAATATCACAGATAATAAGAACCAATATGAATTTATACAACACAAAATTTGCAAAGCACTTTGCACACATTATCTTATTTTAGTCTCACAACAATTTTGTTTGTTAAATATTGCATTACCATTTTACAGATGATAAAACTGATGCTCAGAGAGCCTCAATCAATCAATCTAAATCATTTACTAAGTGTCTACTGACTGACACTGTGCTAAATCCTGGAATGAAGACATTATTTTTAGGGACATTCAATACATAAGTGTTAGTGGTGACATTCAATCTTTCTGATTCCTGGTCCAGCACTTTTTCCACAATGGCAAAATATCAATAGAAGCCAGTAATTGTCATTATTTTATGATTACTTCAAATTGAGTCTCTGAAAACAGAAAACATTTCTTATATAGTACATTTGGGTATCTCAGGAAATGACTCTGAAATATCAACACTTTGAAGTGATTAAGCAGACAAAGAAGGCAGCTCCAACTGATATAAAGAATCATGGCAATGTGGAGATGATATGTGGGGGAATAAAAATATAAAATTAATGGGATTATTTCAGGTGATGATTTTTCTTGTATATTCTCCTGACTTATCTTTTTAATGTTTCCTTTCCTCCACCCAACCTTTCTCTCTTCCCTTGTATTTTTTTTCCCTCTGTGTTTCTTGCATCAACAACTTCCCTTACCACAAATTAAATCCATTAGGAGTTCCAGTGATATCATTGTCAATTTGAACTTACCAGTAGTTTTTTTTAATCTTCTGTGTTCTCCATTATATTGTCATTGATTTAATAGTCTACCGTGAATTTTACTGCCTGTCAAACAACAGCACAATTATTTAAAGTTCTATTGAGAGAAGGTCTGACACTCTCCTCTGGATCATTTTACTCTTTTTACCTGGGGGACACCAAGGAGTCTTGGCCATTATTTCATTATTTTTGTGCCTATCTGTGTGAACTACTGCTTAATTTGTTCTCATTTTAAACAAAAGTGATTGAACTCTAAGCATCTGGTTTTGTCTATTGATTAAAGTAGTTCTGGCTGGACTCCTACCAGTGCTTGGTTAGTTATTAGCACTATTACTCTGTGTACTTAAAAATAAATCTATCTGGAAATCTACAATTCATTATTGCATTTATTTTTGTTAAAGTCAACAATTAAAATTTTCAGGCTAGTCTTTTCCTGATAGTTTGAATTAGTGAGTTTTCCTTACACAGTAAAAAAATAAATTGAAAGCTTTCATCTGGTCCCATCAAGCTGTGATCACTTTCTTCAGTGAATACATGGGGGAAAATGTTGGATTACTATTTTAAGCAATGTGACTTAAATCAGCATAACAAATGAATACAAAGCTAAGGGTTTGAAATGTACTTAGAAAGCCTGAAAATATGTATAAGAGCAAGATTTGAGCAGGGATCAATTTTTTAATAAATAGAGAAAATATGTGATTCATGGTGTTGAATTTATCCTTATTCAGGCAGTACTGCTCTTGGTTATTTTTTTGCCCTTGTTTACTGAAGATTATTTGGAATACAGAATTTTTTATTATAAAATACTTCATAGTCATTTTTTTTTGAAGCAGCTAGCAGGTGTAGTGAAAAGAGTGCTAGCCTCTTAGGTACTGTTTTAAATAATTCCAAGCAGGGTAACATTGGGAAAATCACTTAACCTTTTTTTTTGAAAATTACATGTTATCTTTATTATGTATGTTCTGTTTTCTTTTTTTAATTATAGAAAAGTTTAGTCTCAATTTTTCTTATCTGTAAAATGGGGTAAATGATACTACCTATCTTATAGAGTGGTTGGGAAAGTCAAGTGAGATGATATATGTAAAATGCCTTTTAATCTTACATATTTTGTAAATTCTAGTTATTATTATCATTTATTTTTCTAAAATCCTTGAGTGGGGATAGATCATGCAAAATATTACTCATATTTCATACATATAATGATGGTTAACACAGTCTCCTGACTTCTATTCCAATGCTCATTCCATTATACTACAAGAGGTTCATCAGAATGATACTGAAAATTAGGAAGAAATCTGTGGACAAGTGCTATGGTTTAATTTTGGAGGGCTGGTATTTAGCGTCCAGAGGGTAAGATTAAGAAAGTTGGTCTCTAAGTTTCCTTTAAGTTTGAAATCTATGGTCCTGTGAGATGACTCAATAAAAATAAGAAGACATTTGGGACTTGTTGTAGTATAAAGAATTTGAATGTTAAATGTAAAGTGTGAAAAGATGGGGATGGTGGGATTGAGAGTAGGTTATAATTTTAGCAAAGTGATTACAGCAAGTTATCACTAGGTTAATACACCATGACCAAGCAGGATTTATCCCAGGAATGTAGGGTTGGTTCAATATTAGGAAAATTGTTAGTTTAATTAGCTATATCAATAACAAACCTATCAGAAATCATATGATGATATCAATAGATGCTGAGAAAGCCTTGGACAAAATACAACACCTATTCCTACTAAAAACACTAGAGTGTAAGAATAAATGGATTGTGACTTAGAATGATAAGCAGTATCTATCTGAAACCATCAACAAGCATTATATGCAATGGGAATAAGCTAGAGGCATTCCCAATAAGATCAGGGTGAAACAAGGATACCTGTTATCACCACTACTTTTCAATATTGTGTTAGAAATGTTAGCTTCAGCAATATGAGAAGAAAAAGAAATTGAAGGAATTAGAATTGGGAAGGAAAAAACAAAACTCTCACTCTTTGTAGATGACATGATGGTATATCTAGAAAATCCAAAAAAAAAATCCAAAAAACTAATAGAAACAATTAGCAACTTTAGCAAAATTGTTGGATATAAAATAAACTCTTAATCCTCAGCATTTTAATATATTACTAGCAAGATACAGCAGCAAGAGCAAGAAAGAAAAATCCCATTCAAAATAACTTCAGACAATATAAAATGCTTGAGAGTCTACCTGCCAAGGAAGACTCAGAAACTCTATGAAAACAACTACAAAATACTTCTCTCAGAAATAAAATCAAATTTAAAAAACTGGGCAAATATCAACTGCTCATGGATAGGTTGAGCTAGTATAATAAAAATGACAAATCTACCTAAACTAAACTACCCGTTTAGTTCTCTGCCAATCAAAATTCAAAAAAAAAATACTTTATTGAGTTGGAAAAATTTTAAGTAAATTCATATGGAAGGGGCAGCTAGGTGGCGTAGTGGATAAAGCACCAGCCCTGGAGTTAGGAGTACTTGGGTTCAAATCTGGTCTCAGACACTTAATAATTACCTAGCTGTGTGGCCTTGGGCAAGCCACTTAACCCTGTTTGCCTTGCAAAATAAAAAAATAAAAAAAATTCATATGGAGAGTAGGATTTTGTATTTGATCCTAGAGATGATAGGTAAGTCATTGAAATTTATTGAATAGGGGGAGAAGGTGATGTGATCAGGCCTGCACTTTAGGAAAATCACTTTGGCAACTGAGTGAAGGATGGACTGGAGTAGAGAGATGCTTGGTGTGGGCAAGCCCACTAGCTATCTACTACAGTACTCCAGGCAAAAGGAGATGAGAGCATGTGCCAGCGGGGTGACAGTATCAAAGGAAAGAAGGGGGGCATATTCAAGATGTTTTGTAAAAGTAAAAATTAGACAGACTTTGGCAACAGGAAAGGGATAGGAAAGGATAGGGAGGAACTGAGGTTAATACTTAGATGCCAAGCCTGGGGAACTGGTATAATGATGGTGCTCTCAGTAGTAATAGGGATGTTTGAATGGGGAGAGAGTTTTTGAGGAAAATAATGAGTTTAGTTTTGTTTATGTTAAGTTTAAGATGTTTATAGGATGGTCATTTCAGGATATCTATCAATAATTGGAGATATGAGACAAGGTCAATAGGAAAGTAGGTTAGAGCTAGATTTGAGAATCATAAGCATAGAGATAATAAATGAATCCATGAGTCCTGATGAGATCATCAAGTGAAAATCTATCTAGAAGGAAGAGCAACAGGCCTAGTACACACAGAGTCCTTTCAGACCTTGGGGATTGGGCATACAAAAAAAGGCAGAGACAGTGTCTGCTCTCAAGTCATTAGTACTTTATATAGAGGAGGCAATAGGAAAAACTGATGTGTAAAACAGCTATATATAGCATAAATTTAAGATAATCAATAGAGGGAAAGCCCTAGAATTAAGGGGGAATCAGGAAATTCCTGTAGAAAATGAGACCCATCCTGTTACTGCTGATATTTCCTTATACACAGAATTAGTCTTCCATTGCTAAGGGAAGGCCTCAATTGACCACTGCAATGAAACTAAGTCTGGGGTTCAGAGCTAGATAATGTTTGATCTAGTACTACCATTATAATTCAAAATTAATAGACAACAGGACATAACATGTCTTTCTGGATCTTGGAATAAGGTAGAAGTGTAGAAACTAGAATTATGAAAGAAAATTTTAAGGTACTGGATCATTTATTATTGAGATTTTTCTAAATAAAGGGGTCAAAATTCGCATATGACTCTCTCCCACATTTTAATCAAACAATTCTGGAGTTAAGGGGGAGAGGGAGAGATTGGACCTAAGTATATAGCTGGCCATGAGGGAGAGAGATATAACTACTGAGAAAAAATTCAGATGGATTTTGTTTGGAAATAAATGAACCAGCATTTACCTTTCTTACTTAGGGGATGGAAGTGAAGGAGGTTACAGTTGAGAAAGCTAGTGCTATCTAGTGGGAAAAAACTTGGATTTCATATTGCTTTAATACTTCCAAAAATCTGGGGTTTCATTGGCATGAGGACAATCAGAATTAATGCAGACTGTCATCCATCTATGCCTTTGCTAAAAATCTTCACATGAATTTCCCCTTATGTCACTGAAGTCATCATTTGCTATCCAACAATACAATGATCAGACTCTCTGAACTTAGTCAGATTTGTCCTCAGGTGACAGAAACAATTACCAGAGTCATATTCCTAGGTTTTCCAATTTGGTTGGACTTGGCTACAGTTTGGGCTTACTTGACCTAGTCTTTCAGAACTTAACTTATCATCTGAGTCATTCTGAGATATATTGATGCAGATCCTTCAAGGGGTTGCATTTCATAATGTTTGCTATGGAAAAACCAGAAGACTTTCATAATCATTACTGCTGCTCCCTCAAACTTTTTGAGACCTGAAAACATTACTCTTAAAATTAAAGGAGAGCTGACTTCCCCATGGATTTTGGTTTTCTGAAGGGAAGCAGTGTTTGGAGAAATGTAATTAGGTGGCAACAGAATCCATCGTTTACATCCCTATAAACTTCAGTGAGCACTCTTTTAGCCTTCGGTAGACATTTAATCAGCATCTCATAACTTTTATGGGACTGAAATGAAATACCTCTGAGATACTAAATGTAAAGTGTTACTGTAAACTGTGGTCATCTGGGCTTTCATTTACATACCCAGATCCATATGCATTGATGAGTGGGCAGTAAGAATTATTGATGTTGATTCTTAAAACAACAACAACAAAAAAATAACAACAAATTCCTCCAAACAAAAATAGAAACAAAACTTTTAAAAACATCAACAATACAAAACTCAAAGTCCCCTCACACCCTTGCTTCATTTGGCTGGAAATTCTATGCCAAGGTCATTTTAGATTATAGGATAGTTGAGTCTCAAACATTAGCTTCACAAAGTCCATGGCATATAATAAATGCTTAATAAATGTTTATTGATTGATTATTGATAGCTTCCTCTTGCATTAATTGTCATGAAGTGGATCTATGTTAAGCCTCCTTGTGGAAGATGTCACTTTATGATGGAAAGAGTGCAGGAGTTGTAGCCAAACATCTGGGTTCAAATCCTGTCCTTGCCCCCTATTAACGTAGCCCCTGTGCTGCCTCATTTTCTTCATCAGTAAAATGAAAGGATTGGATTAAATGTTCTATACATGTATTTATTACATGACATATAATCTAGCTTAATTAAACTTAAGAGAACCACATTTCTCCAATAAAAAACAAGTCAGAGAGGAAAATACATACTATAATCCATTGCTTCAAAAAATGGCATAATAAAGGTGGTTAAACCTGTGGAGAAGTTTTCTGCAAATGGCAAAATGGAAATAGAAACAAAGAAAATAGGAACAGTTCAATTAATAAAGAAGAGATAATGGCAAGGAGAATAGGCAATGGCCACAAAGATCAACCATATAATATGGAGATATTGAGAGGATTGGATTAGAAATTAGGCAGATCATGGGGTGGCTAGGTAGCGTAGTGGATAGAGTACCGGCCCTGGAGTCAAGAGTACCTGAGTTCAAATCCGGCCTCAGACACTTAATAATTACCTAGCTGTGTGGCCTTGGGCAAGCCACTTAACCCCATTTGCCTTGAAAAATTCTAAAGAAAAAAAAGAAATTAGGCAGATCTGCTACAGAGAAATGGGAAGCTCTGAAGAACTATATTGGGGGTGTCTGTGTGTGTGTGTGTGTGTGTGTGTGTGTGTACACACATGCACATATAATGGATATATACATACATATGTATGTATATCTATCTATCTATCATCTGTCTAATATACACACATATGGATACACACAGGTTCTATGGTTCATTCTCCCAATCTCTACCTGCAGTGGCATATTGGGTCACTAGTATTCCCTCGGGGTTCTAAGAGTACCTTTGAGAATTAGTTTTTTGTTTTGTTTTGTTTTGTTTTTTAGGTTTTTGCAAGGCAAATGGGGTTAAGTGGCTTGCCCAAGGTCACACAGCTAAGTGTCTGAGACCGGATTTGAACCCAGGTACTTCTGACTCCAGGGCCGGTGCTTATCCACTGTGCCACCTAGCCGCCCCGAGAATTAGTTTTATAGCTTATGAGTCCCCATTGATGTACTTCCCTCTTTGCTCATTAATTAATTGGTCAGTCAGTTATCTTTCAGAACTAAGTATTTACTAAGTATGTAAGGCAAGAATAATTGACACAAAATAACCCTCCAGGTCCCTTATTTTCCCTACCCCCCCAAGAGATAAAATCATTCTCAAATATAGACAGTGTTCAGTGTTATTTAGTACAAGCTTAGATTACATGTGACAAATGATCACCTGGAAGTTCTATCTTTTCCCTTCATAGGAACTTTATGAAGTTCCCCTTAGATATGAAATAGTTTTGTTCTGAGCTGCTTTTAGAGTTCTTAAGCTGCCTTTCCTTAGGGAATCTAGTGTATCTTTGGCTCCAGATATAGACTTTAGCCATTAGCTATTCCAGGGATGCTGTTAAACTGCCCATGGGAAATCCAAAGTCTTTTGAGCTTTTGGAAACTAACAAGGTCATCTATCCTCTGATCAAGGGAGGGAGAGAAAAGAAAGGCTGTCTTCCTGGCTTCCTCCCAAGTGATTCTCTCTCAGATACTTGGCTAGAAATACTCTCCTTTAAGCTGGCAAGTCACTCAAATTCTAGGATCTAAACTGGTTTTGTATTTTATGCTTGCTCCACAGGGCATGCCCAATTCTCAAAATTCACTCTCAATCTACTTCCTGTGTAGTGTCATTTCATTTCATCCAATGACTTTCACTTTGTTCAAATTGATTAAGGACTTTTTTGTATGTAGTTCAATGCCTTTGATTGATTCATTCCTTCAATAGGGGTGTTCTTACCTGATGAAGATAGTTACTTAAGTGGGTTGAGATGATTGATCAAATCAATTGACTCTCACTCTTACAGATGTAATTTCCAATGAAACTGATGAAAAAGAAAAGAGAGAAGGAAGAACAATATGGCCAAGATGAATTCAGGTTTAAAAAGAACATGTAAATAAGATGAAAGCCAAGTCGCATAACTGAAGAAAAATATGAGAGTGGCATAGACCTAAAAGACAACTGCCAGTTTGAGCTAAAGCTTACAAAATATGTTAAGGACAAAAAGAAGAGAGTTTTTAAAGTTATTTTGAGCCAAAAGGAAAAAAAAACCTAAACCATTACTTGGGATCCGTGGGAAAATAATGGATGACAGGTAGAAAGCAGACCTACTTACATCCTAGTTGTTTCTCTCCTGGTTCTGCTCCTGACTCTCCAGGCTTCCCTAGTTTTACTCCAGGGATTTTCTCACCCTGGTGATGATACCTTTGCCCCTATAACCCCCTCTATCAATTGAAGATATCTCCCTACTTGTCCTTCTCCAACTTCCTTTTGGAGATGTATCAGGGCAGCCTTACTTCTTTTCCAGTTTCTCCTCTGACACTGAAATTTGCTACTTTCCCCTCCTCCTCCTAGCCTGAGCCTTTTCATCTCTCATGGGCTGCCTACCCTCATTAAGGATAGAGGGTTTCTTTTTTTGCTTATATTTGTATTTCTAGCATTTAGCACAGTATACATAGTGAATGCTTGCTAAATGATCTATCATCCATCTCTCTCTCTCTCTCTCTCTCTCTCTCTCTCTCTCTCTCTCTCTCTCTCCTATCTATCTATCTATCTATCTATCTATCTATCTATCTATATCAGTTTATGTTTACTTATCAAGGAGATTCATATTCAAAATGAAATGGTAGAACAAAATTAGTTGAGAGAATTGAAATCAGTATAAATGGATTACAGATTAAGAAATCTGAAGTCATATAGTCTAACATATTCATTTAAAAATTTTTATCCTATCTTGAAAAAGTACTTTTACTTCCAAATGTATCCTTCCTCTTCCCCATTCCACTAAATAATCTCTTATAACAAACAATAACAGAAAAAAAGTCATTTAGAAAAACTAACCAACATATAGCTTTAATTGTTCACTTCTGCTAAGAAAAGAGGGATATGCATCTTCTTAAATTTTCTCTAGGATTATATTTGATCATTATAATTGCAGAGTTAATTTTCATTTTATTGTTCTTTCCATTTAAATTGTTCTTGCCATTGTGCATATTATTTTTCCTGGTTCTACTTACTTCATTATGCACCAATTCATAGAAATCTTCCAGTACTTTTTTTTATTTTTTGATATGGTGGTTCCACCTAGTTTTCAGTTCTTTGTTGGTACAAAAATTCTACTGTGAATATCTTGGTATGGATAGGATCTTTCTGTCCTTGATTTCCTTAGGTCAGGATTTGCCCCCTCATTTTACATATGAGGAAACTCAGGTCCAGGGGATTCAAGTGACTTGCTTGTAGCTGCAAGATAAATTGTAGGCCCAGATTGACATCTATATTACATGAGTAAATTTAGTGTAAAGGTGTCCCAAAAGGTTTGGCATAAATTTAAGTTTTACAGAGGTGTTAAAACTTTTGGGATACCCTTTAGTACACTTAGCTCCTCTCGATAAATTTAAGTTATTGGGCATGACTGACTTCTATTTTATGGGATTCAAATAACCTATGGGTGATGAACCCATAGTCCAGTTTTGGGGACAAAATTTTCTGACAAAAATTGCTGGGGAAACTGGAAAACAGTATAGCATAAATTAGGCATAAACCAATATCTCACACCCTATATCAAGAAATGGTTAAAATGGGTGAAGGATTTAGACATAGAGTCAACAAGGAGAACAAGAAACAACTTAGTTCACAGATCTATAGAAAGGGGGGGGGTATTCATGACCAAACAAGAGACAGAGAACATTATAAAATGCAAAATGGATAATTTTTATTACAACAAATTAAAAAGTTTTTGCACAAGTAAAATCAATGCAAATAATCTTAAAAGGAATGTAGTTAGGAAACAATTTGAAATATAAATGACTCATTTCTAATATATCTATATCTATAGAGAGAGCCAAATTTATAAGAATGTAAGTCATTTCCCAATTGATAAATGATAAAAGGATTTGAATAGGCAGTTTTCAGATGAAGAAATTAAAGTTATCTATAGTCACATAAAAATACTGTATGTAAATCACTATTGATTAGAGAAATGCAAATTAAAGCAACTCTGAGGTATATACACATCAGATTGGCCAATATGGAAAAAAAAAGGAAAATGATCAGTGTTGGAGAGGATGTGGGAAAGATGAAACACTAATGTATGCTTGGCAGAGTTGTGAACTGATCCAACCATACTGGAGAGCAATTTGGAATTATGCCCAAAAGACAATAAAACTGTGCATACCCTTTAAGGTAACAATACTACTACTACTAGGTCTATATCTCAAAGAGATGATAAAAATGGGGGAAAAGATCCATATGTACAAAAATATTTATAGCAATTCTTTTTGTACTGGCAAAGAATTGGAAATTGAGGGGTGTCCATCAATTGGGAAATGAATGTAATGGAGTATTATTGTAAAAAATCATGAGCAGGGGGCAGAGCCAAGATGGTGGCATAAAGGCAGCCTTTCCCAGGAACTCCTTCCCCCCCAAACTCCAAAAGCCAACAAATTATGACTAGCCAAAATTTAGAGGGGCAGAACCCACAGAAAGACTGAATGAAACATTTTCCTAGTCCAAGATAACTTAGAAGTTCCATGGGGAAAGGTGTGTTTCACCAGGACTGGGGGTTGGAAAAAAGCCAGGTCAGCCCAGCCCAGCCCAGAGATCACTCGCAACAGCTTGAAGGGGCAGTGAGAGAACATCAGAATGAATGTGGAGTGAGGAGGGCTGGTGACAGAATCTAAAGTGAGAAGCTGAAGAAAGCCGCCTGCACCCACAGAGACAGTAAGGGAAGTCTGCAGAGATTTCTCTGCTCTTCCTCAGGGTAGGACTCTGCTGCTAGCCTACACTCAGATCCAGGTTGCAGTTTGGGCCTCCATTCTAAGTAGCCAAGCTGGATCCCTTCTTATAGCTCTAGGGCAGAGGGTGGGGGGGGGGGCTTATCTACATACCAAAGCACAGGCAAGAGAGCATAAGACCTTGGAGGAATAAAGGTCCCAATGAGGTGTCCCCCCCCAAAAAAACCCCAAAGCTTTGGAAGTGCTGTCTTGGGCTGAGGAAATGAGTAAACAACAGAAAAAGAAGAATCTGACCATAGAGAATTATTTTAGTCCCATGGAAGATCAAAACACATGATGAGAAAATTGAAGCTTCCGTATCCAAAACCTCCAAGAGAAATAGAAAATGGGCTCAGACTATGGATGAGCTCAAAAAAGACTTTGAAAAGTAATTAAGGGAGATGGAGGAAAATTTGGGAGGAGAAATGAAAGCAATGCAAAGAAAATCGTGAAAACCAAATCAACAGCTTGGTGAAAGATATACAAAAAAATACTAAAGAAAATAATATGCTAAAAACCAGTTTAGGCCTAATGGAAAAAGCAAAACAAAAGGCAAATGAGAAGAATGCCTTATAAAGCAGAACTGGCCAGCTGGAAAAGGAGATAAAAATGCTCTCTGAAGAAAATAACTCCTTCAAATGCAGAATGGAACTAAAGGAAGTTGATGACTTTGCAAGAAATCAGGAAGAAAAAAAAACTCTTCCAAAAAAAGCCAAAAATTAGGGGAAAAAATGTGAAATATCTCATTGAAAAAACAACTGACCTCAAAAGCAGATCCAGAAGAAATAATTAAAAAATTATTGAGCTATTTGAAAGCCACGATCAGAAGAGCCTTGACTTCATTTTTCAAGAAATAATACAGCAAAATTGCTCTAAGATCCTAGAAGCAGAGGGTAAAATAGAAATAAAGAAAATTAATCAGTTACCTCCTGAAAGAGATCCCAAAAGAAAAACTTCCAGGAATATTTATAGCCAAATTCCAAAACTCCCAAATCAAAAAGAAAATTCTAAAAGCTGCCAGAAACAAACAATTCAACTACTGAGGCTCCATAGTCAGGATTACACAGTATCTGGCAGCATCTACATTAAGGGCTTGTAGGCATTAGAATATGATATTCCAGAAGGCAAAAGATCTTGGTTTACAACTGAGAATTAACTATCCAGCAAAACTGAACATCCTCTTTCAGGGGAAAATATGAACTTTCAATGAAACGGGACTTTCAAACTTTCTGACTGAAACAACCAGAGCTGAACAGAAAGTTTGATCTCCTCTGGTGAACCAAAGAGGGGTGGAAGAGAAGGAATAACTATGAGGAACTTAATGATATTGAACTATTTATATTACTGCATGGTAAGAAGAAATTGATAACTCATATGAATTTTCTCATTTATAAGAGCTGTTAGAAGGAGCATATATAGACAGGACATAGGAAGGAGTGGAATATAATGGTATAATATAGTAAAAAGATGAAGTCAATGGGTGATCTGGGAGGAAGGGAAAGGAGATGAAGAAGAGGAAGCTAAGAAATTTCACATAAGAGTCAAGAAAAAGCTTTTTCAGTGGAGTGGAAAGGGAGAAGGCAAGGGGGAATTAGTGAGCCTTCATTCTCATCAGAAATGGCTCAGAGAGGAAATAACATACACACTTAATAGGGTGAGAAAATCCATCTTACCCTAGAGAAAAATAAGAAGAAAGGAATGGGATAAGGGGGAATGGGGGGGAGGGAAGGGGGGAATAGGTGATAGAAGAGAGGGAAGATCAAGGGAGAGGGTACTCAGATTCAACACCCTTTTGGACAGGGCCAGGATGAAAGGTGAGAGAGAATAGAATAAATGAGAGTGGGGAGGAATAGAGTGGAAGGAAATAAACCTAGTAATAGCAACTGTGGGAAGAATATTGAAGCAATTTCTCTCATGGACTTATGATAAAGAAAGCAACTCACCCCAGAGAAAGAGCCATTGGAATTTGAACACAGACTGAAGTACATCTCTCTCTCTCTCTCTCTTCTTGAAGTTTCTTATCTTCTTGGGGGGGGGTTATGTTTACTCTTGTAACATTTAATTTCGATCAATGTATAGCATGGAAACAATGTAAAGACTATCACACAGCCTTCTGTGGGGGGGAATTGTAAAATTCAAAACCTTACAAAAATGATAGGTAGATACTACTATTGTATATAATTGGAAAACAAATAAAATGTTAATAAGAAAAAAAAGAAAAAAGAAATCATGAGCATCTGGACTTCAAAAAAGCTAGGAAAGATCTGCATGAACTGATGCTGAGTGAAGTGAGCAGAACCAGAAAAACACTACACATTAACAGCAACCAACAGTGATGATCAACTATGATGGACTTAGCTCCTCTCAGTAGTAAAATGATCAAAGTCAATTCTAAGAGACTTGGGTTGGAAAATACCATCTATATCTAGAGAAGGAACTATGGAGTCTACAGACCAAAGGATACTATTTTCAATTTTTTAAAATTTATTTTATACTTTATATTTTTTCTTTCCATTGTTTTTCCCTCTTGTTCTGATTCTTCTTTAACAGCACAAATAATATGGAATTATGTTTAACATAGTTATACATGTATAATCTTTATCAGATTATTTGCTGTTAAGGGGAAGGGGGAGAGAAGGGATGGAGGGAGAAAAATGTGGAATTCAAAACTTTATAGAAAAATGAATGTTGAAAACTCTCTTTGCATGTAGTTGTAAAAATACATAAATACAATTTTTAAAAGAAAAAAAGAATTTATGGGTGAACTTGGCACCATCAGGGACTTCAAGAAATCATAGAGGAGAGGTGGCAAAGGTAATGGGATTGGACAAATACTATTCTTATTTTTAAAGTGGATAAGGTGGTAGATAACATAAAATAAAGTTCAGTAACTTTACATTAATTCCTGGAAAACTTATAGGATTAATTATTAAAAGATAGTTTGTGGATACTTAGAAAAAGAACATTCTTATTCTGATTTAAATTTGCATAAAGAAAAACGTCAAGTACAACTAGCTTAATTATTTTATGCTATTATACCAATAGATTGAGATTGCTAGCCTATAAATTTCTTTTTGTTTGTTTATTTAGCAAAATTTTTGGTATTCTTTTACTCAAGAACAAGATGAAGAGGAGGAGTTATTGTCAGTCTGAATGAAACTTATCCTCTGTACCAGAGGACTTTGTGTCTAGTCTTTTTCTGTTAAAAATTTCCATTAATTACTTGGTTGAAGATAGGTTCA
Organism: Macrotis lagotis; assembly: GCF_037893015.1. Lineage (NCBI taxonomy): Eukaryota > Metazoa > Chordata > Mammalia > Peramelemorphia > Peramelidae > Macrotis > Macrotis lagotis. The sequence goes on from NC_133658.1 coordinate 588,764,633, forward strand.
TCACATTTGTGAATGATAAAAAGATGGAATGACTAATGGGGTGGATGACAGAATGGGGCTAGCAAAAGTGCTCAAGAGATTGAACTGATGAGCTGTTTGATAAGAAATTTTTTCAAAATATTCAAATGAATCAGAGATTTCATCATCTTGGAAATTCCCTCCAAAGATGCAGATCACTGCCTGTATATGCCTTGTCTATATTCCCAGGGAAGGTCACAACAAGGGTCAACCCAACATGTTCCTTTTATTTCCAGGGAACCAATGTTTCCCATTTTACTGAGGAAATACAATGATACTTTGTCTTTCATTCTGGAAGAAGAAAATGATATCAGGGAGGTGACACCAGGACAAGTACATGATTTGGATTTGAGCGGAGTGTGTGTGTGTTAAGTTATCAGTCTTGCTTTCTCCTTCAGAGTCATCTGAGTTCAGTGGCCAGATATGAATCAGGATGACTGGAGATAGCCTTGGATATGAGACAATTAGGGATAAATGACTTGCCAAGGTCATACAACTAGTAAGTGTCAAGTGTCTGAGGCTGGATTCGTACTCCCACCATCAATTCACTACACAATCTAACTGCTCAAAGAGGTTAAGCTACTTTTTCTACTAAGTATAGGAAATTGAATTTGAACTCAGATACTCCTGTTTCCAGTTCTTATGCTCTATCCACTACACCACCTAACTGCCCTAGTGTATGCTTGGATGGGAATATTACTTGTTTCTACTTCTGTTAATCTCTACTCACAATTTCTTTTTTAACCAAATCTGTTAAATTGATATTTTTTCTAAAGAGCAGGTTTAATGAAGTCATCCCACCTCCCAGTCCACCCCATTCAATAAAATCCAGTGGATTGTTATTGTCTCCAGGATCAAATATACAATTTTCTGGTTGGCATTTAAAACCCCTTCAAAATCTGGTTAGCCTCAAGTCATTTTATAAACCAGGTACTTTGCCACACAGTGACACCGGCCTCCTTGCAGTTCCTCATGCATTTCTAACTCCACATTTTTTCACTTACTGTCCCCAGATGTGGAATTTTCTCCTGCCTCATCTCTGCCTCCAGATCTTCTGGACTTCCTTCAAAACTTATAGGAAACCTCACAACTTACAGGAAATCTTTCCCAATATTCTCTTGATGTTAATGCCTTCCCTCTGAAATGATTTTTATAAATTCTATAAATTTTCTGTTTATACATTACAGGGAATATTTTTGATTATTTTTGTATTCTTAGAGTTAACTGCAATGTCTATCACACAATAAGAATTTAATAATTGCTAGATGTTTGATTCTTAGGTTCCTCACAATGAGTCTATCTTTGCATACAATGCTAATTTGTACTCTATCACATCTCCCCCTTCCTATAAGCTATCAATTCTGTTTCTTTCAAACAAAACATATCCTTCTAGAGCCCTGTTCTATTGATCTTTTCTCATCAAGTTTAATTGATACTCATAAGGAAAATTTATATCCTTTGGTTAGGGTATCTGGTTTACTCTACACATTTCTTGTTTTTTGAGTATAGAATTAGTGAGGACAAATGAGTTTTCTCTTGGATTTTGAATCCCCTAAAGGTTTCCAAGTATCCCTACTGCTATTCTTCCTACTTTGTAGTTATTTCCCATGTTACCTAACTTGGGTGGATATATGTAGTTAATTTCCTCCCTTCTGTTTCCATTTCATATTTATAACCCTATAGGCAAATCTATTTTATCATCTTTCTATCTCTGGCCAAGAAAGTTCATCATTCACACATCTTAAACCATATTCCAGAAATCTGAAATCCATTATCTGTCACTATTTTAAATGAGTTGCCCGTTTCCCAAATTTCCCATTCTTTTCTAATATCCTTGTTCTTGATCAATAGTAGTGATGAAAAATCGCAGAATTAGACTCCAACCTATCTTTTTAGCCTAATTTCATACTATTCCATTTTAGATTCTACCCAGAGATAGCCAGGACTAGATGAAAGTAATCTGGACCTAAAGCTAGCCTTTTGAAGCTAACCCTTTTTGATCCTTAGCTTCTTGTCCAAGACTTAAAAAAAAAACAACAAAAACCTCAGCAATGCTTCTTAGAGTTCTTTTGGCATGGCATTTGTAGGCCTTTGAATCACTGGAAATCATAGTGACTATCCTATCTGATGGATCTAGGTAGTTTCTCCATCATGAATATGTGCCCTAGGAAGAAAGAAGATCTCTCTATCATAATAACAGGTCTATATCCTAGAATTAAGATTACTTATTAATTTCTTTAGGTAAAAATAAAAGAAACTTTATAATAAAAAAGGGATAAAGTATTCATTAGTAGGCACTGGTGGATTTTAGTGTTTAGCCGTGATTAAAACACAACTATTAATAAAAATGCTCCTGTGTATATCTACTATTTCTGGATATATATATTCTTGGCTGGCATACTATGACCTGCCTTAATGTTGTGTGATTGTGATATTCTAATCATCATAAAAACCAATCATTGACACTAATTAATAACATAGTAACTGAAATACTAATATCAAAGTATGTAGATCATTCATAGTTAGGGACAAGACCTGTGCTTTCATTATAGGAATGAGGAAATTTCCTTATCTGATGGAGATTATTACCTCCTTTATATCTCATAATCCTAGAGAGTCATGTATAGCAATGAAAAAGCTCAATGATTTACCCAGGGTCATGCAGAGAGTAGGAGTAAAAGGCAGTACTTTAACCCAGACCTTCCTTACTCAGAGGGCAACTTTCTATCTACTATTCCACTTCATTTTATTTTTAAAAAAGGAGAGATATTCATACTGATTTCCTAATTTAAAATTCCCATGTAGTTAGCGACACTCATAGATCCAAGGAGTCCATTTTAACAGAAGCTATATGTCACATATAATAGTGACATCATTTATGATACTGGCAGAATTAAGCTTAAGGCCTAAAAGAATAAATCACCATTTATGCAATTTAATACCAAGGGACCTTTCCCACCAAAGAAACTTGAATGAATAATATTGATGTGACCTTAAGAATTTAAAATTTTTCTTGTTTGTCTCAAATGTCAATTTTTAGAAAGTATGACTATTCTAATTACAGGATCAGAGTCTTTCTATTGGTAAACAATAGAGTTGTTTTTAAAGCTGCAAATTGTCTTTGTGTGGATATGTAGGGAACTCCTTTTTAACAAAGATTTCATGTACAGACACTTCATTGAAAGAAGAAATGATGGCCCCTCCTGTGGTGGATGATTTGCTTCTTACAGACACTGCCCTAAATAAAAGGGAAGGAGGATTTCTCCCCAAAGAATACTAAGTATTCATTGCTATTTTGTAGGTCAAGGAGAAAGCCCTAAGGTAGACTTAAAAAAATTACTTTCACCAAAGGAAATGGATAAATTGCACCTCCTGCATAGGAAATACTTGGTCATTGCAGCTCTCATATTAGCTAAAGAAACTGAGAGAAGATAATTCACTGTCCTTTAAATTAGTTCTGAAGATCACAAAAATTAGAGAAAATTATACCATTTGTCATCTATTCCCTTCTATGCCAGAATTTCCTTTCAGGCACCCCATTTTGTTGGCAATAAATAGATTTGATTCATTTTTGATACTCTTACAAAAAATCCAAGTTAGTAAATTTTCATCTCAGTTCATGCTACATCTTATCTGTGAGAAGGAATAAGGAAGCATCTGGTCAGAAACTGATTTGGCAGCAGCTCACATAGTATCTCCACCATGAGATTTTAACATATCCAAAGTGGAAATGATTATACTCACCCCTAATCCCTTATTCTCCCCCCACCCTAAAATTCCTAGTTTTATAGAGAGAGCACTTTTATCTTACCAGTCACCCAAGATTAAAAACTTAAGTCATTCTCAGAGCAGATCATTGACATCCAAATTCAGACTGTAAGGAATAGCAATATTCCTCACTTCCACCAACCCTCTTTCTAGTCTACATTTTCTGTTTGAATCTGAAAAGAACATCGTAAGCACTCAATAAATGCTTTTTTCATTCATTCATTCTTTTCAAATTTTGTCCTCGATGCATTCATATCTTCTCTCACATTCATCCTTTTCCCTATACTTATAGAACTACTATTCAGTTCAGACATACATCTCCTTTTCTCCTGGACTATTGTGATGCTATATCAGTTTGTCTCTGCCTCCCATTTGTAGTCCCTTCACTAACTCTCCATGAAGTTACCAATATGATCTTCCTTAGATATTGGGCTAAGCATAACATGGCTCTCCTTAACATTCAATGACTCTAGGATAAAAGACAAATAGTTCATCCTGTCAGTAAGAGTCCTCTTACCTTTCCAGGCTTGTTTCACTCATCCCCTTTATAGGTCTCCCATTCTAAACAGAGGCAGGAAGCCCATTTAAGAACTCTGGACTTGAAGCCAATCTGCTTACCTAGACTTCTTAGAATTCTTATCTTCCTTCATGGCTCAGCTCAGGTACTACTTAATGTGTGAAATTTTCTCTTCCTGGTGCTAATGTTCTCTTTATATGCAAATTGCCTTGTGTTTACTTATTTCTGTATATGTTATTCAGCATGTGGAGAATATTATATCTCCAGTTCCTAACATGTTCTTCCTCACAGGTAACTTTGAAACATTTGATGAAGCATTAAATTCAGTTCAATTGACCTTCAAAAGGTGGAAGAGACTAAGGTGTGAGAACATTGTACAGGCAGCCACTGAATGAAACCTGTATAAAATGCAGTTGGAGAGGAAGGGAAAAGGAATGAAAGAAGCATTTAAACAGCTCCTACTATGTGCTGGGTTCTGTGCTAAGCTCTTCATCAATATTAGCTCTTTTGTTCTTCATGACAATCTTGTCAGGTTGGTGCTATCATATTATCTCCATTTTTCCAGTTGAAGAAAGTAGGACAAAAAGAAGTGAAGAGACTTGTTCTGAGTCATTTAATGGGGGCAGGAAGGTGGCACACTCATCTTTCTGATTAAGAATCTAGCCTCAGCCAGAGTCCTACCTGTATAACCCTAGCAAATACATAACTCTGCCTCAGTTTCCTCAACTGTAAAATGGACTAAAGAAAGAAATGGCAAACCACTCCAGTAGCTTTGCCAAGAAAACCCCAAATGGGGTCATGAAGAGTCAAACATGACTGAACAATCACAAAAATAGCTTTTCTCACAATAAATGAAAACGGGACACTGAGGAAGATTCACAGTTATTAGTGAGTCAGAAGAACTTTGTTTTCTCTCAGAGTGAAGAGCTATTGCTATATTATGTTGCAACAAGATACAATATAACTTTTCTCCTGGAAGTAAAGGAAATAGCAATATATAGGCTTGACTGTTAACTCCTCTTAGCTACCAGAGGTAGCCAGATCACAAAATTCCCATTTCTTCATAGAAGTCTGTTGGAATTTACCTCATCTGACTCTTTACTTATTTGGGTCCCCTCAGCACTTATGTACTTAGTTTGTGCAACATGAATCTCATTTTAAAAAATTGAATAGATGGTAAGCAAGGTCATTCTATAAATATAGCATTTCTTAAAAACTGAAATTTGGCAGTTTACTCTATTTTTTATTGAAAACATATATTCTATTTGATTTCAGTCAGCAAACATTTATTTACAACCTATTACTAGCAAGGCACTAGTTAGGTGGCTAAAGAGACCCGAAGATAAATAAGGCACAGACTAATGATTGGTGATGAAATATGTCTACATTACTTTTTTTTTCTTTTATGAATAAATTAGGATACACAAAAAGCTCAATAAAAATGACATTAAAGACACATAAGCATCATTCAACTCCTTCACATTATAAAACTGACATTGCTGTTCAAATGATCTGTTATGAAAATTGGATTTCGTTGTATATGAGTTTGCATTTGTTGCTGTTTTTAGTTAAATGTTTATTTTACTATTCAGTACTTACCTTATACATAAGTTGAATAGGCAGTTGCTTATGTATATGACTTGAGGCAACTTGAGAGAGACCTTCTTGGACCCAAATAATTCACTCAATATGCCACAATACTTGAGATCCTTCCATTTCTCATTTGAGTTAAACATTTTATGGTTATGGTTAAAATGTTCCTGTTATATGAAAGTATAACAAATAAATTATTGGTAATTGACAACCTATTTCACATGAATTGTCAAAATATCAGAAAGCTCAGTGGGACAAAGGACAGGTAGGTTTAGATGGAGGAGGAGAAGATTAGAAAAGTCTGAGCTGTTTACAGGATTAACAGTACAGGTGAGGTGCCATGGGTTGATACAGGCAGTTACTTGAGAAGGCAAGGCTGAGATAGCAAGAATATGCATAATGAGGATAAATTTATAGAATTCAGATTTAATAAGCAAAAACAGTTCCACTGGGAGTAGGGACTAGACTTAAATGAGATATAAATGACTCTATTTTGGATCAGTAGGAAGAGCACAGGATTTGGATTCAAATGGCATGAGTTCAAGAAATAGCGTTTACTTTGTATGATCTTGGGCAAATCACTTGAACTCTCCAAACCTCATATCCTTGTCCCCATACTCAAAGGGTAATGGATTAGATAATTTCTAAGGTTCCTTCTAGCTCTCAGACAATTGTCCTTCAAGGAGATAACTGAAGCTATGACACAAACATATATAAATATCATACAAATTAATACATGAGAAGGATAATAGATAGTTGCAAGTACAATATTATATGAGGTCTGAGAAAGGGAAAGTCATTTCTGACTGGAGAGTTCAGGAAAGGCTTCACTGAGGTAGACTTTAAATACAACTTTAAAAGATTGATAGCAATTTAATATAAACAAAAGTAAGATGAGGGTTAGTTCTAGGAAGTCAGAACAGCATGAGAAAATGTGTAAATTAGGGTTTATATAGGGAGGATAGCAAAAAGTTTGGCTGGAATATAGATTATGAAGAGGGAAATAGAAAAATAAGGCTAACAAGTAGAATGATGCTAAACAGTGGACCTTGTCAAGGAATTTTAACTCCAAATCATATTTCTATTATATAAACCTTCAAATGTTTGAAGATATTATGCACCCTTGTCCCTTCCCAAAGACTTTTCTATGGAAAACACTCTAGTTTCTTCTATTGTTCCTCATATGATACAATAATTTCAATTTCCTACTATCTTGATCACTTTTCTCTGGAAATTTCCTAACTTGAAATACTCTCTTCAGAATTCGACACAATTCTACAGTTGTGGTTTGACCATGGTAGAATGGTTAGGAGGAAGGATGTTCTGGACCCAGATTAAATGGTCTTTCTAGTGCTTTGAACATTTACAACTCAGCGAATTGGCAAATGTGACAAATCTCAAATATTGTTTTGTAGAGGGTCTAAAATTAATAAAGTGTTAATACTGCAGATAGAACTTAAAAGTATTTCATACATTTATTTTCTTTTCCTGTTCCTGTTTCCCAGTTCTGATCTAAAAGGGACTCCAGAACCAACAGAAAAATTTTATCAACTCCATCAAGGGATGCACGAAAAGGCAACTGGAGGATATGGGCATAGGAAAAGGTGCCCTATCAAGAAAGTCAATATGAGCTTAGGTTAACAGGCTCAAATTCTACAGTATAACCTCAGCAGGGGACACTCCAAGGGAGCTGAAATACCTTAGAATTTTGGACAAGGGCCCTGAAGCCTATTAGGACTCTAAATGAAAAAGTATCAGAGGATGAAGAAGCCAGTGGCCAGAGCTCAGAAAATTAAAGTCAGATTCAGGCAGGGCTTGATCATTCTATTAAAAATTGTAGAGGACAAAGAATCTGGTCTTGACACAAGGTCCCAGATCAGGTACTATTTTTGGATATATGAATAAATAGAAGAATACATTAAAAACTATGAAAAAATATTATATACCAAGAGATAAACCCAAAATAAGAGATTAACTCCACAACAATTATAAATAGAATTTCAGAGAAAATTGTGTTGGCCATGAGGACTGCAAAAATATCTGCAAGAATTGAAGCAAGAGATCAAAAGTACAATTATAAATAAAATAAGACTACTGGAGGAAAGAACTGGAAAGGATGGGAGAAAGAAAGAAGCATATATTAATTGTCTCCAATGGTCCAGGCATTGTACTAAGTAAATATTTTACAAATATGATCTCATTTGATTCTCACAATCAAGCAGGTGCTTTTAATTATTCCTATTTTACAGTTGAGAAAACTGAGGCAGATAGAAATTAAGTCACTTGTATAGCATTAAAAAATTGTGTCTGAGCCAGATTTAAACTCAAGGCTTTCTGACTCCAGACCCAACTTGCCCTCTAACTGCCTCTTGAGAAAGAGTAAATAGCTAAGAACAAAATTTAAGAAATGTCATACAAGCAGTAGATTTTTAAAATTTAAATAGATCAACCAGAATTAAATAACTTCCTGAGATAACTAGAAACATAAGAATGAAATCAAGTGATTAGAAAAGGAGAAAATATAACTGTCCCCATGAAACAACCATCAGAATATCCAATATAGAAAACAAGTCAAAGAGACATAATTTAAGAGACATTGGACTGTCAGAAAACCATGATCAAAAGCAAAACCTTTATCTTGTCTCCAAAAATTATGAATGACAACAGGATTTATTAAATTGAAAGTCAAAATAAAAACAGAACACACCAGCCACCTCCTGAAAAAAATAACTCTATATGTAAAAACTCCTGGAAATGTTGAAACTAAAACCCAAACTTCTAGGTCAAAGGAACAATACAATAAAGAAATAGCTCAAGGACCAAGGAAAAACAATCAGATTATATAAACCTTGGTAGCTACTATCAAGGAAAAAAAAATCTTGGAATGCAGTATTTTAAAAGACAAAAGATAAAGTGTAAAACCAACTAAAACTTATTATTTAATACAGTATAATTCTAAGGGAAAATAATGGATCTATAATGGAATAGAGGATTTTCAAGTATTCATTATGACTCATATTTGGGGCACTCAAGCAAAAGAGTGGGAGGATTGAGATTATATGTACTTTATCATTATGCGAAATAAAAAAGGACAGTTGAACACTCAAAATTTTATATAGCTAAACCAATTTCATCAGAAGAGTAGGAAAATAGGAGAGACACTTCTAGCTGGAAGGATCACATCAAAGAGAGAATAATCACAAATAAAACAAACTTCAATATTGGAGGGTTGAAGATAGAGAATCTTATAAGAGAATAGATTGGACAGAAACCCACAATTAAAAACCGTAACCATGAAGGGGATGAAATCACCTATAAAATGGAATATAAAATATTAGAAAATAGAACACAATAGTATGTTTGTTTACAAGAAACACACTTGATCATAAATATTCACAAATTATTAAAATAAAGATCTAGAAAAGAATTTAGTATGTTTTAGTAAACATAAAAGTCAGGGAGTGGCAATTTTATTCTCAGACAAGTGAACAATAAAAAATTGTCATGTTAAAAGAGATACAGAAAAATAAATTATGCTTTAAAAATTCACAGATGAAATAATATCAGTACATTTTATAAATATAGGTATACTCACATATGCATATATGTTTATATATACATATATATATATATATATACATTAAATGGCATGGAATCTAAAGAAATCATGGGCATTTAATTGAATTACAGGGAGAAAAGGAAAAGCATAACAGTTGAGAAACCTAAAGTTTCCTCTCTGTCTTAGATCTAACAAAAAAGATAAACAAGAAAGAAAGGAGTTAGGGATCTGAATAGAGTAGTCAGCTATGATAAATGTCTGGAAATTACTTAAAGGAAATAGAAAAGAATAAACATAATCTCAGCTGTGCAAGACACCTTTACAAAAATTGACTTTAATGATTTAAAAACTTAATAAACAAATAAACAAAAGGAACAAATATAAAATGTTTACTGACTACAATGTACTAAGTTAAAATAAAGGGCCTTTGAAGAAAAGATTCAAACAAATATATAATAAAGAATTCTTAGTTCAAAAGTCAAACTATAGAAATATTATTTAAAGAAAATCATATTGAGACAACATATTAAAACTTGTGTGATGAGCACCCCTTCAAAGGGGAAAGAGTTTAAATTACTAAACACTTTTCATCAACAAAATAGAGAAATAAAAATCAATAAATTGCACTAGCAACTAAAAACCGGAAAGCAATAAATGAAAAAGTTCAACTCAATGCAAAAAAAATACAAATTCTAAAAATGAAAGATGAGATGAACTAAAATAAATGCAAAAACACCACTGAATTGACAGATAAACAGGCATTATTTTTTTAAAGATAAATCATTAGTTGATTTGATTTTTTTGGTAAACTTCAAAACTTGACCTGCCAGAGTAAATACTTAATATTTGACAAGAATTTCTTGGAAAACTGAAAAATATTCTTGCAGAAATTAGGTATTAGATTTTCTACCATATACCAAGATACATTATAAATTGATTAATGACAGACATAAAAGATGGCATCATAAAAAAATTAGAATAGAATGTCAGAAATTACATTTCAAATCTATGCATCAAAGAATTCATGAGCAACTAAATTGCAAACTCCTAGCTGTCTTTTTAGTAGTGCCCTCATTTTCCATGGTATATAATAATATCTTAAATGCTAGCAGAGAGACTAAGATGGAACCTAATATTTTTTGTTCGTTGATTTGTAAAAAAATAATTATGGGAATGATAATTTTAATTGTGATAAGCAGATCATTTGCAAATAATAACTAATAAAAATACAATTCTTACATGTCTTTTCCTTCACTACTCTACAGACTTCCTTCGATTTTAAGATTTAAAGAATTGGTTTATTCCATATCATAAGATGACAGAACTGAAACAAGTTTTAGAAAGAGAATTGGACCGTGGCATAATAATGCTCTGGAAACTTATCTTATTTGATGTTTTATTGGGATTCTGGTTAAACTACCACATTGTCCAAAGATGTGTTGGTATTTTTCATAGAAAACTAAAACTTGTGTGTTATCACAGTATTATAATTGTACACATGGAACCATTTTTTTAGAAAACCAACTTCCTCATTTATAGTTGAGGAAACCTATGCCCAGATTGTTGAAAAAACTTGTACAGGATTATTGTCAGAATCAGAATTTGAATCCATATCTTGATTCCCAAACTCAACCATCAATAGCATTTATTAAGCACCTACAGTGGGCCAGTTGTGTTGCTAAGGGTTGGGAATATAAATGAGAAAAAGGAAGACAATCCCTGCCTTCAAGTAGTTTATCATCTATTGCCGAAAGACAATAGGGGAAGAAGCTGGAAAGGTTGTGGGGCTACTAAAAGACCTAAGGGTCCTTAGAGAATAGATGATGAAAAATGAAGAGTTAGCTAGAAAACTCAGAACTTTTTATTAAAAAAAAAAAGGGTTTTTTAGGAAGAATTTATTGTTCCACCCTCCAGTCTCTAATTTGAGGTTAGGTGATCTCGGTGCTGGGAAGTTGAATATCAGAATGGAATTAATCCCCAGAATCATGACATTTCAGATTATGAGTTTACCTTGGGGAGTTTGTGGAGCTGAACAGAGTCAAAGATAGTAAATGAGGAATGGCCCCATGTGACCTCAAGTTCTACTCCAAGACAAAGCAGGTTGTGCTCTTTGCCTTTGAGAGACCTAGGTCTCAGCCAAATATCACATCTGGCTTCTTGATTTGCTTTATTACATACAAATAGAGTATTACTGTCCTGGAGCCAGCTGGAATACCTCTCCAGAGACCATTATTAAATTTCTAGGCTATTTGTACCCCAGAATAGATATTGTCTAGACTTATGAAAGCGATAGAGAAAATGTTAATAAAAAAGATTCAACTTAAAAGTGTGTTGAGTATACTTCCCTCCCCACGTCGCTCTTCTCCTCCCTCCCTCCCCGATTTACCAGTCTTTCCCTGAGCAGAGCCCAAACTAGTCGTGGATATTACAGGCTATTGCATAGCTCATGACCCTCAAGAGAATCCAATGAGGTTCTTTTTTCTTCTTTTTATAAGTTCAGATGATTTGAAGGCCAGAAAAATTTCCCCTTTATAATGCAGAGGCATTTATTTTGTGTCAGGTGGACATAATATGTTGTGGATAAAGGTTCAAAATTCTTTAGTGGAAAGTAAATATCTAGGGTGTAAATCTTTTTTTCAAACTTTGCTAAGGGATGTGATTGTCTTTTTACAGTTCTGCCTGTGAGACCCACATGCAAACAGTGTTAAAACAATAGCCTCAACAATCAATCAATCAATCAATCACCAAGCATTTATTAAATGCCAACTATGTGTCTTGTGGTGTGACTAGTTGTGAAATAGTGGACAGAGCATTGACTATGGAACCAGAAAGACCTAGGTCGACTCTCATATTTATTAGCTGGTTACTTAGCAAGTAACTTAATCTCTCTCAATTTTAATTTCCTCACCTGAAAATGGGGATATCTCATAAATTTGTTGAAAAGATTAAATGAGAAAATTTTTAGGAGATGTTTTGCAAACCTTAAACTGTTATATAGAAGGATCATTACTAACATTGTCCATGTGATTTGAAAGGTTCCAGCAAAACCTTCTCACTCTTTTATGGAAGGGGTTTCATTTTTTAAAAGATGTCATGAATCCCTTTGGAAGTCTGGGGAAACCTATGAACTTTATCTCAGAATAATATTTAAAAAAAAAAACTTCAGGGGCAGCTAGGTGGCACAGTGGATAGATAGAGCACTGGCCTTGGAGTCAGGAGTACCTCAGTTCAAATCCAGCCTCAGACACTTAATAATTACCCAGTTGGGGGACCTTGGGCAAATCATTCAACTATTGCCTTAAATAAATAAAATTTAAAATCAAAAAAATTTTTTTAAATTTTACAATTGGAAAAAATGCTAAATTTCAATTAAAGGTTAGTGAAAATAAAGAAGTACTTTTCCCCTCCCTCAAGAAACCTATACACTGACGCATTGTGCCTGTGGATACTAGGTTAAAAATCTGTGCTGAAGATACATATATCATCCTGCCTGCGGATTGAGCTTGAAATTCACTAACTGAAATTAAGCTTTGCCCTCTCTAGATTCCTCTTTTTAAATGCAAATAGTTTTGGAAGTTATGACATATGAAGATGTTAACACCTTTCTATGATTTGGTCCATGTGGTCACTTTGAGGGCATTATGGAGAAAGGAGGAATGAAAGGAAGGAGGGGAGATAATGCTCAGAAAAGGGAGACAGGTGATATCTAAACTAACTTTCCTTATTTTTCCAGTTTTGTCAGGAAAGCTTAATATATATAAAGAATGGAAAATGTGAATCTTCCATATGGGAAGAAAAATGGAAATAACTGTCTAGTAGGGAAGGATGGAAAAAGCACTTTTAGGACTGAAACTAGGCTTTCAAGTACCATGGTCCAGCTGGGAAAGTCTGGGAAGTCCCAGCAGCTGTCAGAACAGCCTAGTGGATAGTCATGAGGGCAAAACTGCTCTTTTTTGTGTGTGGAAAGACATAGCACTAAGTGGAGTCTAGGAGAAAGTGCTGAAAATAACAAACTTTTCTGTTCCTCCTAGATATCAGGATAACTTTGTTGATTATGTAACCTTTTCCCTTACAGCAGGACCATAACTAAACTTTTGTTTCTGATGTTGGTAGTACATTTACTTCCCAACAACAGCATCTTCATCATGCTCATGCTTCTATAACACTGCCTTATGGGGTATATATGGAATATAATGCCAAGAAGAGAGTTAGGCACTGAACCCTTCAAAATGGGCAGTTACAGGATGCCAGTCTTCCATGAA